>NC_137614.1:16339520-16872020 GCF_963280865.1 Gymnoscopelus braueri
GTATTTCATCAGTTATTTATTATCGCTGTAGCACTAGAAAAAAAAACTCAAAATGTGCAAATGGAAACTTTTATTTTGGTCAGCAAGTTTACATTCTGGCTTAATTACCACAAGGTGGCATCATGTGTGTATTCAAATTGGTTTTGTGAATTATTAATTACAGCAACACATACAATATGCAACGAAATGCCCAAAAAATTAAAAGGGCCATGTTTTCCTCCACGTTACTATAACTCTGATAGGCACGCAAAAACACATGCATTGTTCCGACAGGGCCAGAGCTACCAAGTGACCAAATAACCCTAAAGAGAAGCACAACAATTTCATAATGTGAAGGACATTTATGATATCAGTTGCAATAAAGAAAATAAAAGATTTATAATCATTTTAATTGGCAGTCAGTCAACATAAAACTTCACAAAAGAGAGTGTCAGATTTCCACATTAAATCACTGTCTGTATGCAGCAACAATGGAAGTATTACAACTTCCATGGAGACCTAGATGTAATCGTAATTGTACAACCACTGTCTAATTCCATCATCCTCTGTTGGCCAGCAGTCAATTGAAATGGTCCAAATGTAATAAAAGATAACTAAGCCCCCCTCTTGTTCTGTCTCTAGTGGAGTATCAGTCATTGTTCAAGGGCTCATGGCCTCCATGGGTGAGCTCTGATGAAGCATGCTGGACACTTGTTTACCCAGGATCGCTAAGTCTCAAGAGCCAGCTGTGTGTGCTTGGGCTCACATTGACTTTATTTGCTTTCGGATCGGCCCCCCAATGATGCTGATCTCATTTAACAGGGCTGGCTCCACACAGGTTACACCACTGCTCCCCACAGTTGTGGAAGAAGAGTTAATGGGACTGCGATTTAGTACTTAAGGGTTTGGATTGCAGTTTCATACTATGAAATGCTATACAGTGAGTGACACCTATCAGTTGATCTAAAGTCAAGTCTTGACAAAAAAGCGAGTCAAGCAATTGAGATAGGTCTTCCAAACAGCAAAACAGAGCATAGTGAAATAAACACCCCATCCATAATTCCCCTCTTCATTCCTGCATTTCAAAGATCCTGCAGGATCAATGCAGCTCACATCAAAGAGAACAGGAATTCTCCTTGAACTGAATTAAACTTTTCGAGTGACTCTATCATTAGAGCATCATTATAGGCGATGCTGATGGGACCAGCCAGAGGAATGCAGTGTACAGAAGCCACTGCTCTTTTAAGAGCTGATCGACATTCATCAGACAAAAAGCAGAAAGCACTTGCTTTTTGACTTAGGTTTATGAGGCAGAGGCCTGCCAGACTAGAGGTTGGGGAGATGAAAAGGGCTCAAGGAGGAGGGAGAAGCTGTTCGCAGACTTAGCCAAGTCCAGTAGACTGTTGTCTAGATCTGATACGTGCTCAACAGCTTCTTTTCGATATTGCCTGCTTAATTTGTTGTTGGGTAATGAGCCTATGCACTTCTCCAAATCCGTGTGCAGAATTCAGCAAGGAGAGTCAATTATATCTGTATTAGTCCATGTTGGTTTGCCAATCCCTTTATATACACTCCCCAATCAAAGTTCTGGTAGTTGTGATTACCCCAACATATCCTAACACAGATCAGTGACAACACTTATTATGTTAGTGACCAATTTTGAGGGAGGAAATGCAGAGGACAAATATAAACTCTGCATACCTACCAAGAATCAAGAGGTGTTTTTTTATATCTCACTCATACAGGTACAAGCAGGGAAATGTTGGTGGGACATGTTCCATAAGACTGTGTTAAGGCGGAGGGGCATAATTTAGAATCACCAGACATACCCATAGCCCAAACTGTAAAAATAAAAAAAAACATACATTTGTCAACTTCAAAACAATTGCTGCTGGATCACATCAATGTAATTTCCAACAATTAGAACCATACTTTTAGTAAAATACATAAACAATTTGCTGTTGTTTAAATATTAGAATGCATTAAATACATGACAACTACCTATCACACATTTTGTATTATCATCATCAGGGATTTCATTTGCTGTGTTTCAAAGATAATTGGCAGCAATCAATACCATGCAAAGTAAGCTCGGTCCACTTTGCCACTGGACCTAAGCTTTTTGAATAAGGATAAGTGTGCTGATTTCACCTCTGAATTAAGTAGTGACTGTGCAGAACACCAAAACATACAGGTGATGATTCAATGGAAAGTAATTTAATTAAGTAAATGATTGAATAAAAAAAATGTACTCCACAAATATTTATATAGAACTCAAAGATTTGCTTCCATATCTGACATCACTTGCAAGAGAGCTTAAAGATCCCCCTGCTTGAATAAGATATTTTGAGTGCATTGCTGCTAGGGATGTCTTAAAACAGGGACTGGTGCGATTTTTTTTACATCCATCTTTGTACCGGTATTAAAAAAGTAATTTCCCTACCCACGTATTTCTTGTTTGATGTATTACCAGCACTGTGGGGTGTTTTATAAGAAGTTAGCATTTGAATAAATTAACACAAATTTGGAAATATTTCTCAAGGAATTACAGGGGCCGGTGCATTCAGTCAAGACTTCAAAGCTGAATGTTTGCACCACAAATGTGAGAGTGGTATTTTTCATGGACTTTCGCTTTATTCTTTCCTTAATCTTATTACTCCCTTGGTTGTTCTCATACCTGCAAAAAACCCTGAGATCAATTATATTGCCTCACTTTTCAAGCAGTTTGTTGTCATTTTGCCATCTGCAGACCAGCATGTCCAGTACAATGTGGTGTATTCACAGAGCCTCTTTGGCTTTCTGAACAGAGGGACAGACCCCTTTCTCTCGCTTCTCGGCCCAATTCAGGGCTTTCTTCTCCCTTTTAAGTGGGCTGTTGATGAGGTTAGTCTAATCAGATTAAGTCAACTCACATTGGTCCCTGCAGTTTGTTTTCCTTCCAAAGGCGTCCTGACATCTCCTATACTTTTTCTTTATTCTCCTCTTTTGCACTTTTCATCCAGGCTTCCATCCAAAAAAAAGAGAAGAAATCCTTTCTCCTTTCAGCAGAGGTTCCAATGGACTCCTTTATAAACCGCAGTTCCTCAATGATATAGGTTATTTAGAATGGGTCACTAGACTGCAATACACGGGAAAGGGCTTTAAAGTTGTGCAGTGACGCATTTGGACATTTTCACTGGTGTCTGCATAAGGCAGATCGAATGCTTCAGATTAGGTAAACACAAAGCACTAAATCAAATTGTGGAAATTGCTGGAACCTTTAATTTGATTCCTAAATAAATGTTTGAGGAATGTTGTATAAACTACAAGACTAATGCAATCTCTGCTTGTAGCCAGACACTAGGATGGGAGCAGAGTTTTCACGGCTTGTTGTTAACTAGTTTCTAAGTGAGATAAGCTCTTGTTGTTTAGATTGTCTAATAGTTGGATAACACAGTCCTTTACAACGGCCCCATTCCATTGCATTTATTGAGAAGCATTATTATAAGTGCAATAATACAGAATGTTATTAGCATTGTTCCAAGTATAAGGCAAATTTTCATTAGGCATAATATGTGTAATGAAAATTTGCCTTATACTTGGAACAATGCTAATAACATTCTGTATTATTGCACTTTTTTTTGTCTACTCAGGCTTTTGTGAGCCCCCCAGACAGTTTTTAAGTTGCTTGATTCAGTATTTAGATATTTGATATTCATTTTATCCAATATTATTGGCAACTGCTTATTATTATTGTGTATTTGAGGTTAGTTTCCATGGGTTTATACACTGGAATAAGTCCACTGCAAAGTAAAATTATACCAGTGGTCATATTACACCTAATGGAAATAAATCATTTCTGGTGCCTGCAGATCATGCAATTGTACATTTCATAACCAGAATATTTTAGAACAAAGCACAGATTATGGTTCTGCAAAGAGTCCAAGTCAAGCTGACACATGAAAAAACACAAATGCGGTATGCATTGATACTTACATAAATAGATAATTATAGAAATACCAGTGTAATTACGTACATCTCTGATAAGTCCTCTTAATCATTAGCTTTTTAATAATAACAACAATTTTGCTAATTTTAGTGATGCAAGGCAGTCATTTGGAGTCATTTGGAGTCTTGTCTAATTATAGGTTCTTGATGCCAAGGTGAAATGAATTCTTTTTCATCAGATTTAATTTGAGTAATAAGCAGAGATGCCTAGTTAAGGAGATACCCCCCACCTGTAACTGTAAAATGTCTGGCGTTCTCATCAGTGGTGTGCCGTAACTTGATTCCCCCCTTTAATAACAGGCTTACAAAGACAATGAACACAATGAGTACAGAGGAGGTCTTTTCATATGACTTCAGAGGCCTCCCCTGAGAAAAGACATGGCAGCCCCACTGGTTGAATTGGGGGGGGCTGTGGAACCATTTCAAGTTAATGGATCTGAGAGACTGTCCACATAATTACATTACAGGATGTCAGCGGCCCTTTGAGTTACACCCTTGCAGCTTGGGCACACCGGTGCACTTCATTCATATCATCTGGTCCACAGTGGAATCCACTATGACAGATATGGCCTTCTTGGGCACTAACATGGTTGCACTCTATGCGACTGCCAAACCCCTCTTCCCTCTGCCTACAAATTCCTACAGTTAAAAACAGAGGGTGGGCACAGCAAAGACAAAAGATCAAACATTCATGGCAAAGCATTTGAAAATCTAATTATTGCAAAAGCAGGTGTCAAGGAACTGTTGCACTATATCTTGTCTATTAAGAATCACATGTCCATAACATTTTGCTGCATGGTGGTGGGCAACAAGGTTAAACAATTTACAAGCTGTACATATGTAGTATGTACTTTGTTCCTTCTTTAATTAGCCATTCAAATAATAATAACATAATAATAATGCATTTTACAAATCTCAAAGTGAGATCACACCAAACAGACTATTAAAGGGAACGCTAAAAGCTAGTTACTAGCTACAAGATAGGAAAAATACGAGGAAAATAAAATAATTCTGTCTACAGTTAAGCTATAGTATAGGTTATAGCAGTGCCATAGTTCCCAACCTTTATTCCTTGGAACCGAGACCCACACATGTGCATGCATGCATGCATGCATGCATGCATGCATGCACACACACAGACACACAGGTTTTCAGACATGTTAACCACTTAAGCCCCATGTGTACTCCTTGACGAATAACGAAAAGAGCAGATCTACAAGCTCACAATGTGTCGTGTTGTGAGATTGAAGATCCTCACAATAGTTGTTTCATGTGGGAGTTACGTCAAGTTTAAAGTTATAGGATAATAGATAGATTCTGTGTGACAAGTTGGACTTTTATCACATTGAGAACATACAGGGAGACAGTGGATGAAAAAGCAAGTTATGATTTTTTAAACTTTGGACTACATCCAAATAGACTAACCCCCCCCCCCCCCCCCCCCCCCCGCAACAATGGGTTATAGCAGTGTTTCCCAAACATTTGTATGGTCGCGATTAAATATCCAGTTTTTTTCTTCCCCCTTTTCATTCACTAACTTTATTTTTTACATTATTTCAAATGATTCATGAAAAAAAAAGGTAAAATCAAACATTTTCAGAGATTTTCAAAAGAACTTCATATATGAGAAAAAAAGAAAGAAACCTTTAAGGAGTAGCCTAGTGAAAATACCCAATCTACAAGCTCACAATGTGTCGCATCGCAACACATTGTGAGCTTGTAGATTGGCTATTTTCACTAGTTTGGGTCCCAGGGAGACATCAAATTTCTCTTTTTGGTCTCGAGATAAAAAGTTTGGGAACCACTGGGTTATAGCATTACCTCAACAAAAATATGTTTTGCTATTATGTCTTAGCATCAATCATCATTGTAACTCTTGTTATTTATTTTGTGTTAAATATGTAACTATGCAACTATTGGTAACACTCTGTGTACAAGAAAAATATAATTTCCCAAATTACTACAAAAGGTTGATATGGTGGAAAGTGGTCAAATGAACTTAAATATACTGAGAAAAATAAGGCAGAAAATGTCCATTTTCATCTTTGGGTTTTAATTGAGCTTGTGTCGAATCCATTTTAGCCAAACCAAACAGATGTAAATAGGGAACAGGGTTTGTTCACAGGCTGTGGCAAATGAAGTCAAACAGATGACCACACAGCAGAAAAAAGCACATTTGTCTCCGTATTAACATCCTCAATACAATCTTCAATGTGTTTTGGGTTATAAAGAACCTTTCCAAAACCTTTACAAGCCAAATTATTCAAATTTAGACTGATGATTTGTGATCAAATGTGCAAACTCCATAGAAAAGTCACACACAATTTATGGCTGCAGACTAAGTGGAAAATCCCTCTAACTAATATTACACAAAAGAGCCAATTTTCAGATTTCCCTTCCTCATACCCACATTAAATGTGCCATTGATCTTTTTGTTCCCTTTGGTTGGTTCAAGAAATGTTCTGCTCTCTAGTTCTTCTGGACAAAAAAATGACTCCCTTTTGTTAAGGAGCGAAATCAATGCAAATTAATCCTTTATGCATTTCCCTGTGAATAATTCAAGCCTTTGCACTTTTGTTTGAGGCCCACAAGCTAAACAAAATCATAAGAAAGGTGGAGAATGTGAGCGTTTATCGGCCGATGGAGGAGAGAGATGACCCCGCTCTTGGGTGACAAAGGGTCCTTTATGATGCTGGAAAGTTCCATGAAACATGGGTATTCCACTCTGACTGACCAGCACCATGGGAGACTCAACACGTGCAAATGGTGGTGCCCCCAGTAAAACCAACTCAATTTACTTCTATAAAGAAGGATGAAGAAAAAAAAACATAATCTATGCCCATAAGCCATTCTTGAGTTGATATTCCCAGGAACAAGCTAGCTAACAGACAGGAACAGACAGGATACAGGGTTGTCTGACACTGACAGTAGACCACACTGTCAGTGTCACTGTGATGACTGAAGAAACGATTTTCATGTGAAAGACAGAAGACCATAGTGACTATTTACATACATACGAATCACTGTCCACTCAGCAAACAAAAGAAAAGCTGCGCTTACGAGAGACAGAAAGAAAACGCCTTACATCGATCTTTTCTTGTTTCTTGTGGATGCTGAGCTCAGCACATTCCAAAATCAGGCCAGGGGTAAAACAAAGGCCACACAGAATACCAACACATGTTAGGATTAGTTCATGCCAGAAGTGAAATGACAAGATAATGTTTCTGTTGCTCAATGCTATGGTGATGTTTCCATGTTTGTAGTCAACTCCTTCACCATCCTTTCATCAAAGACACTTCTAAACCCCAAACACACCCCTTCCCCACTTCCCCCTCTGATGTGGAGATGCATACACTTCACAGGCTGCGCCCTCCCTTTAAGTATTATTTTGGGCTAAACATTGCAGAGGAGACGATTTGTGTTTCTGAAAACACCATGTATCAATCGGATCAAAAGCCCGGGAAACAAAAGTGGAGGCCGGCAGAGTCAGACAAACACTCCCATTAGTCACTCTTTCTCTTTCACGCGTATCACAGTACTGCTGAAGGAGGGTCTGTTTACATTGGAAATATCTCACACTGTAAGGGCAGAGGGAATGTAGCGCCTGGCCCATTCAATAAGTAAGCAAACAAGTGGGCTACTGTGTAGTCAATTTCAAAGAACAGAGATTACAGGGCACAATAATGGCCCCCTCTTTCAGCATACAGTGAGTGACATATCCCTTTCCTTACACTGTCTTCAGACTCCATCTTCCCACACTCATATACAAACCCGCCATTAATAACCGCTGAAAAGTGTGATTTTCAGCTCTCCTTCACGTGTTACTCTGCCTTGTCCCATCCTCAGCCCCCTGCCTGGTGCTGACCCTGTGTACCAAGCCATCACACCACTTCTGAACCCCCCTCCCAACCATGGCCCCCTACAACCCTGGGAAGAGGAGGCCCACAGCAGAGCTGCGATTCGGGCTCATTAGCAGGGCCCACCTGGAGGCTGGCTGGGGGCTGTCTGGGGGACCACGGGGGCCAGGGCCGTGATGCGGGCTATGAGCAGCGGTATGTCGCACAGCAAGGCCGTGGCCACAAAACAGCAAAAATAAGCAGCACATATCTCTTTGATTCAGCCAGTCAATTAAATTAGTCCCATAGCTAAATTAAAGCATCTCTCTCTGAAAAAGAGCGCCACCGTGAGCTTTTTCAGCAATTATCTTATAAAAGAACTTGCAGAATCTCAGAAGAAACGTCTGAGTTTGTAGTTGTTTTTGTTGATGTTATCATAGCTGGAACAGTTTGTAAAACAATTATGGTAATTGTGGCCTTTTGTGTACATTTTCTTTGAAGACGTCTCATCTTATGCTAATTCCATATCTCCCTATCAACAACCCTGAGTATACATTCCCCCATCTGATTCCAGCTAACAAATCCACTCCCTTGTTCTGGTGGCCGTTCTCAAGGTATTATTATATACTGTGCCTATGTTGTGGTTATGTGACTTCCTTGGTCTGGCTGGTCTGAAAGCAACGGTGAGGTATGCTGGTCTGGAGCCCCTGTGGATGGCTGCCCAGGGCCAGGGGAGACACAAAGGGATTCCATGGGCAGGACAGCAAGTCTTCCCGGTTCATGTGGCTCCAGTCACACAGGCAGGCTCCGTGGATTCATGTAACTATTAAATAAGAGACTGTTCTGAACAAGAGCTCTCCAAACTGAATTTGACTTTTGAGTTCCTTGAATTCCTTGAAAGGCCACTAAAAATGTGACAACCTGCATGACCTTATTATATCTGGTTGGTGATTACGTTCTGCATATAATGCTGCTGTTAACATTGCTCTAAGATTCATTGAAGATTGAAGATTCATTTTCTTGCTATAATTATTATGAAATGTTAAATGATGGCAATAATGGCGATGTTAAAAAGCCTGTGCAATAATGGGACAACTCAGCCATGGAGCCCACATCACAATACAGCAGGTGTTAAAAGAGAGAAATCATTAAAAAGAGAAGTCAGAAAGACTATTTATATGTAGTAGCCTCATAATATCAAGAGTAAGTATTCCTTAAAGCAGTGGTTCCCAAACTGGGGGGTCGGGACCCCCTGGGGTCCCCAAATTATTTTGGGGGGGTCAACCCACCACACTAGCTTAATGTGCAACATTGTTTTCTCCCTTACATTAAACAAAGCAACATACATTATAAGTGTATACACTATTGTATCTTCTTTGCACATTTATAAAGTTACAATTTAAGGACTCTTAAGACCTTTTAATACTACGTCAAAAGTAACCAACAAACTATACTGTAAAAATTGTCAAACATTGGCCAAATAGTCAAATATTACCTAAGAAAGAGGCAAAAGGTTTGAAAATGGCCAATCACTATTTACATTTTGTGTTACATTCCAATTTGACATTCATTCATGACGAAGACCTACTCCTAAGAGATCATGCTAGAGATAGAACTCTTAATGTCTTACTGTACAACATGCTGTTTACATTTCTGACAAATAAAGTATTCAATCACTCAATAAAAAAAAAGAACACAAAATCTTTAGAGATATGATACTGGAGATACTGGAGATACGCTGGCATGGCACAGATTAGTGGCACTTAGTCTAGGATGCCAAACTGTACTGAACTGGGACTCCCTCTTTCCTTGGTGTTTCGCCTTGATTGCGCCTAACCCTAACATTTAACTTCACTAAAACCATGCCTATGCCTAAATCTAACCCTAACCCTAACCTCACAAACACTATGCCTAACCCAAACCTTAACTTCACAGAAATAATGCCTAAAACTAACCCTGTCCACCTGGGCGAAACACCTGGGAAAGACATCCTCCCATACTGAACTAGTCCATACCCGCCATTTCCACCCACTGTCCGTCTGGGCTATGGGACTGCAACCACCACTACAGATCCCATTGCCTGTGTGAAGCGTTCACAAAAACGCTAATAAACAGATAACATTTGGGGAAAGTGAAAGATTGGCTTTGTCACTGTCTTCATATGCGAATGGCCAATGTTCAGATCAATTGGTCAACCCACTGAGTAGAAAAATGTGGATCAGACAGAATGACAGAATGAATTTGTAGTAGGATGTTGATGTTGATGTTGATGTTACTCTCAAAACCTCAAGTGGGTACATGTGACTAGAAGAAAGGTCGTGGTCACGTGGTGTCATCCACCAAATCAGTTAAGCCCATTTATCATTCAATCTGCTCGTAAAGTTACTTCAAGCATTGGGGATCACATGCCTTGAAATTTGGGTTGAATGGGAGTTTACACAATGGTTAGTAAAAACAACAGCCGTGGCACCAAGGCTCTCTTAACCTTCAGATCCACCATGCTGCTGTGGTACTGCATCACACATTAAGAAAGGAAAGGATATCAGTTCATTGAAGACAACGTTTCGACCTGTGTTGTCTTCTTCAGGAATTTATTTTCATTTGTGTACCTAACAACGAACACACAGGTCAAAACGTTTTACTACTACTACTACGCAGCAATACTCTTCAATAAATTGCACTTTGGGAGCAGCACAAATGGTGTGCGGATTATCCTTTTTTTAATTTATTATATATTATTATTTATTTTTTATCCTGCAACTATAAAGTTTGGATGTACGACGTGCATTCCTGGCCTGCCACTGTATCAGATTAACATGCAATGGATCATAAAGGTGAATATACTTAGAAGCAGGCGCCTATCTAAAGAGTTAAGAAGTTAACTCCATATGATACAACACAATGACAAAATATTATGAAGTAATGAAGTGCTCTGAACTCATGATGTCAAATTTATGGATCCACACAAAAACAACACTGAGGTACGGTATAGAAAATGGATGAATTCTGATGACCCTCCGGGCGTACCCTTTAAGTAGGACCCTTATGAAAAGGGTGGCTTGCTGACTAAGCACATTCCACCTGCAGCCTGCAGTTCAAAAGTCTCCCATGATGGTCACCCTTCACACCTCACTGCTCTGCAAGCTAGCTGGCCGCGGCCGGCCCTGAGGCAAACCTAACCCCATCTTCCCTCTGCAGGTGATCTGGTGCTCCATCATTTATGTCCCAGTCCATTCTCCACACACTGGGTTATGCTAAATGCTGGGTGCATATTTAGATTGAAAGCCTAAAGCTAAGGAACTACCTGCTAGCTAAATGCCTCAGGTGATAGGCCTATGTATGGGCTACCACCTTTGCATCTCCCCCTCAAAGGGAGGGAGCAAGAGGGAGGCAGCATATGGTCAGCTTGGATGAATTCTCCTACTGTGCCAATGAGGCTTCGGAAGCCTCCGGGGTGATCGGAACTTCATGCTCCTGTTTAGTGGTTAAGCCGAATAATCTCCCAGTAACGAGACTTTTAATCTAGAGCAGTAAAACTTGCATCTTGAGGGGGTCACTTACACTGCATGATGCTCCCCCATTTAACACTTTATTTTATGACCGCAAGTAAGAGTTCATAACCTCAACAACTTTCACCTCATTTACTTGGAAATAGCTAGATTGGCTATAACCCTATTCATGGCTATAACCCTATACATGACCGGGGTGCCCCAGGGCTCTACACTTGATCCGTTCATTTCCCCCATACACCAAATCTCTTTGCTGAAAATAGCCGATATACCAGCTCACAATGAGACGTACTTGTGAGCTTGTAGAGCAACTATTTTCGCTGAATATTCATCCCACAATAGGGACACTATAGTTCATGTGGTTAAAGCAGCTTCTATGTAAGCAAGTTTGCTGATTTTGGGATATTGTCATCAACAGACTTTCAATAGGATGCCTGTTTATTAGGTTTATTATCTCTGCTATGCCGGAAGGCCGGTAGGCAGTGATTACGTTTTCGACCCTGTTTGTCTGGCAGTCTGTCTGTGTGTGGCTAATCTCGGAAATCGCTGAAACGATAAGCATCAAACCTTTCGTGCACACTGCCAGTAGGCCAAGGAAGTAATTGGCTGTAATTGGCTTCCAAAATTAGCAGGAGAGGCCTATTTCTTACAAAAAAGGGGATTATGAACACAACATCCTAAATTGGAATAACACGTTGAGGGGCCTATAGAGCGCAATTCCAAAAGCAATTTAACTTCTGTGCATGGGAGACACCACAAATGCAAAGAGTTGCACTGCATGTAAAAATTATATTATGAATTGGTATCACAGACAGTTAATAGCTACAAAGTAAAAGCTACAAGAGACTGTGATTCTATATCTGCTGCTATTTATATCTGCTGAAAATGTTTCTCAACTTGCACAAGAAGCATTTCTGCCTCATTGTATTTCTATTTTGACCATGCACCTTATGTATATTTGAGTGTGCCTTGTTTCTTTCTCCATTCTTTACATGATGTATAACTCTAAACATTGGGAGCTTGTACAAAAAAAATTTTCACTGACTCTTTACACCTGTGAACCTTTGATGTAAAGAGGCAGAACAAAAAAACTAACTGACTGACAAATATCTGCTGAAAAACAGTAGAAAACACTTATTTCTGGACTAAAAGGAACATGGAATGCCATTTCCCTCTGTGAGGACACTCCTTATTAAAAAAAAGCCATGGCAAAGTGGCACCAGTTTGGAAGCTATCCTTCCCCAAGACAGTAAAAGGCCAGTGAACCCCTGGTTACCTTTCGCTGGGAAAAAACGTCCAGATTCATAATGAAGTGGGGACTCCTGCTGTAGAGATTATTAGGTCGATGCCTTCCCTCGGCCACTAGTCCAGCATCAGGCCCATCTCCTCCCCTCCAGGGACTCCGGTGGGTCATTCAATGTAACACAGCGATGACCCCAGCGCAGCCCAGGTCTCTCACAATGTCTTTCTCTGCTCTCCACCCATTTAATCTCGAGTTAAAACAGCAGAGGCAGGAAGGAACCCTATAGATGAAAAGATATTAAATAGTGAGGAAGGAGGGGGTTTGTGACTGGGAAATCACCCTGAAAGAAAATGATGTTATTCCTGTGATATCATAAAGTTAAATGGGGTGTTTAGAGGATTTGAGCCAGTCTCTTACAAAGATTGAAAAAAGAGAGCCACTCGATTCTGTGAGGTCATCATGGGTAACTTTCAGCTGTTTTGGAAGGCTATCTGCATGTCCTTACAGTTAAAGGCAGGGAAAAACATACTTTTAAATGCTGGCTATTCAAATAATGTGGAAAAAAATAAAAGAGTTTTTTTTCCCTCGTTGTTTTTGTCAGTCTTTCAGGGGCAGGCAAGCCTCTGCATCCTCTACTGTGGCTACGCTTCTGTTAGAGAGGCTTGCCTTGTCTTGTTTCTAGCTTTGGAAAATACTTGCTTATGTTACAAATCATATTTGATTTGCCTGGAACAAATGTGGAGGAAATATTTTGTTGTTTGTTTGATAGAAAAATATAAATGCTTGCTGATCATTGAACTGTCTATTTGAGAAATATGTACATTCTGTAGATAAGTTGGATGCAATCACAACCTGAATCACGTTGATTATATATAATTATTTGACTACACAAGATCTTTTTTTCTGTTTGAAAGGCAGATTCTTACTTTAAGGATAGAGGTTGAAAAACACTTTTTTATTTATTTTCATAAAAACCACAATACAAACGTACGCAGGAAAAAAAAGTTTTTAAAACGATTAAATTAGCTATGCCAGAACTGTGTGTGGGACAGATCAACTGCTGAAGTACTCCAGATATCAATATTACTAGAGCTATTTTACAAATGAATGAAAATACAGCCTATGCATACATACATTGACTCCAAATCACACATCAGAATGATGTGTGAATCAAAACAAAATGATTTTGTTTTGATTTTGCCCTGACCAGCTCACTGGAACACATGTTGAAGACAATGGCATTCCATTTTGGAGACATTCAATGACTCCTCACCGGGAAGACGGACCAAAACAGCGCTCCTCCACATGACTGTGTCTCTGGTGACCTCATGCCAGACAGTCGACTGGAAATGTCAGGAATGCTAGACTGCTGCTCGATAGGAGACCATGTTCCACTTATTGGAGACCGGTGGGCAGAACCACGGGGACAATGTCCAAGATGAGTTCCCACACAATAGGAACAAGACATTTATGACTCTTTGGCCATGGAAAAATGAGAAACTTTCACACTCGGGACATTCACGGCCTCCGTACCCCTGCTGATACCCTGGGAAAGATGCTGCTGTGGGTCGACACCCTTGCATTTTTGGGCAGAGGAGATGGGCAATGCCTCAAGAGCTGAAGAAAGAGTCACCCCAGAACCCAACTAGGCTGTCCCATTTAAGGTGATTTAAGTGCCATGTTATTACCTTTCTCTTCCATTGTCTCTGGTCTTACCCCAGTCTTATGCAGTCTTTAATTATTAGACTCAACACCAGTCATTAGAACAGAGTCTACCAAATGCCTGCATGCCATGGCATTTTACTGGCATGTGAAAAGACAGGCGACAGCCCTGGTAACCAAAATGAAAAATCCAGGCATATTTGCACTTGTTCGGGCAACCAAACCATGGATAGGTGTAGCCTATAATAAAAACCTGACACTACATAATAATATATTCTCATGTACCCGTGCGAAAATTCTAGCCCTAGTCAATTTAAATAACAATAATATTTATTTTAATTTCATCCAATGTATTTATTAATTATGATTATTATTGCTATAATATAGGCTATACTATGTTGCTGTAATTCACATCTCCATGTCTGTCTCTCTCTGTGTGTGTGTGTGTGTGTGTGTGTGTGTGTGTGTGTGTGTGTGTGTGTGTGTGTGTGTGTGTGTGTGTGTGTGTGTGTGTGTGCGTGTGTGTGTGTGTGCAGTCAATGTCGGCGATTTTGCTTTTTTCATGTGCACTGCATTCAATAACTGAAACTGCATGCACATAGACATGGTTCTGTTTTTAAAATTTGTGCTGTGTTAGTAGTATTAAAGGTAGGGTAAGTGATATTTTTTTGGTTAAAACAAAAAGTATTTTGTTAAAAGGTTAAAGCACTATATTGTGATAGTAATCATTGCTATAGTGTTTGTTCAGTAACAGGGGCCTCCCCGTCTCTCCAGCTCTTTAATAAACAGAAAATACATTTTTTGGTAGGTGACAATATTTCAGCCAATCAGAAGAGAGTACCCATTTATCAGCTTAATTTTTTATAGTGTTCCAGTTCCCATTTTGTCAGCTCATTTCTTAGTGTCATCACTTCCAATTTCACTTGTTTAATCTGTATCCTGACTGAATTCTCTATCCTTATTGGATAAAATTCGAAATGAAACTGAAACTGAAACGAAAATGCATGTTTTATAAAGAGCTGGAGAGACATGGAGACTCCTGTTACTGAACACACACTCTATAGCAATGAGTACTATCAGAATATAGAGTTATTTAACACTTATTTTAACCAAAGAAAATCACTATACCCTACCTTTAAGTATTTGCCTCTGAGATGTAGTGGAGTAGAAGTAAAATTACAGAAAATTGGAAATACTCCAGTAAAGTAAAAGTACCTCAACATTGTACTTATAAGTACAGTAGGCCTACCCACTTGACTTGAGTAAATGTACTCAGTTACTTTACACCACTGCCTGCCACACAGAAACCGGAGGAAAACCCCAAGTAGAACTGTCAACCGAACGGTCAGTAGCCTCAGCCTGCCTTCGTGTTTGTATTTTCTGCTGCAACATAATAGTGTGAACTGTTGTGCATGTGAACACTGAATACTATTTTCAGGGGCATGGCTAAATAATTACACTCACCTGAGCGTGATGATTTGGGTAGATTAGCCATAGAGTTATAATTAATATGTCTAGAGGGCGGACGGCCGCGCCGCCACCTATCAATGTCAATGAAAGTTGCTCACAAGTGCAGGCCCACTAGCTTTTCAGACGATAGAAGCATGCGCAGTAGCGTCCCAAATGCGAAAGTCATGTAATACATATAGCCAGCCTTCTTATTGTGTAGCTCAATGTAGGCTTGATTGATTGATTGAATACTTTATTAGCAGTTTGCAAAAAAGTACAGGAAAGTATAGTTCAATACAAGGTCTGCTAAGAGGATTTGAACTCAAGAAAGCCTATGGCTTATTTCCATTGGGGTCCTTTGTACCGAATTCATCGAAACAATAAGTGTTTCCGCCCGGTCTCGAACCGGGGACCTTTCGCGTGTGAGGCGAACGTGATAACCACTACACTACGGAAACGCTATGATAACATAAACTGTTTGAACTACATTAACTTGGGGCCCATTTGTGGGTCATAACAAGTAACTATCCCTTCATATTTTGTTTCCTAAATTTTGTTTTTAATTATTATTATTTCAAAACATGTTAAAAAAAACTTTTTTTTTAAATTCCAAATACTAAATCTTTTAGATCAAAGCCTGTAAATCTGCTATTTTCACTAGTTTGGGTCCCGGGCAAACATCCGATTTCTCTTTTGGGTCTTGAGCTAAAAAGTTTGGGAGCCACTGGCCAAGGCTCTGCGATGCTGTTGGAGCGATATATGTAAGTGCACGGTCTTTGGGGAGCCTCAACCTTACTCATTATAATGGGTTGTAACAGTGGTGGTTGAGTATGAGTGCCACCTACTGGTGTCAAACCAGCAAAGCACGGCACAAATCTGTTCTGATTCAGGTATCTGGATTATGCATTTCAAAATCAGTTTGCAGACGCAGATGCATTTGAAATAAATATTAGATATATTTTTCAAGTTATCACTTCAATAAATAATAATCTATCAGAAACAACTACTTGTCCCCACCACAAGTATAGGACTTTTGAATAGTATCTCAGTTCTGCGCATACATCATATAAAATGATGTCTCTCTTTAACCATGACCGCCAACTTTTGCTCTGTAAGGGATCAGGTTGTTTTGTGTAAATGTATTGCTGTATTTTCTATTTAATGTGTGATTTCTGTATTGTGTGATTTGATTTCTGTTTCCTGTTGGTGTTGGCTGCCTGGCGCAAAAGGCTAATACAGAATATCTATCTAACATACTGTAACACCAGCTAATCTTCCAAAAGGAATAATGACTTTGTTCCTTTAAATAATGGCAAAAAGTAAGCAGGCTCTTGTCGTGCCAATTTGATTAGACATTTATATGGCTAACTATCTATGTCTTTATGTGTTAATTACTGGTGTAAATGTTTCAGTTTTTATACCAGAATGCTCCATTTACTTGGATTGACCTGCGCTGTGTAATTGGCCGCAGCAATTACATCATTGTGCAGTGATGTGTCTGAGGACTGCTTTTGAGCTCACCAATCATTCATCTCACCAATTAGGAGCATGGATGGACGTACAAAATAACACCTTCTCATCCCCTGAGTTCTCACACCCCTTTACTGATATCCATTGTGCTCCTCATCTGGTCCTCTGCTATTTGAAACCCAATTCTCAACCTTTCCCAATTAGAACCATCTTCCACTTGGAGGTTTACTTACTCTAAAGCCAGGGAGAAAACACAGCTCTTTAACAAGTGGGGCCCATTCTCTAGTTCACTGGGGAAGTTTACCCACATCTGCCACAGGCCCTAACCCCTGGAAGAGAAGGGGTCAGTGTGGAGGCCAGAGGTCAGCACTTGTCCTATTGTGGGCTAGAGCCAACGTGAACCCCAGTCTAACACTGCGGTCAGCAGGGAACACTGCAAGTTTGGTTTTTAGGGCCACGGATGTGTGAACTGAACAGGAGTTGTGCTTTGACGTGGTTTGCCGCACGGCAGCGTTTGAAAAGGGACCGTTCATGTCCCTTAATTAAGAGAAGAACAAATAGTTGTGCAGCTCTGTCAGCTTCTTTCACGTATCATCAATACCACAGCGCAGCCACAAATAGAGTGAAAACAAAGCTAGCAGGTGTGCATGGATGCGCATGAAGCTACTTTCAGCCAGTGCTGATGTGCTAAAAAAACAACAACAAAAAGTTAAAAAAAACGTGAGCTTATGTGGCACTCAAGGGGGGAGGTCTGTGTGAGAACGGATCTAGTTAGGAACGTCACAAGAGATCTGACAAAACCGGCGGTCAGGTCAGGCCATGCTTGCCGGTGTGACACAGCGGTGTACTCTTAAGAGTTTATTATACAACAGCAGTCTGGCTCCCTCTCCCTTTTCTCCCTCTCCTCTCTTTTATTCCCTCAGATTTCCTTTCTCCCTTATCAGCAAGCCACGGCTATAATTGACTTGATTCCCAGGTTTCTGTCCCGTTGACCACCTTGCCGCATCATACAATGTGGACAGCATAGGTGACAGGATACTGGCTGGGTAAAAGGACAAGAAAAACGCGCGCACAGAAAAACACAAGAAAGTATTTTTCTGGCAGTGTTGAAAGAAAAAGGAAAATCAGCATAATGACCACGGCCCCCTACCACTCATTCACTTGATCACTCTCGAACACTCTCGAACACACACACACACACACACACACACACACACACACACACACACACACACACACACACACACACACACACACACACACACACACACACACACAGAGACAAACAACTTGCAAGCACACACACATGCACTGCTGACACAAACACACTTTCTCTCTTTCTCCTCCTGCCTCTCCCTTCCTCATCCAAATCTTGATTAACCTCCTCTCCCACTCACCCATTCCCACCCACTCATATTCACACACACACACACACACACACACACACACACACACACACACACACACACACACACACACACACACACACACACACACACACACACACACACACACACACACGCACACACACACACACACACACACACACACACACACACAGGGGTCCCTCGGGGCCCCCTGACAGATGGGGAGAGGGGGTATTGGGGGGTTTGCTCAGAACAAATGGCAGCCTGGTTTAGTGTGGTGTTGTCAGGGGTTGAATTGATCCCTGGGACTACAGAGACTTCTCTCTGCCAGTGTGTCACAATGGCAACAAGTGTGTGGAGCTGGGAGCAAGCTTGTACAGGCATGGGACCCATGCCTCATGAATGATAGCTTAGCAAATGGCCCTCCTTTCATTGGGTTTCATTGTAGGGCTATCTCTCGTTCTCTTTCATACCCCTACTCAAAAAAAAAGAGAGAAAAAACTGGCGAGAGCTTTGTTGGTTTTATTGGGTTTGATTGGGTTGAGATTCTGAAATGTGTTGGTTTTTGTGTGATTTTGTGTGTGAGCCCAGGGGAGGGGGTGCACTTTTTTGTACATTTTTGCTTGTTAAATTGATGGGCGCTGTGCTCTCACGGTATGGTCTGTGGAATGATGTAAAGCTATCTGTCATTGGTTACAGCCACTGAATGTGATTCAGTTTTATATGAATAGCACTTCCTGGGAGGTCGTGATGTTTTCCACTGGGTGAGATAAACACCAAATGTGTGCATTTTTCACAGCTTTTCGTGAATTCAACCAGATACCATCAATTTGATAGCTGCAGCTAGTATTATTATGTTTATTCTATAATAAGAACACACAAACAAAATGATATATATATATATCTATGTTTGCCCCTTACTTTGAAGGCACTATATTATGTATTCTCATATATCAACGTAAGGAGCCCCAGGCCCCATCTCATCGAACAGATAAAACCTAGCTGAACGCCCACTCTGACCTCTCAGCTGACCCAGGGATCCAGTTTATAGGCCCAGGAACAATCGTCCCATTGGTAGATAACAGTGCCATCATCCCTCCAGCCCCATTTCATCACTGTCACTTCTCCACACTCTGGTTAATGTTTCACCACTCCTGTTTTAGCTCCTCACCCCGTCAGGAGGAGAAAGGAGGAAGGAGCCCTGCCCTGGTTAATCACAATAGAGAAAATGGAGGGTGATCGATTGATAGGTAAACAAACAGGGGTGCACAGTGTGGTGGAGCAGAAGGGACCGGGGGGGTTTTAAACCCTATCTGCTACGTGTGACATTTCCATCCATCATACCTCATTAACATAAGTGCACCTAGAGGCAATTCTGGGGCTATGCACTGCAGCGTCAATGCCTATAATTACTGAAGTGGGATAGGGGGATTCTGTCTCCCACTAAGTGTTAAAGGGTAATCTTGTTGTTCTATGACTCCGTTACTTCAGTAACACTTTCCATGAAGCCCGTATTTATAATGCATTATACCTTCATAATAAATTATAAAGCAGGCTTAATGTGTTATAATAAGAGCTGGTATAAGCCCTCATAATGCATTATGATGTCTTATATCAACAGTCAAAAGGAATTATATGTTTGACTAAAATACTATAAGAGGTATTGCAATTGCTCATAATCCCTTTACCTATTTAGCATAAAAGGTTATACGGTCTTAATATGAACATAATGGTGCTTTCTGTAACTATAATTGATGCAGAGTTACATTTTTATATTATATTTTTATAGGTATATATAACTCATTTGTAACTCAACACTTTCTATAAATATGAAGCCCATGTCTGTAACACCTTATAATCTGCTTATAACACTGTATAATCCATATATCCTCCTATATTAAAATTACTATATGGGCGTCATAAACGGATGTTGGGATGTCATGTTTGTGACGCCCACAAACATGACATCCCAACGATTTGATTGGCCGAATTGGGTCACAATTCGGTCACAAACGCGACTTCATGCAACAGTGTGTGTTTGATTTGTTTGGCCAAGCTTTGTGTGACTCTTGTCAGCGCTACTGGATTGTTTGGCCGCAAAGCAGCCTCAAAATCTAGATGTGAAGTTTGCATAGCGGCCTAAATTCACAAAACCTCTGTCTGTTTGTCTGTCAGTCTGTCAGTCTGTCAGTCTGTATGTCTGTCCTGGGTATAACTCAGGCGCAGTCTGACCGATTTACCTCAAACTTGGCGTGTGTGTTGCCTCACTGTGTACTCTAAAAACGGGTACGGCGAGTACTCTGACAACAGGTACAACAGGTATTAATAATAATACTTTCACTTTACTAAACAGAGGAGGATATATCAAACCTATGACATTCTGATTGCAACCCACTAAATGCTTGTCCAGTAGTGGATTGTCTTTTTTTGCATCATCAACATTGTCTCTCTATTTTACGAGTTTGTAATTGTTGTAAATGTGTGACATGACACACACAATGTCTAGTGATAGTTTGTAAACGGTAGCATGGACGGTTGGGTTCTGAGAATCACAGCTGTTTCTTAACTCTCCAACAATAACTCACCTAATATATGTATTTCTGGATACATCTGATGAAAGCTGGCCAAAACTCTGGGTCCCAGGCAGACTAATGGTTCCCAACTGAGTAACACGTACGCCACAACCCCATGGGTGGAGTATAGGTTCAGAGAGCAAATGTACACATCTCATACATACCTAGGTGTCAAGACGATGCATTCTCTTGCTCCCTTTTGTGCCATTCAGCCTGCGTAGCGATGGCAAGTACATTACCATGTGTTTGAATTGGCGAGGTGGAGGGGTGAGCATGCATTGTTGAAGAAGCAAGGTCTGCATATTAAGAAAACACAGAGGGAGCACAGGCAACTGACAGGGCTGTTGAATGAGAATCAATTAATTTTCATTTACCTCCATTAGCACTGGGCAGAGATTTGCATCTGTGAACCCATTGCCAAACTGGCAGTGGCCTTTTTACTTGAGGGAGAGGGCCACATTAAGCTAATGATGGGGGGGCAGAGGAAGAGACAAAGGGGTGTATTTGAGGGTGGGGAGGCCTGGCCGTCCTCTTCTCTCATTAGCACCATAGTGCACTGCGATGCTGTCACACAGCTAGCCCGCACAGGCACATCATTAACCACTAGCTGTGATGCAAAATATGCTCCCACTGCTGATAGGAACAAGGCTATTCCTATAACTAAGGAGGACTTTTTATTAGCATGCTTATTTTTGTTTTTGTGATCAGAAAAAGACTGTTGTTTCACTTTTTTAAAACAACATACATAATGCAAGGAATATACATAATTTTGTTATGGAATATATTTTGCATCCTATTTTCTCTCATACTGTATAATATGTAACACTGTCCTTACAGTGCATGTAACTGTGTATACTGTATATGAAGCCTGCCTAAACAAAATGTTTTGTCATAAAATACACAATGAAATGCAGTACCTGAATGTTTTCTGACGCATCGAGAGGCCTTTGAAAATCCATCCTAAAGCTGATGTTAGATTTATTTTCTTCTTCTAGTTATCTAAGTAATGCTCTTATCCAGAGCAACTGAAATAATGAGCAGGTTGGGATTTTGCATCTTTCTGAAGGACACTTACTGATTAAACACATGTGGAAACACTGTCGATGTTGTGGTGTTCAAAAACTTATGGCATTTCAGGACACTGTCACCAACCAGTGGTTGGTGACAGTTTCCTGACTGTGACCTCGACTGTCCTGTTTTCAAAAACTCTCTGATTGGCAACGAGTCTAGAACTAGATGCAGTAAGACAATTCTGTAATACCTTATTCTTGTAATTACATTTTTTTAAAGTCAAATATAGGGTGAGTTACTGTAAATTAACATACCTCACATTTCTGTGTATAGTGTCTGAATACTGTACCATGCATACCTCAAAATCAAGCACCCAAGAATAGCTGTCTGATCTGTTCATACACATCACTTCGCATTACACATCACTCGTTGTACTTTCCTGCATGGGAAGGGGTGTGTGTGTGTGTGTGTGTGTGTGTGTGTGTGTGTGTGTGTGTGTGCGCGCGTGTGCGCGTGCGTGTGCGTGTGCGTGTGCGTGTGTGTGTGTGTGTGTGTGTGTGTGTGTGTGTGTGTGTGTGTGTGTGTGTGTGTGTGTGTGTGTGTGTGTGTGTGCGTGTGTGTGTGCGCGTGCGCGCGTGCGGGAAGGGAGTGTCAAATTAAAACAGGATTAGACATGAGGATGCGGGGGCCCTTTATTGCAGGACCAGGAAGTAGGCTCTCTGTTCCACGTGTAGGGTGGTACCCAGACAGTATGAAATGGGGCGGAAGGTATGAGCAGAGAAGGGGATGAAAGGCAACATGGGAGAAGGGAGCAGACAGGGTCACAGATGTGACATCACACAGACAATAGGAGCCGCGGGGTCAAACGTGTGCAGACAACCCATCTTGCTGAAAGCTGTCTCCCAGCTGTTTCGGTCACCTGTCTATTAAAGGGGAGCATATTTCTTAATGCTAACAGAAGGCGGGATAGTTTTATTGGCCTTACAAGGAGGGGGCCTTTAAGTGGTTAGATTATTAGACAAGGGGCAGTAAATCACTTTTACCCCTTGTTTTGGGGGTCTCAGTGTGGACAAGCTTATAGCTGATGATGAGAGAGAACATCTTGGAGTACCAGTTGTAAGCTTAAGCCTGATTTATACATAGTTGCACATCCTGTCTTGCACCGTTTAGAGCAGATCTACAAACTCTACAAGAAACGCGTAGTGTGAGACACCGGCACACAATTAAGTATAAATCAGGCTTTACAGCTAACATAAGCACACTTGTGGAGTGCAGGAAAACATTTGAATCACAGGTTCTAAGATTATATTTTAAACCAATTTCACCCTGGTGTTCCTAAGTTGGGGATGCCATTATAGGCAAAAATGTTCAACTTTTCAAAATGTAAAATTTAGAGAAATAGTCGAACTACAAGCTCACAACGCATCACAATGCAACGCGTTGTGAGCTTGCAGATATGCTATTTGTTCTACTCGCCGTACGACAAAGTATATAGGGCTTAAGTGGTTAAAGGGCCTCTATCCATGAAGCTTTGTGTGATTTAATACCACATGTTGGGGGTCTCTGCATTGAGGGCCAGACAGATATTGAAGTGACCTCCATCCTTTCCCTGTACTCCACCGACACCATTCTAAAACAAAGCAGACATGACAAGAGAAGAGGGGAGAAATCAGATGGCTTAATTGTTCCTCCACAATTAGACCCATCACTCAAGAGAACATTAAGCAATCCAGCAAAAGTAGCAAAGGGAGGAGGCGTCCTAAGAAAGGGATGAAAGGAGAAGGCACTAAAACACCTACTGAGCGAGAGGGAGTGAGAGGGGAGAAAAGAGGGAGAGGGTCCTGCCTTTGAGGACCCGCCAGGGCGAAAGGAACAGGGTGCAATTTACAATACTGTACAATGCTGTTCTGCACCATTAAGTGGGATGGAGGGCAGGGCGAGGACAATGGGCTTCTGTCCCCAAGAAGGAGGCCAGCAGAGGCCTTTTCAGCCCATATGGTTCCGGACGCCTCACAGGATGCTCTTCTATCCGCGGCCGCATGCTCGGCATCTGGACACATGATGTCCAGACTCACCTCGGTGACCACTGCGACGGGCAGTGGGGGAGATTGGGGTGGGTTTCCGTGGTAACACTACAGTTACACGCAAGGATTCGGGGCAGCTCGCAAGAGATTAGAGAACGGAAGTACTTGTAGAAGGCTTGAAATCCCTATGTAGCTGGATTAGGTTTGGAAGAATCACAGCAGATATCCCAAATGATGTTTGTGGAATGTTTATGGAATTGTTTTATAATAAGGGTAATAATAATAATAATAATAATAATAATAATATTACTTATTATGATAAGTAGTATAAGTATTATAATAGATATTTCTAATTATAAACTGCAGTATGGACAGAGCAAGAAACTCATTAAAATGCAATAAATAATTTTATTATCATGTTTGTGCTTGTGAGCACTTGTCCATACTGTAGTGATAATAATATTGATAATAATAATAATAATGTAGTCCTCACTCCTCTGCATTTACCCATCCTATCTAGGTGCAGTGGGCACTATTAATACAACCCCTAACAAGAAGTTAGGGGTTAAGTGTCTTGCTCAGGGACCCCCGGGGCTGGGGGGCAAACCCGGGACCCTCTAATTCCCAGGCAGCCTCTCTATCCATTCAGTTACGGCCGCGCCGTAGGTCCATACTATCTAGGGAAAAGTAATGGAAATTAGTGCTAGCTAATGTAAAACCACTGTGGTGTAATATATCTGATGCCTGTCAATATCTTTGTATCTGTCCCTACATAACTAAATCATATATAATATACATCAGTGGTTCTCAACCAGTGGTCCGGGGACCACCAGTGGTCCTTGGGGGTTCCAGGTGGTCCCCAGCTAAATGATGGAGAGTTGGTAACCAAATGGATTTGGTTTCATTTTACGCTCTCAAGAGTAAAATTATTGTTAAACATCCACATTACTTAATTAAAGAATTGTTATTTTGATCAACGTTTGTCTGTTAGCTCTCCTATTAACATCAATACAGCATGGAATTGTGGAGTCTAAAATCTCATCAAATGGTGGTCCGTGGCTCAAATGCCGAATAAATAATGGACCCTGATATGAAAAGGGTTGAAAAACCACTGCACTACATGAACAAATGTATTCTTCTCCGTGCTCAGAACAACCTGAGCTTTCTGTCCCTTCTGGACTCGTGACAAAGAGCAGTCAGAATGATGGAATGTGAAGCTACTGCCTGCATCTCAAACAAGGTTCCTGCCTTAACTCCGGTCCATCCTTAACAACACCCCCAAACCCCTGAAAGCAAGAGGAGAAAAAAAGAAGAGAAAAAAAAACGTAAGCTGAATGACAGTGAGAGACGTTGGGGGTGAGACCCGGAGAAGAAGAATCTTAACAAGTGTTTACTCTCATTCTGTTGCCAAGCTGTGGTGCAATAACCTACCGTAGCGAAAGGCAGAGCCTGATCCAGGAAGAAAGGCCTCAGCCTGTGGGGTCAGGGGTCACTAACTCTGCCATTGTCTCTGACAGGGCAAGCACACTCCAGCTTTTCTCCAGCTTTCAAAGGCCTGTGATGGGGGTGGAAAGATAGGCCTGAAAACACTGGGTCAG
Organism: Gymnoscopelus braueri; assembly: GCF_963280865.1. Lineage (NCBI taxonomy): Eukaryota > Metazoa > Chordata > Actinopteri > Myctophiformes > Myctophidae > Gymnoscopelus > Gymnoscopelus braueri. The sequence goes on from NC_137614.1 coordinate 16,365,229, forward strand.
GACCAGGGGCTTTATAGTAGTGGTGGAAGAAAGAATCGGACCCAAAAGGTTAAATGAAGAGCGAAAGGGCCCTTCTGTCCAATTACCGAGGGACAAATGCTCTCTGTGACCCACTGGGGTTAAAGTTCAGTGCAGCCATTGGTGGTGGCACACTCTGGTTCTTTGTGGGCCAGATGAGATGAACCTCCGCTGTGTTTATCTAAGTGACTCCCCAACCAATAGTAAAGGTATAAATAATTTGGGGGCTTGTATGCTGCCACTTAACAGCATTAATTTATAGGCCAGGGCTGTAGCAGGTCAAACTATTTAACACAATGTGTTAGTGCTTGAATGCACATGGCAGCGATTAAGGAAAAGTTTAAGCATGTATAAAGGTTACATTTTATTTTTCATCTTGTGATTCTCAACCTTTTTCTTTTCAGACCCCCAGTTTTAATTTTAGACCCCAAAATATTTCATGACTCTGACATTGAGAATACTCCTCCTGTTCACTGATAGTCCGGTGTAATTCCTTCAGTGCTGTGCCTTTGCTGGCCCCCGGGCGAATATAGACAACAAGGATAATGACCAAACAAAATTTCTGCGGAGTCCAGAACGGCTCTCTCTTCTTTGCTATTGCATGCTGGGGGGGGGTTACATTAATTCCGGGGACACAAGCATTCTGAACAGGCTGGTCAGGAAAGCTAGCTCCCGAATGGGCGCTACCCGGGACAGGGTGGAAGAGGTGATGAAGGTGCATATAGCGAGGAAGCTGGACGCTATTATGGACAACCACTCAAACTCCATTCACTTGGAGATGGTGGGATGGTTTAGCAGCAGGGGTAATGATAGATTCATCTTCCCCGTGGGGACAACCAATAGACTTAGATGGTCCTTTGTGCCACTAGCTATGAAGATGTATAACAAGCAGTTTAGTACGGTATGGATACTATTAGACATGCTTTATAGTCAGGTATATTAGCAGAAAAATTTCCAATCTTGGAATAAATTCCTTACCAAAAAAAATCTTCACCAATGTGTTTGTAAAAGTGTCTATAGTAACACATCTCACAAAGACTGAAATGCAGTTTCCCTAGGGGAATTTTTGAGAGCTGCTGAAAGTTGGGGTACCCACCATAACCTTATGCAGGGGAAAAAACTCAAAATTAAATTCTGTTTTAAGTAGCATGTGAGGGGTCAAACTAGGGTGTTTTTATGATTCTGAATCCATTGCAAGCATTTGTTTTGCACCAAAACCACTCCTTGGGCTAAAAACGGCCCAATCGCAATGGGCTTTTTACACAAAAAGTATACCTGGAACAGGATGGCTATGGCCGTTTTTAAGGTTATGGTGGGTACCCCAACTTTCAGGAGCTGTCACAAATTCTCCTAGGGAAACTGCATTTCAGTCTTTGTGAGATGTGTTACTAGACACCTTTACAAACACATTGGTGAAGATTTTTTTTGGTAAGGAATTTATTCCAAGATTTTTTAAATATCCCCTGACTATTACTGTGCGAGTGTGCGTTCTCTTGTATTTTCCTTCGTCTTGCTCTATGCAAGCACTGCTGAGGGTGTATAGTAATTGTATGTTTCATATCTTTTTATTTTATATTAAAAGAAATCCAACTTACTGATGGTGTTGCATTAACTGTGATGTCTTTCTGATGCTGTATCTACAGTATTTTTCTGCTTTTTCCTGCCCTGTAATCTCTATTCTTAACCGCTGTACTGTCTTTGGCGACTTTGATTTCCATCGCGGGATCAATAAAGGTTTTATCTTCTTCTTAAACGGCAGATCTACTGGAACAGAAGAGCTTATTTGATCAATCGTAGCCTTCAGGAGATGGAGAACGATTTGCCCTGATGAAACCCTCAACTCACCCCTCCCCTCGGCTTTTGAATCTGGTCAGCCCGCAGGGCCCTCCCAATCCTGTGCCCACTGCAGTCTCTGGCGGCACTTGTGGTCCTAATACCTGCTGACACAAAAGCCCAGTAGAGTGGCCTGGGGAGTGTTCCATGCCCGGAAAGGCCTGGATTAGACTGTGCCGGAACTACTTCCCCTTGAGCCCATGGGCCGCAAGGGATTAAGTCACTGAATTTAATCATCTACACTTGTTAGGTTAACAAGCAAGGTGCAATCATATTACAAGATCTGTACCAACATCTCCTGCTATCCATAATTATTAGCGCACCACAGTTCCACAGCTGGCATCCCTGGAGTCCCATGTCTACACTGTAAAATCCAGAGTGTTAAGTTAACTCTGAGAGTGCATAAATGCAACCATTATCCATTTCTCCATTTATCAAATGCTGAGATTAACACTGAGGATTTTACTGGGCGCGTAGTGTGCGTCTGAGTATGCTGCAGTGGTGTGTTCTAGAGATCATACCATAATCATACCCCTGCACGACATGCGCGCGTATAGGCTATACGCTCACACGTGGTCAATGGATGAAATGGTTAGTAGACTAGACGGTATACGCTTTTTGTTCAAAACTGTCTGCACGGCATACTACGTATATAGCGTAGCACGGTAGAACACACCACTGGTATGCTGCTATGAGATTATATGAGTTTTGCTGATGGCTTGCGAAGAAAATCAAGCCAGATGTTATGTACTCAATACTGGCTCTGATATATCAAAGATCTAGGAAGGTATTTGTTTTATGATTTGAGGTAGGATAGTTATACTTCGTTCTTTTTTTTAATAAAGATCAGAGAATGAAACATAGGAACCAAATGATGACGAACAGCACATCACAAATAGAAAAATAAATACACATTAAAAAAAGCTGAATAGGATCCCATCCCATTATGCAAAGTCCCACTACAGAAAGGCAACACTGAGCTGCAACCAGATCACCACTAACAAAACCAAATCTTCAGAAATGAACTAGAGAACAATCCATCAAAGCTCCCAGATGCAGTAGCCTGTAACACACTGAGCCTTATGAAAGCTTTAAATCTCTTCCTCCATGGAATCCATTTAGCATGGTTCTGCCACACTCCACCATGGGGGTTTGCAATGACCGGGCCCCGGGTACCACTATTATTATGCATCCTGTGCGTGCGTGCGTGCGTGCGTGCGTGCGTGCGTGCGTGCGTGCGTGCGTGCGTGCGTGCGCGACCGAGTGCGGTGGTGGTGGGGGTCTACACTACAGTATGTTGTTGCGAACGCAGCTGTGTGTGTGTGTGTGTGTGTGAGAGAGTGTGAGTGTGAGTGAGTGGGTGTATGTGTTGTGCACTGACTGGAGGTGCGTGTCCAGGATTTTCCTCCCACTGCGACTCCTCTCTGCAGGCCGTCTCCATCCCTCATGAGCCAGGCCTAAGCCTGTTGGACACACATAGGGGCTGGTGACGGGTGACTTGCTGGGAGTGAGCTGGGCTTCCAGCGTCTTACAGGCCCTTAGTGGGAGCAGGATGACCTTTAATCAAGGATCAGGAGGAGCCCCAGCTCTGCAGCTGGACTTCCCCAGGAGCCCCGATTACACCCAGGCCCCTGGGTCATGCTCCCAGCTGGCCTTCCATCACTGGCCCACCACGCGGCATCAGCTGCCAGACCGGATGAACGACTCAGTGCAGGCATGAGGTGTACATTTATGACATATCTTTATCCTCCCACTAACCATTCAGCCAATTTGTTGCCTTTGGTCTTGAGCCATATACTGTACGTATAGGCTGGATTCTCTGTGATGACCTGTGTGATGGGAGAGTATGGTTTGTCCGTCATTCAAGAGACTTGTGGATGCATTTATAATAAAAAGCAGTGGACCGTATGCACTGGGAAACACGATGAGTATATTTGACTTGGTGAGGATGTGCTTTGTAAAAAAGAAAAGAAAAAAGCAAACAGACGGGGGAATAGTTGCAACTTTAGAATAACCATAAAGTTCTATAACTCATAAACATTGTATTATCAAATATATTAACTGACCTTTTACAAATAGGTTTATAATGAGTTACCAATTTACTCATTCAATTTAACCTTTGTAAATATTACAAAGGTTAATTTGTAATACTGTAGCGGTTCGGGCCTTGCACCGCCGATCCGACCAATATGTCTCAGTCATAGTGTCGGAGTCTTTGACAGAGTACCCGTTGTACCCGTCTGTCTGTGTCCCTTTTGTGCCCATATATGGAGATTTCTGTATCTGTCTGTCTACCTGTGTCCCTTTTATATATGCCCATGTATGGACATCGGTCGGATCGGCGGTTTTGGACAACCGCATATCCGAACGACTGGTGGCGGGCACCACAGTCCTTGCCGATGCGCGCGCCGGCCCCATATATGCACATGACCATATATGGGCATAGTGGTCGGATCTGTACATCCAAATGCCTATATATGGGCATATCGGGTTTGTTTATGGTTATGTCTGAGTCAGAGTGACGTGGCTGTGGTCCGCCGGCTGGCTGGCCTCAGTAGCCAATTTTAATATACTGTATAGGATTTAAGACCATGCAAATCGGTCTCCATATATGGGCAATGGGCATGTTAAGTTTGTGAACCCACTCGACCCAACATCCTCCCACAAGGCAAATTTTAATATAGGAGGATGAGGAATAGTTGCAACTTTAGATAACTATTGACATGGTCTTAACAAATATATTTTCTAACCTTTAAATAATGACTTGTTACTGACTTGTAATCATTTGTGCATAGGTCCCCTGATGGAAGGCCAGATGATGATGACAGTAAAGTGACAATTTAAGGACCTTTAAGACATTTGCAACACCTAAAAAAAATTGAAAAAAGACCATTACTGCATCAAAAGTAACCAACAAAATATACTATAACAACTGGTAAAACATTGGCCAAATTGTCAAATAATATAAAAGGCAAACTTTTTGAAAATATCCGATCTACAAGCTCACAATGCCTCGCAACATGAGGTGTTGTGAGCTTGTAGATCAGCTATTTTTACAATATTTATCTGTGGGAACTGAGTCAAACTAAATGTAATGCCTCATCTCCTACAATTCCAAGTGTTTTTCAGGGTGGGGGGTCCCCAATTCAAATATGATTATTTTAGGGGGTCCCCAGTTCAAATATGATTATCTTGGGGGGTCGCAGCCTGGAATGGTTGAGAACCACTGAGGGCTCTGGTGTTGCCTTTTCCAATACCGATAGTAGGAGGAGTTAGCTGCAGAGAGGGTTTACTAGTGCTGACATTTGTTAATCAGCTACAGTATTAACAGATACTTAACAAACCATTAGTAAGTAGTTTACTAATCCCTTGTACAGGATCTATTATCTATTTATGAGGCATCGTTTTAAATAATTAACTTACTATTAACAAACATTTAGCAAGTCATTGATAACTATTAACAATTTATAAATGATACCCTAATTATTCTAAGTGTTACCTTGGTGTCAAAAGACGATAAAAACATGGGGGGGGGGGGTGTCTAGAGAATCCTCATCTGAAGAGATGAGTTTTGAGCCTTTGTAATGGTGAAAAGGTGGGGGAATCTTTAATGTGGATTGGAGGCATAGAGAGTGAGAAGAAAGCTGAAAAGGCCCTGTCACCCCAGGTTTGATGCTTGGTCCTCTGGATTTGCAGGAGGTGGTGTCATCGGACCTGAAGCAATGGGTGGGGGGGGGGGGGGGGGGGTAAGGTTGAAGGTGGTGAGTAGGATTTTGAAGTTTATCATGTGTTGTGTGACTGTGTGGACATGAAGGAGTTATCACATCCTTGCAGGTAACCTCCATGCATGAATGACGAATTACACCTGGAAGGTGCACGCTGGCATGCAAATCCTAACAGTTTTCTATGTTGCAGTGGTTCTCAAACTTCTTCATGTCAAGGATCCCCAAATGTATGTATGTATTTGGCCACGGACCAATATCTCAAAATATTTAGTTCCAGGGACCCCCAGAAGCAAAGATTTGAGTAAAAAAAATTCACTTTAAAAAATATATTCAAAGATTTGTCAAAAATGTTCACGATTTTTTTTTAATAGCAGATCTACAAGTATATCAGCTATTTTTGAATAGCCAAAGTATAAAATGATACTTAAAGTGGTTAAAATCGAAAATCTAAAACACACCGGGTTAAAGACCGAATGGACCAAACATCCAAGAAAGTGATGTAGCTGCAGGGAATACTCATGAGGATTGTTTTATTTTGTGAATTGTAGACACTATACCCCATTTCCACATTTAGGAGTGATTATACTGTGATATTACCATACTGTGTGTTTTGGTAGGTCAGGTCTCCTTTATAATTAACCGGTCAAAATAAATGTACAAACATATGCAGTTCACAGTTGAAAAGGGGTGGGAGTTTACATGTCACTCCTTTTAAAATGTGTTTATTTATTTTTATTTCTTCTCTTTTTCTTTTCTTGACTTGTTTTCTTACGTAGCAATGGCCTGCAACATCGTTTCTGTTTTATTTTGTATTACTAACAACCAAATCAAATCATATCTAGGATGGACACACAGTTAGGCATGCAGGACTGTGCCCTTCTTATTCACGTTTGATTAGTAAGGCTTGCAGTGCAGAGTGCTTGTGTGATGGTAATCTTTGGAGAGGTGGTGATCAGAATGAGAAGGATCAGTGATAATCCCTCCTGCTCGGTGCCTGGTCCTGGAGCAGTACAGGTCCTGTAGAGCTGTGCTTTTAAATCTTTTTGTGCCACACCAAGTCACACCAAGTCAAAATCTCAAGGAACATGTCTCTTTTTATTTGTGAAAAAATAGCCTCTATGACAAACAAACAATGCTCTGAAAATGCACGCGACCCATTCATCTGACCACTTAGCACAAGTGGTCAGATGGGTGGGCCGCAAATGCTTTTGAGATTTTCAAGTGGGCCCAGATCCAGATAAGGTTGAGAACCACTGATGTAAATGGACTAGCCAGGGATGCTGCAGTGTACAGTGTACAGTTTGAATTGATTCCCGGTAATATAATACTTCACCAATGTAATACAATTCCGTATTCAATAGATTGTTTTCCCCCCAAAAAATCTAATGAAGATATTGTGCCTCAAAGATTGGTTTATAAATATATTGGTTGATATATCAGTATTGTTCTTTATTTACTAATGCCAAATAAAATGTTTAACCACTTAACCAGTGAGTTGCAACTGTACTTGTTTTTTTTTCTGTCTACATCTCTTCATCCAAAATAATGCACCGTGTTGTGAGCCTGTGGATCTGCTATTTTTGAATGTTCCCCGAAGAATCCCCCCAGAATAGGGATGCTGGGGTGGGGTGTTTTACTTTAAAATACTTCTGGGGTTATTTTAACATTTACTCAGACAGTTTGCTTGATGCAATATTTAGGTGTTTCATATTCATTCGATCACGCCCCCATACTATACATATAAGACCATTGAACTTCAATCAGAAGGGCTACAAAGCATTGGCAGATTCCGCCCCATAGGTAGAATAAAAGTGCGGTGTGACCGTGCCTTCACATGTGTTTTTAGTTCAAATCTGCTGCCCAATCAAATAAATCTATGGGAAACTGACCCGGAAAAAGAAACAGGTATGCCACCTTCTGGAAACTCAGGACTACAGTTATGCACAGAGCCTTTTTTCCACAGATGGAGATAGAGAGAGAGAAAGAGAGAGAGAGAGAATCATACAGAACCACAAACATGCAAAGTTTTGCCATATAGGGGAACACAGGATTAGCCCCTGCCCCCATCTCCTTGGCGCTTTACCATCCTCTCTTGCCCTATTATCATATTTGATCCACAACTAGACCCTCCACCCCACCCCACCACCACCACCCTTATTTCACCCTCCCTACACGCACCACCAGCAAGGCATGCCCTCTTTTCTTTGGCCACTCTCAGGGAAAAGAGAAGGAGGATGAAGAGGCAGAGTCTTTCATGGGGGAACAATCTGCCAGGGAGACGAAGAATGAGCGGGCACTCAATTAGGGGCTGCCCATTGAGCCTGCAGAGTGAGCCTGAATGCGGGCCCCTCCAAAGGAATGGAGTCCCATGAATAGATTGTGGGCCTTCATGAAATATTAAAGAGCGGACGGATTTCCCACAATATTTGTACACCTCCCTTTGTGGGGATTTCTCCCTCCATTGAGCCTGAAACTGTTAACACATCCGCTCTGAAGCACGGCCCGCAGACTGTGCTAAAGAGCCCTGCAGTCCCAGCATCAAACACCCACACACCCCTCCCATGTACCTAATTCCTTCTCTCTTTCCATCTCTCTTTCTCTCTCTTTCCCTCTTGCTTGCCTTCTCCCCCTCATTCTCTTTCTCTCTTTCACTATCTCCTTCTCTCTCTCACCCATTCTCCCTATTGTTTCCCCTCTCTCTCCCTCTCCCTGTCGCTCTCTCTGCCTATGAGCTATTCATAGAGGGGATTACAGCACTTTTAATGACCACCTGTCCTTTCTGCACCACTATATTGTCTCAGGCCAGGCCAAGCAGCAAGCATCCCTCCGGTCTTAAGAGGTCATAGCTCTAACTGCTGACCCTTGTCTCAGCCATCACAGACCTGACAGCCAAAGCCACCCAGATAGGACGTTGGGGTACAATCGTCATTAATCACTTTGGAGCCATTCTAAAGTCCCGTTCCAGCAAAAAAACAACAGCTTTTAATTACTCTAGAACAGGGGTATAGGCAAGCTTAGGCACGGGTGCCAACATTGGCACAGGGGAGGGTAATCACTGGCACACTGGCATAAGTGTGAGAGAGATGATTTTTGGTTTACAATAAAATAATTGTTCAATTAAATGTAAAGTCCCACACTCACATCTGTATACAAATTACATCCTGCACACAATTCTACATTCATTCAAACTCTCTCAATTCTACATTCATTCAAACTCTGAACTCTGACTGAGGAGGGAGTCTGGGAGATAAGTGGGTTATTGTCTAATGATCATTGTCCTGATGTGAAAGAAAATATTACCAAAGTTACAAAAAGTTATATATTTATGGACAATCAGAATCTGGTGGAAATATTATATTTTGATGTGGTGTCATAATAAAACTTAATGTTGATATGGCATGCTGACTGTCAAGAAAATGTAAACATGGCACTTCATGTCAAAAAGGTTGCCGACCCCTGCTCTAGAACGTGAAAAGTTGATTTTGTCTGATGTTGAGCAATTTGTGGCCGAGATGCCTTGTTGAGTAGAAGAAAGAAGTGGTGTTTCACACACTTCTTTTAGGGTGAAACACTGCAATGCCCTGTTGGGAAGACTCTTCTAAATATTGTGAATTCTGACTGGAACAAGTGGACCACTGCCATCAAAAGTTAACAAGTGCTCTTTGACATTATCTTTCTTCTCCCTCTTCCCTTTTATTCCCTCTCCTTTCTCTCCTGCTCTCTCAACCTCATTCTCTCTTCTCTTCTTTTCTCTCTCTCTCTCTCTCTCTCTCTCTCTCTCTCTCTCTCTCTCTCTCTCTCTCTCTCTCTCTCTCTCTCGCCACTCTCTCATGCACACACGCACGCACACATGTATGCACGCACATGCACACACACACACACACACACACACACACACACGCACGCACGCACGCGCACACACACACACACACACACACACACACACACACACACACACACACACACACACAAAGCTCAGTGCAGCTACGGCGCGGCACGGCCATGTAGTTAAGGAGGTGGTTTAAGCTGCATTAGCATCAGAATGGCTACATATTCCTGCCGTGAATCAACATTAGTTCTTGTCAGAATTGAAGGGTTGAGGACAGGCCAAAAAATAGAGCCCTCTTTGAGTTTCATGAGTGATCTTGGGTTGTGGTTCTTTAGCTGTGTGGTCTAGACACCTTGCAAAATGGAAACTGTAAAACAGGTGTACTACAGGATATATCTTAATAGGACCACAATGGAAAGTCCCCAGTACTTTTTTGTGTTATCCTTTTAGCTCAAATGTCTGACTGTACCTCGTGCTGTTACATTTCTGTCTCAATCAAGCAATCAAAAATATAGGTTAAAGGGATAGTTCACCCCCAAAATGCCTTTTTTTCTATTGTTTAGTCACCCCATGAAGACTTGAATTCATGGATATTTAGTTTTTGTTTTTGTCACATTCCTAAGCCAATAATTTGATGACTGGCAGCGGTTCCGGTAGGAGACACAAAGAGTCTCCTTTGTGTCTCCTACCGTAACCGCTGCCTACCGCCTACCGGTCCACTGGTCATCAAATTATTGGCTTAGGAATGCGACCATAACAAATATCCATGAATTCAAGTCTCCATGGGGTGACTAATCGATAGAAAAAAATGTCCCTTTAATGTATCCCTGAAGCATGTTTAACACAGTTTAGCCATCACCTTAACTGTTAAGGTGATTCTCAAACTTTTCCATTTCAAGGACCCCCAGTTTGATATGCATTGATTAAGCCACAGACCCCCATATGATTTAATTGAACTCTTACAGAGTTACAGATTCGTAATGGTCCATTTTGGTTCCTAAATATCCATCATTTCCCGGACCCCACATTGAGAATGGGTGATGTAAAGGTATAAAAGCTTATTTGCATGACATGACATGAGTAGCAGAGTAGCCCTGTATGAAGCCCAGAAGCCTCTCTCTTGGCCAGGGGGATTCCCCTTATGAGGGGTAGATGAGGGTTTTTTAGCCCGGTTAAAATCCAGGTGGTTAAATGAGCATTAAATTATTTTCTCATGTTTGATACTGATGGTGTTGACAACTACATGATTTTGATGGCGTAGTAGTAAAGGCTTCATCCACACCTGCTCCCTCTTTGGTGTAGTGCTTCACAACATGGCACTCGGGCATCTTCAGGAAGATGCAACGTTTTAGGGACCGCAACAGCAATTCTGTCTTGAATATTTTAAATGTATTGTCATGAAATCTTTCTGATAAATGTTTATTTATTTAACTCTAGGCTCTGTGATAGCCGTGTCTTAGTTGTCTCCGCCAGGCCGAAGGCATGGCGAGAGAGTATGTTTTACCCCCTGTCCGTCCGTCCGTCCGTCCGTCCGTCCGTCCGTCCGTCCGTCCGTCCGTCCGTCCGTCCGTCCGTCCGTCCGTCCGTCCGTCCGTCCGTCCGTCCGTCCGTCCGTCCGTCCGTGTGTCCGTCTGTCCGCAGCTAATCTCTGGCACCGTTGGCTTGATCGCAGCAAAACTGTGCACACACACTCCCTGGATGCCAATTCAGAACCTCTGCCCCAAAATTCTCACATGGGCCTGTTATAGCGCCACCAGGAGGCCGATTTGTGCAAAACCCTTTTTTTAAATATTACTCCTACAGATTGTATCCTAACGTCATACAAATCGGTACACAGTATCTCTATAGTCATGTGATCAACCCGGATCTGTCCGATTTCCCAGATTCCATCCTCATTGGCTGAGGTTGGCCTCCAAAGTTTGCAGGATTGGTCCGTTTTGAACAAAATGCCTCAAATCATGAACACAGCTTGCAATTTCCGTGAAATTTCACACGCACATTCCCATTAGGCAGAGGAAGAAATGCCACTTAAAATGTTTCAAATCTGCCTCATGGTGGCGCTATAACAGGCCGATTCGTGTTTTTACCAATAACTGCACCGATTTGTGTAAAACTTTGTTTGCACAAGTGCCAAGTAAAAACCTTTGCCCTGCATTTTTCACATTTGCCTTTTATAGCGCCACCAGGAGGCCGTCTAAATTTGTTGATATTAAGCCTTCAGATTTTATCCAAATTTCACGCAAATCGGTACACATGATCTCTATTGTCATGTGATCAAGACAGATCTCTTTGATTTCTCATATTCCATCCTGATTGGCTAAGATTGACATCTAAACTTTGCAGGAGTGGCCCGTTTTGAACAAAATGCTGCAAATCATGAACCCAGCGTCCGATTGCGGTGAAACTTTGCACACACATTCGCACTTCATTGAGGAACAAATGCCACCCTTTTAACATTGCCCTATTATAGCGCCACCAGGAGGCAGATTTTTGCAACACTTTTCTTTTTTATATTACTCCAACACATTTTGTCCAAACATCATGCAAATCGGTACATATTATCTCTGTAGTCAAGTGATCAAGATGGTTCCGTCCGATTTTTCCTATTCCATCCTGATTGGCGAATTCCGAACATTGCTAGCCCACAACAACCTACCTGACCTGGCGGAGACCTGTGCTCCGAGGAGCACTTTTTCTAGTTGTTTTTGTTTTAGAGTTCAATTAACACGTGCGTGTGGCCATTCGTGCGTTTGTGCGTGCGTGATAGAGACAAGAGGCATGCAGGCAGGGTTGCAAGGGTTGCAAGATCTGCTTATTATAATTTCCCCGCAATATTTTATTTGAAAATAGCCGATCTACAAGCTCACAACGCGTCGCATCGCGACGCGTTGTGAGCTTGTAGATCGTCTATTTTCAAATAGCTGATGTATACGTTAAAGTGCTCATGTGGCCCATAGTCGCTTCTTTTGGGCTGGTTTTCCTAGACCTGGTTGCTTGTTTCTCTCACAGAATCTGGCAACACTGCATGTGGGTGTCTACTGCACTGCTGCCCACTGCAGTAGATCTCCAGCTGAGGGCCAGGCTGGAGAGCAGGCCCCTTGGTCTGGCCTCCATATGCTTGGGCTCTGGGTCCAGCCTGTCAGCATAGCCCCAGCACATGGAGGGCAGTTGGGGGGCATGCACGCGGGAGGCATCGGGGGGGGATAGGGGGGTTACCGCTCCACCAGCATTGTACCAGGGGGACAAGAGCTGAGCAAGACCCAGCAGGAGAGTGGGGGGTCTTTTCAAAAGAGCGACCAACTGGAGCTCCTTTTCTCACAGCCTGCTCACTTATACTCTGCCCTGTATCTCATCCCTCCCTCCTTGCTGCTGCTGTCATTTACCCATCCACCATCCACCCAGCTACCCCTCGCCTGGCAGATTGATACACTAGCTGAAATGTGATTTTTGTTTCTCGTTGTGTGAATTAACTCCCTTATGAAACTGTGACCCTCCCCCCCACCCAATCCCTCTGCCCCTCCCACCCTCTCGTTCCACTAACCTTTTCTCCTCTGGAATTAAACCGAGCTGTGGCGCTTTGTTTTTCAATCATCTTGTCCACATCAAAGTCACCCATGAGAGGATGTAAAAAGGACCCAAGGGGCCAGGGACCAGACAAATCTCTCCGGCTTTTCCCCCTGCACAATGCCTCTCATTTGAATTCCCCATATATTGCTGATCACCATTGTGAATGGTGCCCCTGATGAAGTGTTGTTTTTGTGGTCCCACACATGAATTCCAAAGACCCCAGGGATACATTTTCCTCTTTTTTGTCTTTGACTTCAAAGTTATCTGGAACGGGACGTGTTGGAATGAAGGAATCACGGGGGTCACCAGGTCCAACTTTGGGTGCTGTTTACCAACTCTGTCCCCAACCAATCAGCCAACCATGGGACTATGGGAATCACCATGAGCCATACTTTTTTTTTTTTTTCAAGTATTATGTTTTTCTCCCTGTGGGGGCATCATGTGAAAGGCCAAACATTCTTCCTATTCTTGGTTGTGTTAAAAGGAGGCCCCTGTGTTTTCGATGATTCCTTGATTCGTTAGTTATACCCAGTAGTGTATCAACACATAGGATCATATTGGGTTACGCAAAGCTTTGCCAGGTTTCTTCTATTTTTCCAACCTACACTTATGCTATTGTGCAGTTCATGTTTTTGGATACTAATGTTTCTGGCATGTTGTCAACCATGCCAGTGTTTCTATTTTCCATCAAATATATGGTGAAAAACATTCAGAATGTTATACTGGTAAATATATTTTTGACATACTGTAATTATTCCAAATATGGTACGCTATATCATGTATATAATGACATCACAAGAAAACCCCAACACCAAATGTACAAAATGTGCTATGAAGTAATACAATATAATGTGTTTTATTTGATTTTAAATGATTCTTCATGGAATTCAAACGGCATATAGTTTTGGCATGTAAAAACACATTCTAGCAAAAAGAATGTTGGCAATCACTTAAAATATTAAGTTTTATTGTATTAAAATACAACCCCAATTTTAAATTGAAGTTTCAGATATGTGCAACGGCTATTTATATTTTTAATGGAAAAGTGCTGAACAGGAATAGAGGGGCAGGTGGGGAACACTGAAGAGTGCTACTTTGCTACCCTCTACTGTCATGGTCCAGAAGTACAAGACGAACAAACTTTTTCTTCCCCATGACTAAGTAAAAATAGAATTTGATAAATGCCATGTGCAACTATATGAATATGTACATATTCTGTAGCAATGGTTCTCAAAGTAGTTCCAGGTTCCAAGTTCTAGGGACCCCCATGGGTCCTTGAGGCGGTCCCAGGGGTTCCCACCAGGAAAATGAAGAACAGTTTAAAACTTAAGCACTGTTATATTTTTCTGCTATTCGAATACAAGCTCAAAACGGGTCACGATGCGACAAATTGTGAGCTTGCAGATCTTCTATTTTCTAAATAAATGAATTGACATGTATTAAAAAAAATCTTCTCTTATGGGGGTCTCTGGCATACATGGGGGTCAAGTTCAAATGCGTATCAATTTGTGCATCCTTGACATGCAAATGTTTGAGGGCCACTGATATATAGTCTGTAGTGTATACCTAGAGTGTAGTGTATACCTAGAGTGTAGGTGTACACCCACACCCCAAAATGAGTTCGACACCCCTGACCTAGACTGTCCTGAGTCTGACCATGTCCTGAATGAGGACACAATGCCTCTGCTCTTGCACATTTTCTGACGCGGTTAATAAAACACTTAAGGTGTTTATCATGCTGTTATACATGTACTTTAACTTTATTTTTTATCTCATCCAGTATTAAACATTTTATTAATTTATTTATATTATTATTATTATCTTGTTACGTTGTTGTGTTGTGTTGTGTTGTGTTGTGTTGTGTTGTGTTGTGTTGTGTTGTGTTGTGTTGTGTTGTGTTGTGTTGCGTAGCACAGTCTCTGCGGAACATTTCACTATTTCTAGTAAGTAAGTCATGTCAGACTTACAGTCCCCTGCAATGACCTATGCTCCACAAAGAGCAAAAGGGTTTAAGTATTAAGTAAATCAGCACGTAAGTGAAAAATAAACCGTTCTTGATCCTATTTCCCAGTACCATCTGTGTCTGTGTTCACTTAAGTCATAATCTTAAAAGTGTCACAAACTTGCAGAATGAAGTGCCGTAAAATAAATTCAAAACATGACATTTCCACAGTGAAATATGGTGGCATTTTCCACTTCAAGACCTAATGCATAATTATAAGTTTGTCTAATGCTCTTAATTTCACTTTTCGTTATGCTCATCCCATAACACTAACAGTAATGTGCACATGTGAAAAACCTTGTTGGTGTAAGGAGCGACCTAGAATATATTCCAGCCTTATCCACAAGATGGTGTAAGAGGGTAACAAACAGACTTAATTATTCTGTAAAGAAATCTTGGTACTTGAACTGAGCAACTCATAAACCTAGTTCCCAAACAGCCAAATGTAAGACTTTACTTACTTACAAACAATGCAATTCAAACTATTAATGTGCACAAATCATTAAATAAAAGTATTTCCTGTTTTATTTAATGTACAGAACTGTAAATCCTGTATTTACTATGCTTTGACCAACTGTTGGAATAACTAAGTCTATCATGTGCTTTCTTTGTGTCTTGCTTGCATATAATTCCTTTTGTGAGAACGCCATACAAAGTATTATTTTGTGGGGAAATGTGAACCGATCATGAGGATAGTTTGGTATTGGACAAAAATAATATCTCACCATCAAAAACTGATCTGACTTAAGTGATACATTTGAAGTACTGCATCGTGGTTAATTAATGTCATTCCAGACTCATATAATACCTGAATTGAGGAATATAATAAACGGTATTAAGTGTATTTTAAGCAAAAGACTACACTTCCTCAAAAATAATTTGAGAAACATGCAGTGGTGGAAAGAATACTCAAATTTTTTACTTAAGTAAAAGTATCAATACTGCAATATAGAAATACTCTGTTTAGGGCACGGTCACACTGCACTTTTATTCTACCTATGAGGGCGGATTCTGCCAATGCATTTCAATGGGAATGAAGTGTTTTTTGTTGTTGCAGAAAACCACAACCCTCCATTGCCATTGAAATGCATTGGCAAAATCCGCTTCATAGGTCAATTAAAAGTGGGGTGTGACCGTGCCAAGTGCAAAGTAATGGACTGTAATTTGAGATGTTTTATCTTTATATCGCATTAGGTAGATTTCGGTCAAATATGAAGTATCCCTTTCAACAAGTTCATACAGATTACATTTGTATACTTTATTCTTTATAGGTTCCATGCGGCTGACAGCAGCTTAAAGCTATTTGTCTCTTATCACTCTGGTGAATATCTGAACACACAGTTAGCAACATGGTATAACAACACATAGTAAATTATACACTGGAAAATACCCTGACCAGGTGAAGTCAATGAACCAGGCTAGGATGGTATCAAGGTATTACAGTGGTATTTAGAAATCCTGAAGGTATGATTGTTAATACAACATTTCCACATAACTATCTTGAGATGTCCAACTACCAGAGCAGTTTATTAGCTACATGATTTAGTGTCTGTATCCACCATTACAAAAAGTGTTATCAAGTCCTCCAGTTTAAACCAGTGTGAAGATGCTTTCCATGATTCTTGCCTTGATGTCCAGCACCTGGCCTAAATACAGGTACAAGATGTGCACACAATCTCCTCTGTGAAATGTTTTTTGACAGGTGTCATGTCAGTAAAGTGTTACCATCATAGCCAGTCAGGAACAACCATCCTTTTGTGACATAATGCAGTAACTAAAAACAACCACCAGGTGTCCTCATTCGTCAGGTCTATGAAGGATTTCACATTTTACTATAAATGTTTTAGTTTAAAGCTGGACTGAAATATTTTCACATACTGTACTACATGTGGGACAAAAGATAAGTTACAGCTCTTGTGGTCACATGACCACAAGAGCAATTTAGTCATTATGCCAATTGATTCCTCCCCTCACACATTTCTGTGTCGTCATTGCTGTTACATCCTACTGACTCAGCTACCAGTGAGGAGCCCCCACCAGGAGGACATAGAGCCTCTGTCCTACTCCTCCTGCCCAACACTCCCTGCTTACAGGTTCCACCCCAGCCTGTAGGATTACATGCAATGACAAATATCAACCTCCCCACCCGGCTTCCCTCCCCCGAACACAGGCCAATTGTGTTTGTGTAGACGCTCGACAACGCCGGATGCACCACGTGGATTTGAACCCACAACCTCTGTGGTGGCGTGGTCACATGTCTTAATCCTCTCCTGTAACAATAATTTCCAATTGATCTCCAAAGATGTTGGGGGTTGTGTGTCTCGCTCAAGCAAAATCATACCGGTTTGAAATGCAAGATTTTGTCAAGAGTGCAATTAACCTGGATGAAATGTCTTTGTTTCATGGTCAGTGTTTTTCAAATGAAGTAGTTATTGGTTTGTCCTCTTGTCTAACTGGATATTGTCGTTAGTGGCTGAGTCTACAGTGCCAATCCCATACATCTTTAGCTACACTGAGGAAAATATTTGAGTAAATCACCCTTAACTCACCCCTGACTGTAACATGACAAACATTTTAAAACCTGTCCACTGTACTTCAGTGTGGATTCAAGTAGGCTACGTGATGTTTCTGACTGATCCTAGTTGTTTGTTGATGTTCGTGCGTGTTTATGAGTGAAAAGAACCTGTACACGTGCTCTGTAAATATGGGAATAAAGATTCTATTTAATTCTCATTACCCATACACTGATTCTTATTTCTTTCTTGATTTTTATGCAATACACATTCCAACATAGACTCACTCCACTCCATCACTCATTGGGCTTCAATAATACAACATTTGTCCATATTAACAAAAAGACTTTAAAGACTGTAAAGATTCCATATTAACAGTTTTATTGATTGTCATACATGCAGTGTTATTACTATATATACAATTCTATTTACCTTCCAGGTCACCAGACCCTGGTCACCACTCCCTGGTGCATGGACTCAAAGTTATTGTGGAGGTTGGTGGGGTGGATGATTGCACGCTTAGGGTTTTGATGTGCTTTCTTCCATAGTTGTTCCTCATCTTTGAAGGACTGTCTCCATGTCACAATCATAGTACCTGTCCTTGCGTAGCTTCCACTCGTTGCTCTTGTCCATCAGGTCAGAGGTGCGGCACAGACTGTCATGCCCACCTTGACCCTCTCCTCAGGGTGTTTGACCACGTTGTCGCTGAGGAACTGGGTGCGAATGAACCCCTCGATGCCGTTGTCCAACCTGGTCCGAACAATAATGGCCTGGCCTGGACAGGAGCTGCTGTCAAAGTGGTCCCACGCCTGGCTGAGTTCAGGGAAGTTGTCCTGCTGGGACAAGGGGCACTGCCACAGCCCTGTTAACTTGTTATGGATGGCCTGGTCATATCTTCTCTTCCCTTGCGGCCACTGGCGAACGATGCCCGTTACCACGCTGGTGATCAGCTTCCCTATATAGAAGGTCTGTGGTGTCTCCTTTGTGAGCAGGTTAAAGACCTGCTCTGTGTTGGGGACTCTGGAAGGAACTCTTAAGTACCTGGAGCTCAGCTCAGCGCAGAAATCATAAAGAGTGATTCCCTTTCCGCCATAACCCTTTCTCTCCAGCTCCTCAGCAAAGCCGTTCAGGTCCAAGTGTTTAAGATGCTCCGGGTTCTCCAGGATCTCGTCCAGGGCTTCCGCCGACTGTTTGGCATCCTCTACCAACTCGTCATACTCCAGGGCGTCTGCAGCCATCTTCAGAGCCAACTCGTACGTCCCCGGTGGACCCGGGAACCATCCAGAACATCAATGTACAAGTCTGTTCTGTCTCCGAGTGACGCAGTGTCAATCTTGATGAAACCGGCACAGTTGATGAAGACGTTGGGCCCCATGTGGCACATGGTGACCAGCTGGGTCCTGTTTTCCAGTCAAGTGTTCTTCTGTTTCAGAATCTGAAAAGACACAAGAAAACTAAATGGATGATCTGAAGAACCAGGCACACTAATATAGCAGTATGGCAGGTAAAGTAATATGCAGTTCAGAAACTGAAATCTCTTACATGTAGCCGGTGCAGACTGAATTCATAAACTGAACTGCATATTTACTAAACTTTCCCTCATAACATGACCTGCTCCACACCCCATTACATCTGAACCAGGTTTTTCCCATAGGCACTCTTCCTGACATAACATGAATGAACAATGATCACACACCTTGAGGAGCTGAGAGCCCTTCCTGGGTCCAAGGACGCGCACAAACTGGACGAGGCTCTGGGTGTAAGGATAGGCGATGGCTCTGTTCACATCCACTCCCACCTCATTGACCCGGTTGATGAATTCACAGTGCAGAGCGTTGAGCAGGTCTTTCACTACGTGCTCCTGATGGGGGAAATAAAACAACACAAACAAAACAGGTTAACATTACACAGTTATACAGTTAAAGCGGTTGTTCTCAATCCTTTTCATGTCAAGGAAACACAAATTAATATATATTTGGCCGCAGACCCACCATCTGAACATATTTTGTGCCAGGGATCCCCGTACAAGATTTGTGTTGTTAAAATGTTTTAAACATTTCCAAATTTTTCCCTAAAAATCGCCTACAAGCTCATAACTCTTTGTTGTGGGCTTGTAGATCCACTCGCATCGCGTTTGTTTACATTTTTCAAGTCATTACATTACAGAGCTTACCTGAATAACTGAGTTAATGTTTGCTAAAGATCATTGCGAGTTAGTAAGTCATGGACATTTGAATTTTGTTTGTAAGTCAATCTTTTCTCTAAGGACTATTTTCAGCTTGACTTTTCAATTTAATCCTCATTTTAAAATGTATTAAAGGGGAATAATACTATTATAAAAACAATTTGACAAATAATATCTGCATCATTGTTATTTTGTGTGGTGGATTATTTATCATTTTATTTGTCTCTGCACGTTAATTTCTATATAGTACTGAAATCTATGGAATCCACTGGCTTCCTCTAAAATCAATCAAACTAGCTTTGAAAAATGGTCGGCAGTAATGTCAAGCATACTGGGAGTCAGTGGGCTAAAGATGCCAGACCACAGGTATGGCCCAAGCGATGTCACATGACATACTGTACATTTCACTGCACCTCCTGACCCTCCACCCACCATTCCCCCATCTCTCACCTGTAGAGGGTGCAGTTTGAGGCAGACTGAGGATGTCCTTGTCACTGCTGCAGACATGAGCATACTCCACCAGAGGATCTTGGAGCTTCCTGGCTATGGACACAGACTGTCGTAGCAGGGGAGGGTAGTCTCTGAAATCAACCTGAACACAGGGGCAGACAGACGGAGGACACAGATTTATTACTACACATCTGGAAAGATTCTCCTTTAGCTGTGTCAGTGTGTTTATGCTGTGGATGTTGGTGTTTATCAAGTTTTAGAAGCTGGGCTGACATAAAACACAATCATAGCAGTTCAAATGTAGAGATGTTCAAGTGCAGATTGTTATGGTGAGTTGTGGTGAGCCACTTGACTGCCTACATACAGGGCACAGTTCTATCATGTTAAAACCTGCTGTTATAGGCTCCTTACATAGGCTCCTAGGAAACACAGGTGCTGTGTGTTCTTTTTTCATTGATTGAATACTTTATTGGTCAGAAATGTAAACAGCACATGGTACAGTAAGACATTAAAAAGGATAACCTAAAAAAGTCCTGGGGACTTGTTTCCATTGTGGTCCTATGTATTCAATTCATCAACATAGCATAGAACATTTACACGATAATATGTCACCAACACATAAAACACTATGTACAAATATATTATTTACCTCAGACTTCTTGCTGTTCATGTACACACAGTGTAACTAGTTCAATGTCGACCAGCTCCACTCCCATGGGGGGGCAGAGAGGTTTGTTTTGCAAGCTCACTGATGGCCATTTTGATGTCCTCCGTTATCATAAGAGCATCTCTGCAGACATACGAAAAACAGGTTTGGCATCAGTCCTAAGAAAACCACTCATAAGAAAGCTGATTGAGAATAAACAAAACAAAACAGAACAGAACAAAGAAAGGAATCAAACACTCACCTATTCTCTCCAGCAACAGCGACCACATGAGGTTTCTTGCTTTTCAGCAACTTCTTCAGATTTTCAATAGCCTGAGAATGACAGGAAAAAATTATAGCATTATTAATATTATTAAAATAATGTAATTCCAAGGTACTATTTGTGCTTTATATGACAGTAGAGAGAGAGTAAAGAGAGGGTAGGTGTTTATGAGAGGGATTCAAATCTGTGATGTGGTGACTAGGTCTGTTCCTGTGGGATAAATGCACCAGCTAGCTGGCTATGCCAACAGGAGTACATTGTTGTCTTATAATCATTGCCTACCTCTCATCTGCTCTAAAGGCGTCCTTCCTCTTCAGGAAGTTGGGCAGACGCAGGAAGTCAATCACCTCTCCCTGGCCGTTGATGAGAGCACAGAACACTGGTGTATCCCTGTAGCGACGACATGCAAGGAGGTAGTAGTTGGTACCAGCAACAAAAACACACTTTTGTTACATGAACCTATTGCATATGCAGCATATTTCTGTTTTCAAGTAAGAATAAATGAACATGAATTAGCCATGTTATTGAGTGTTATTATTGCATATTCATTGTAGTACTGTTAGTAGTAGTAGCACCAGACCAGTGCTATTATCAATAAAAAACTAGAATAACCCTAGTGTCTGTGTCACAACATGTGGGACACCCACCTGCTGGGGGCGAAGGCGACTCCCAGGACTCGGATGCCTTTGCCTCGACCTTGGACCTGCTGCTCTGGCCTGTATGGAGCCACCTTCGGCCAGTCGTACAACCGCCTACAGCAGGACTAGAAGCACAAATGGACAGCGTTATTATACAGGAGATGTGCAGTGCACATGCACAATCATGCAAAGAGCAGTGGTGGAAAGTAATTAAGAACATTTAAAGAACTCAAGTACTGTCCTTAATTTTGAAAAAAGAAAATGTTAGTTTTGCTTTTTTACAAGAGACCTATTTGGAGGAGAGTAAAGATTTGCTTAAACTTAAACACACCTGGATTGGAGACGTATTCATGACGTCCTATGCATCTAACACTAGAGGGGTTGCTATTTTAGTAAATAAGAATGTTGCCTTCAGATCCACACATGTTATAAAAGATAAAGAGGGTAGATATGTGATTCTAAGGGGTATTTTGTTTGGGAAATCTGTGACTTTTATGAATATTTATTGCCCCCCAGGATATCCCTCGGATTTTCTAACCAAGGCATTCTCAGAGTTTGTGGAATTGAGTGCAGACTTTCAATATGTGGCTGGGGATTTTAATGTCCATATGAATCCTCTTTTGGACAGACGTCCCCCCTCTGATGGTCCACCCAGTAGACGAGCGAAAACGCTTGCCTCAATATGTGATGATATTGACTTTGCTGATGTCTGGAGGACACTTAACCCCTCTTCTAAAGAATACACATTCTTCAGCAACCCACATAAATGTCACACAAGATTAGATTATTTCTTTATACCCAAACGTCTGCTTAACTCAATAACATCATGAAAAATTGGCAGCATAGTTGTAAGTGACCATGCACCAATCTATTTAGAAATCTCCTTCCGTGAGATACATAGATCTTCCAGACACTGGAGACTCAATTCCAACCTCTTGAATAATGATGTTTTCATTTCTCATTTTGTTTCTCAATTTAATGCTTTTTATGAGGTAAATGCTGACTCTGCACCTAACCCAGCCATTTTGTGGGAAACCATAAAATGTTTTTGTCGCGGTATTATTATATCCTATACAGCCAGCAGGCGGCAGCAGAGGATGGCACAACAAACTCAGCTTGAGGACAAACTATCCCAGGCAGAAAGAGACTATCTAACTGACCCCACAGATGGCAAACTCAGGGAAGTGAATGCTGCTCGTGTTGCTGTTGAATCCATGCTGTCCCTTCAATCAGATAAGAGTCTTAAATTTGCCAAACAACGTTTATATGAATCGGGGGACAAACCTGGTAAATATTTGGCTTACCTGGCTAAAAAGAGAGAAAACTCACAGACAATTGTTTCAATTAAGGATTCTGATGGCAATATTACTTATGAGACCCAATTCATTAACACCGTGTTTGCCGCTTTTTATAAAAAATTATACACCGCAGAACAGAGTAATGATGCCCCTGAATTGATGGATGATTTTTTCTCCAGCATTAACCTCCCTGTGATCTCAGATGAGCAGAGGACTATTCTAAATGCCCCTATCACAAAGGCAGAGATCCTTAAGGCCCTCACAAAACTTCAATCTGGTAAATGCCCTGGACCTGATGGCTTCGGATGTGAATTTTTTAAGAAATTTCAAGATGTATTGGTTGATCCCTATTTGGCCATGATAAATCACTCATTTGAAACGGGGATCCTTCCCCAGTCTTTGAGGGAGGCCAATATCACATTAATCCTTAAAAAGGGGAAATGCTCTGACAACTGTGACTCGTATAGGCCTATTGCATTATTAAATTCTGATTTAAAGCTACTTTCCAAAATATTGGCACTACGCCTTGAGCAGTTTCTCCCTCTTATTATTAATATGGATCAAACAGGATTTATCAAGGGCCGGAACTCTTCTGACAACGTACGGAGGCTTCTTAATGTTATCCAATACATGCATAGCCGTAAAGAGGTCGGTCTGGTGCTTTCTCTGGACAGCCATAAGGCCTTTGACCGTATTGAGTGGCCTTACCTCTTTCATACTATGAGTGTTTTCGGTCTGGGTGACACGTTTATTAAGTGGGTTAAGATCCTGTACAATAACCCTCAGGCAGCGGTTCTCACAAACGGCCTCAGGTCTAAAAACTTCGCTTTACAACGCTCGAACAGACAGGGTTGCCCTTTGAGTCCTTTGCTGTTCGCCATCGCCATAGAACCGTTTGCCCAGGCTATACGCCAGTCTCCTGTGGTCTCGGGGGTTCTGGTCGGAGAGAGGGAGCATAGGATTACTTTATATGCTGATGATGTTCTTTTATTTCTAACCAGGCCTGATCTCTCTGTCCCCGGTGTTATGGATATCATCGACAAGTTCGGATCCTTCTCGGGTTATAAGATTAACTTCTCCAAATCAGAAGCCATGCCACTGGGCTCCCTCCAGACTGTTCCGCGGGCCCCTGACCCGTTTCCATTTCGATGGTCCCCTGATGGCTTTGTTTATTTGGGTGTTCATATAACTCCCCTATTTGAACAAATGTACAGTGCCAACTTTACTCCTCTCCTGGATGTCATAAAGTCCGACCTTGACCGGTGGGCATCACTCCCACTGTCTTGGTTAGGTAGAGTAGCGCTTATTAAAATGAACATACTACCAAGGTTACTATATCCACTTCAAATGGTTCCTATTTTTCTCTCAAGCAAGGTGGTTAAGATCATTGAAGGCTGGCTGAGCTCGTTTATTTGGAGCAAGAGACGGCCCAGATTAAAATTTTCAAAATTACAACTGTCTGGCTCTGAGGGTGGACTAGATCTTCCCAATATAAAATGGTATCAGGCAGCTGCACAATTGCGGTTTATAGCGGCCTGGTTGAAGGGTGACCAGCCCTCAATTTGGCTAGATATTGAAGCTGCACAGTGTGATTGTCCCCTCCGGAATCTCTTGTTTCTTACGGACCCTAAAACAGTGAAGAAATGTTGTAAAAACCCAATTGTCTCCAACACGCTTAGGGCATGGAAGGTGGCGAGGCTCCTGGAGGGCCGAGCCAAAATAACATCACCTCTCACCTCAATTCAGGGGAACCCAGACTTCCCTCCTGGCCTTAATGACCTTGGGTTTAATTCTTGGAAAGATGGTGGTATAACAACACTAGGGAATTTGTTTGAGGGTCCTATACTCATGTCATTTGATCAGATACAACAGAAATATGGTCTATCTCGCAGCAATTTTTTCAGATTCCTACAAGTGAGGGATTTCATTCTCAGGCGCACAACTCTTTCAACTAACATAGGCACCTCTCCAATTGAAAGAGCATTGATAATGGATTTTACAAGGGGTTTTATTAGCATTCTCTATGGCCTGTTAAGATCCAATACGACTGTTAACACCCTGGATACTAAGAGGAAATGGGAGAGAGATCTCGGGGTTGAAATTGCAGACGAAATTTGGTATGAAATATTTGAAAATGCAAAGAAACTTTCTGTGTGCAATAGAGCCTGGTCGATTCAGCTAAGAACCATACACCGATTACAGATCTCTCCTAGCCTTCGGCATAAAATGAACCCTAATCTATCACATCTCTGTCTTAAATGTAAGATTGAAGAGGGGGACTATATTCACTGTATATGGTCATGTCATAAGATCAGACATTATTGGTTGGGTGTTGTGCAGCAGTTGAATGAGATCTTCAATACGGAGTTCGAACCTGACCCCATGTGTTTGATTCTGGGACTTCCTGATAAAAAGATTATTAACAAGTTTCATAGACGTTTGTTTAATCTTCTAACCTACGCTGCGAGGAAAAATATTCTGTTGTCTTGGATTAATGAGAAACCACCAACAAAAAGAGACTGGCACAAAATAATCATGCAATGCATGCCGTTGGAATTTTTAACCTGCCTCCTACGTTCCACAACCGATGCCTTCTATAAAATATGGGACCCATATCTACACTTTATTGGCCCTCAACTAGCTGATACTTTAACGACAGGGTTCCTTAACAGGAGTGATACCGCTGACCTTGAGATATAATGTCTGAATCCTTGCTTTTTTATTTTTTTTGTTTCTCATTTTTAATCTTTTCTGTTGTGGATATATGTACTGTGATCTGTGATCTGTGATTCCTTTTTGTTCTTGGGGTAGTTACTCATCCATTTATGTAATGTCAAGCACCAACCATGTATATATATATTGTGTTATATTTTTGTTTGGTCCACTGTAAGTATTTGGAATCTATATTTGTATCCGTGTCCTTTTTCCTTTGTGTCTGAGCTGAGCTGTTTGTCTGTTTTGTCTTGTCTTGTTTTGTTTTGTCTTTGAAAAATCAATAAACATACTATTGAAAAAAAAAAGTACTGTCCTTAAAATAAAAAAATATTGTAATTAATTTAAATAAGAAATCAGAGTACTTCTTCCACGACTGGCAAAGAGTATCAGATATCAGGCTCACTTACTTGGACAATGTTCTCCTTGGCCTCAGCAATGAGCTTGTTCTTTAGTTCCTTGGACATCTGAGGGTAGAGGAACTGTTTGAGGGCTCTCTCTATGGTCAAGGTCCACTGGTGCCTGAACGAACCCCTGCAGAAGAACTGTTTGATCTCATCTAAGTATGTCTGGTCACCAGGACGCCCTTTGACACCAATCATATCAATACAGATGTCTATGTTGAGCAGCCCCTCCTCCTCAGCCAAGCACATCTTGAGGAATCCATTCCCGTTCAGCTCTTTCACAGGCTTATTCTTCAGGTACTTGAAAGCGTAGGCGAAGTGAGCCTCGTCTATCTCCTTCTTGCCTTTTATGGTCGGCTTGATGTTGACGTTCGCCCTCTCCTGGAACGTCTGCCTGAGAACTTGTCGAACTAGGGGCTCCCAGGCGATCTGCATGGCCACCATGTACCTTGTAGCTTCAAGCACTGCCTCAGGAGTGGTGAACTGATTGCAGACATAATCTTTGGCCAGCTTCACAGGTTCATCTGGGAACTGCTGCGTCTTGTGGCGCTGGTAGCGGTGTCGCAAATTTTCTCCGAACTGCTTTGGTGTCAAGCCAAATTATTTGGCCAAGCCATGAAGCCCCACTCTCTGGCAGAAGCTGTACATGTACCTGTGTGAGGCCTGCTTCCGACGATCCTTGACCTCCACAGTGTTCTTTATCTTGGGGATGTCTAGGCCATAGTACAGCAGGAAGTGGTCATGCACATCCCTCAGGTAGTCAAAGGTCTGGACGTGTTTCAGCCTCTCTATGTCGGTGGTGATCAAGGGATGGATGCCAGCGGCCAGGGATTTGTCAGGGTTAGTGGAGATCTACTCACACTGGTAGGACTGCATCCTCTGGAAGGTTCTGCCATGCGGTTCTTCAGCTGAGTCCACTTCTCATCCCACTGCCACACCTTCCACAGGTCATTGATGTTCAGTTCTGGTTCCACATACTCCCTCCTGTAGAACGCTATGAATGGAACCTCAAAGTGCTGGTTCCTCATCAAGTCGAGGGCCTCCTTAATCCTGGACACTGTTCGGGCCTTTTTCTTCCTGCTGAAGTTTGTGGTCGTTCCTCTGTCCAGGTGATCTGTGCTCTCCTGATTAAGAAACAAACATAAACTTGCATTATATTTTAATCAATAGATGTTGTGGGTTAAGAAAATGGTGTGTGAGTAAAAGTTTTTGTAAACTGGTAATTATTTACTTAGGCAATACAAATGGAAATATTTTAATATGTAAATACAAAATCTATTTGAGGCTAATTTTAAGCTAATATCACTGAACAAATGTTTAGCCTCAATTTGTATTTATTACATATGAAGAATTGTAATATCGTTCCTTGTCTCACATCAACAAAGATGTGCAACTGGGTAGACAAAATGTATAGCACACAATGACGTATTATGTCATTACATAGTTCAGGGGTCTTCAACGTTTTTCAGCCCAAGGACCCCTAGCAGCGCGAGGCGTTGTGAGCTTGTAGATCTGCTATTTTCAGCTAATGTTCCTCAGAATAGAGATGCTAGGGTTCAAGTGGTTAATGTAAAAAAAAGTCCTATCACAAAGATTTGGCGGACCCCCTGTAGTTACTCTGAGGACCCCCTAGGGGTCCCGGACCCCCTGTTGAAGACCCCTGAATATAGTTCAAATGCTTACAGTATGTACAGGTTGATAGTCTTTGTTAAGTCAACTTTAAAGAGGTTATTAGAATAACAAAATGGGTACGCCTAAATAATACTACATTCAATCGATTTAGGCTAACGTTTGCTCCTTTGCTTTGTCTGACTAGAATGTTGCTTTCCTTTCCTTTGATTTTGTTTTTATTTAAATTATTTATCCTTAGGCTAGCTCGGGTCCATAGTGTTAGAAGGAGGAGTACCTACTCCTTCTGGACCAGAGCTACGATTAGGCCTGTTTTTTCTATGATGTTGATGTAGGCCTACATGATGACAGTATACTGCTCAATATATTAGTTCATTCAAATTACAACTAAAAGCTTTGGCACACCCAGATTAAAAGTATCTGACAGGTGCATATAGGAAAGATAAGATCAATAAACCACACACAGCTCAACCTGCAGATACAGGGCTCAACGTTTTGCTCACAAAACACCTTCCTCAGCAGGGTTCCCAGATCTGCTTATTATAATTTCCCCGCAAAATTGTATTTAAAAATAGCCGATCTACAAGCTCACAATGCGTTGTGAGCTTGTAGATCTGCTATTTTCAAATATTTTTCAAATACTTTTGTTAAAGGGCAAGACCACTTTGGTAGAGGTTTGGGTTGTGTTGTTACCTCGCAATGATTAAACTCCAAAGGTGGTCAAGAATAAAAATAATTGCTGCATTGATTAGAAATTGATAATTCAAAATATGGTCCCCATTGACTTACATTGTACAGTAAAACAGCTCTCAAAGTCGCTCTTTTAGCATGTAAACGAATGTAAACAAAGTCGATTCAGACAATATAGAACATCACCAAACCCAGTACTGTTTTAAAAAAAAAAAAAAATGTTAACTTACTGTTGATTTAGCTCTTTTTATTAGAAAGAAAACCTGGACTGGATCGGTGGATCCGGATCCGGATTTTCAAATAGTAAAATCATCAGGAAGTTGACATTTTTATTTAAAAAATAAACAGTACTGGGTTTGGTGATGTTCTATATTGTCTGAATCAACTTTGTTTACATTCGTTTATTTTTTATTTCTTCACCACCTTGGAGTTACATCATGGCAGGGTAACTACACAACCCAAACTTCTACCAAAGTGGTCTTGCACGATAATAACAAGCATATTAGCGGCTAATATTAGGTTAATAATTAGCCTAATGTGACAATCTGAGAAGCCCATATGGTTAAACGTTTGCTTTGGTTTAAAAATGCATTTTTCATTGCAAATACCAAACGTGTCTTGAGACAGGTGATGATATATGGATTTAAAACACAAGCGGTCACTGAAACAGGAGTAATCCTGGCATAATGTAGCATAGATTAGTAACATTCAGTGGTGGAAAAAGTACTCAAATGTTTTACTTAAGTAAAAGTATCAATACGGCAATGTAAAAGTACTCTGTGACAAGTAACAGTACTAAAAATACAAAAGTATTGGTATCAAAATGTACTTGAAGTACCGAAAGTAAAAGTACTAAAATGTTTGAAAATAGCAGATCTACAAGCTCACAATGTGTCTTGCCATGCCATGTGAGATTGTAGATTGGCTATTTTAAAATAGCCTATAATTTAGGGCTCAAGTGGTAAATGTATGTTTTTTGTGTAGAACTGTTGGTCATTAAGGTTACAAATGCTGTTCCGGGTCACCGCATCTCTCCATCTCTGCTGTCTGGTTGTAACTGTAACGAGTAATCTTCCTCCCAGGCTTGTATTTTTCGTGACGTCAATTAAAGTTGTTTTGATTTGAAAAATCATTAAAACAGGCCTCCGTCCTCTTGGGTACAAGAACCGACTATATCGGCCTACGCAGTTCTAAAACACGCTGTTCTCATTGGCTCACGGTGCTTTCTTGCAGCCAATGAAAACCGGCCAGGGCGTGGTTTTCCAGTTCACAGACCATTCTCGCGAGACACGGGAACAGAACACACATGACGTAGGAGTTGTTATGGACGCTGACCAATGGACGGCCAGGGAATCGCAGCTCGCTCATGACATCAGTTTTAAAACGCTCTGCAGCGCGAAAACCCCTCAGACGCTCTGTGACATTTACTTTGATCGGACGCATCTCCACCTGCGAGACACCATCTTCATCTCAAAGGACAAGTTAACGGACAACGCACGACAACGGACAACGGACAACGGACAAGAACAACGCACGGCACGACAACGGACAACGAACAACGGACAACGGATCTACTTCACTTGGAAGGTTTAAGGTGAGGATTTTTGTTGTATTTTCTTTCTTTTTTAACCAGCCTTTCTTCAGCTAACGTTTAACCAGGACAGGTGAATTCAGTTTGATGATGCCTGGGTCTTGGGGTTAAGGGGAAATGTCACTATTATGCTATTTAAAATGCCTTATTGTGTGTTTGATTTAAGGACAGCTTTTGATTTAAGGACAGCTGGTTTGTAGATCTGTTTATTTTGGTTGTGTTACCTTACCCACCGTTAATTGCTTGTCACCATGACCGTTGATCCAAGGCTAGTCTAGGTTGACATGCAAAAACGTTTCATCTCAGCTTGAGTTAACATCTAGAAGCTACCGTTTCATCATATGCTTGTCAGAGCTTGTTTGTAGAGGTTATAACGTCTTTTTTTTTTTTTTTATCAACAACTTTGTTGAGAAAAGAAACGTCAGAAATGTCATTTTAACAGACTATCTTTTGACTACAACATGCTGTAATTGTACTAGTTACATTTAAAACGTTTCATTGTAGCTTGTTTTTGTTTGAATCAATTGAATGTAACAATTAACGGAATGCTAGCTGTTGACCTTCATGTGAAAAAGAACAGATCTACAAGCTAACAACCTGTAGTATGGGCTTAGCTTGTAGATCTGTTCTTTTTTTTGCACAGGACACCGTTGTACTAGCAGTTCAGTGGTGGGAGAAACAGGCCAACTCAGATTTGATTGACTTTAGTAAAAGTAGTAATACCATAATGTAGAAATATTCTGTTGCAACTAGTGGTGTAAAGTAACTAAGTACATTTTCTCAAGTACTGTACTTACTAGCTCCAATCGGAACCTCTCCCACCGCTCCGAGGGAGAGGTTCCAAATGGGGCTATGTACTTACGTACACTTTTGAGGTATTTTTACTTACAAAAAACATATATTAACCACTTCAGCCCTATATACATTTCGGCCATTTGAAAATAGCCGATCTACAAGCTCACAATGCCTCGCGATGTGCTGCATTGTGAGCTTGTAGATCAGCTATTTTCAAAATACTTTTTTGATATCATTATTAATTATATATCATAATATATATATCAATCATTTGAAAACGTGTAATATGGGACATTCTGCATGATGAGTACTTTCTTTGAGTACTTTCTACTGGTACTTTGAGTACATTTCGATACCAATACTTTAATACTTTTACTCAAGTAAATGTGTTGTAACAGAGTACTTCTACAGTGTAGAGGGGAAAAAGTCTAGTGTCTCTACACCAAATCTTGTCACTAAAAATAGCCGATCTACAAGCTCACAAGTTAGATGCTATTTCTGCTCAATATTATTGAAGTATATGCTATTAGGGCAGCTTATTGGCCATGGTTGTAATTTAATGATAATCACCTGTTATTTGTTTAAAATAAATTGGGATATGTTTACCCATAAAATCTTTTTTTTATTTCATAATATACAAGAAAGACAAGCATTTGGTAAAGTTGTAGTACATTTAACAAATGATTACATGATACATCACTAACTCATTTGATTACAAAGATTTTGATCGGTTAATATTTGTCTAATATTTGTCTAATCAATGACTTTTTGTACTTATTTGTGTGATAGGTGTGCACACCTCGCAGACAACGTTCCAGACATGCATGTAAGGGTACAGTGTTGCACTGTAGCACTTTAATATGAATGTTCTACGTTTTGTATGTATTAGCTTGCTTTACTTTTCGTTAATGTCGTGTAGAAAGCTCTTATCTCCATATTCTAACTGTTTTTTCGTAAATTAAATCCCTACTTGACAATACTACAGCGTCACTCAAAAGTAGCAGATCTACAAGCTCGAAACGCAGCACGAAACAACGCGTTTTGAGCTTGTAGATCTGCTGCTTTTGCAATTTTCTAATTAGAATCCTGAAAAGTAACAGTTTTGGACATTCCACCAAACAGAGACGACTTGTAGTTTTTTAAATACTGTGTCAATCCTAATTTTGTACGATTTATAATGTTTTAACATTCAAACTGAAAGAATGTAATACATTTAGCACCAGAAGGACTTGAACTGAACTTTCCTACTTAGGTTGCATGAGCTGTTAGGGGTTTATTTATGTCATTTTTATCCTTTATTTAGATCCTAGAGCAGAGGGAGGAGACGGCAGAGATGCCCGTAGGTCAGAGAGAGGAGAGACCAGGAGGACGGAGCAAGAAAAGGCTTGCTAAAGTTGCACGGTGGATTGGAAAGCGGATCCGTGGGATTCGCAAGGCGTGGACCTGCTGTCTGAACCACCAGGTACCCCTTGGGGACATTTTCTTTTGCATCATACTGCTTTGTTGTGTAAAAGTGTTTATGAGCAACAAACCCAATAATCCTGTTTCTTCAGAGTAAACTTGATCATCCTCTGAAGAACTAACTGAAACAGAATTAACATGATATTTCACTTGTTTATCATCTGTAGGGCTCTTTTTAAGAACACGACTAACAAAAATGTTATCTCTCAATCTACTCATTCTACTGTACAGGAGAGCACCACCAAAGACGCAGACTTCACCTTGCCAGAACCCACCGGTGACCTGCGACCTCTCACACTGGACCACGGCCGCTGTGGGGGGAAACTTGGCGAACCCTCTGAGGACAATGAGACGGGGTTGCTGTCTGCCACCCTCTTCCAGCCTTCCTTCACTGGTGAGATGTGTTTATATGTGTACAATGTGCAATTTCGAAATAGGTGATAACCTGTTCCTTCCACCAGGCCTCTTCTTCTTCTTCTTCTTTTTCTTTTTGTTAAACAAATTTGAATAAATTATTTATTTACTCTTCCTAAATTTGCCTGCTATTCTGCATTGCTACAGTTTTCAAATGATGTAGTCTTTATTACATAACCTCATAGATAGATAGATATTTTGAATGTTTCAGTTGATGTTGCACTACTGTTTTATACTCTTACTGTACTCTTTCCATTATTATTTTACTAACTTGTAGCTGCAATTTAACAATTATGATTGGAATTTCTATGTATTCCTGGATCTGTGCTTCTCAAACGTATTTAACTTCAAGGACCCTACGGGTCCATTTGGTTCCATTTGTACACTCTCAGAGTTACAGGCCTGTAAGGGTCCATTTGGAACCCCCTCAAGGAACCCTCAGAGTCCCCGGATCCCAGTTTCAGAACCATTGTCCTAGACCTTTTTATTTATGACACACTGGTATCGGATCGGTACTCGGTATCGACCGATACGATCGGTATCGGGAAGGAAAAACTAGTATGGGTACATCTCGATAGATAGATAGATAGATATTCAACACGTTGTTATATTGTTGTTAGTTTTAAAATGCAGTAAAAGCTCAACATGGTTTCATGTTTCTCATCCTGTAGTGAGTTCTGGAGGAGTTCTGGAGGAGACAGAGCGGATGACATCATCCTCCCACAGCCACAGCCCAGACTCCATATATCCAGAGATGGATACTTCCATTAAAGGTAAGCTACTGTATGCAGTAGAATGTAAGGGCACAGCTCTTAATCCAAGTAATCGCTTGTATTAAAAAATCGATAATGGATACTTTAATAAAATCTATTAATAATCTATCCCTATTTTGTCCATGTAATTATAGGTTAAACGTTTCAAAAGAAGATCAAAATGATTTGGATATAATAAAAGGTTTCTATCTACAAGCTCGTAACACGTCACATTGTGATGTGTTATGAGCTTGTAGATCTGTTATTTTCGCAGGACACCGTTGTGCGCAAAAAACACGATTTGATTAATCGAGAAAGTAATCGATAGACTAATCGCTAAGAAAGTAATTGATAGTGGCAGGTAGCCCTAATAATTTAGATAGATAGATAGATAGATTGATTAAACTTGTATTTTTTTCCTTCTGTTTAGCTCTTTTAGATATATGTTTGACATACAAATATGTCCAACAAGAGCCTTTGGGGGAGGAAGGGACCGTCTTTGGAGGCTACCGTAGAGCTGACAGCCTGCCTGTAAGGATCACACACACACACACACACACACACACACACACACACACACACACCTTATTTATTGACCTATCATCGATGAAGCCATGATTGATATATTTGTGTCTCTCTCCTCAAGGTGGCAATGAAATACATCCCGAAGGAGCAGGTGCCCTACACAGTAGTGGTGAGTTGTTTTTAGTTGTTTGAAATGTTCACCAGTTTCTCCCCTATTATGTGGGAGAATCTATTCTAGACAATACATTTACCTGAAACCAGTCACTGTCATGGCCATTGCTAGTCAATGCACCTGACAGTAAAATATATAAAATATTCTAGTAGATAATTATGTCTTTGTTACTGTGACTTCAGACTGTGAACGGGAACCTGGTCAGGATTCCCACGGAGGTGTTGCTGCAGAGACAGGTAGCAGGGACCTCTGTTGGTGGTTCTGCAGCCGTCACCCTGCTTGACTGGGTTGACCTGGGTCAGCAGGTGGTCCTGGTCCTGGAGAGACCCGTCCCCTCCTTGGACCTGGACTACTACATCATTGAAAGAGGAGGCAGCCTGCCGGAGCATGAGGCTAAGGTAAGAGGATGGATGGATGGTTGGCCCAGGGGCCCTTGACTACCAGGGGCCCTTGGGCCATGAGGCTTAAAGCTCAAATATGCTAATGCAGGCCCCTCATTTTATACAAGCCCTCTCCTATATGGCCGTAAACTGCATGGGCCCCCTGCACTGTCCGTTCTCGGTAGTGTGGAGGGGGGGGGCTTCAAAGATACTTTACCCAGGGGCCCCTGCAAGTCTTAATCCATCCCTGCAATCTCCCAGCTTTCCTAAAACTCTGTGGAAACAATTAGATTAAAAAATGAACACTGCTTTGCAGAACGTGTGTGTGTGTGTGTGTGTGTGTGTTGGGGGGGGGGGGGGGGGGGGGTGGGTACTATGTCCTTTCAATAGATTAATCTAAGTCAGCGCTACTCATCATGCGGCCCCAACGCAGCGTCTTTTCCGTTCAAATATATGGGTTGCTTCATTTCTTTTCAAAAACAAACAGACAGACATACATACTGTACATACATACAGGTGCGTCAATTGTTACAGGTATAATGCATAGTTTTCTATGCATTTCGTTTTTTGGGGGGGGGGGTTTGACCCCCATTTTTTTAGGATGGATAGGTGTCCCTTATTTCAATCTCTGGGAGTCGGCAACCCTAACCTTGCCATACCTTAGCTTTTGCTGTAACTGATGCCACTGGACATACACACAAAATAAACGGGTACAGTGAAAAGAATATGATGTAAAAATGTACATTTTCTTATAACAATGTGTTACAAAATCAAAAAATCCAAAATAGGACCGACATTTTTAGCTTGCGGCCCCTTGGACTTCTGGTATTTTGCTGAGTGGCCCCTGAGCCATCTTAAGTTGAGTAGCCCTGATCGAGGTCATGACAGCAGTCCAACAGTCTCATAACATGTCTTTCTCTGTCATATCCCCTGGCCCTGTCTCTCTCTCTCTCTCTCAGGCCATAATAAAGCAGCTGGTGGACGCACTGATGGACTTCCAGCATAAAGGTGTTTTTCACAGGGACATCAAGCTGGAGAACATAATCGTGCAGACAGGCTCTCGGGGTCCAGTAGTCAGGGTGATAGACTTTGGCTGTAGCTGCACCCACACAGATGAGGAATACACCGTCAGAGCTGGTACAATATTGTTTTGTATTTTTCTTTTGTGTGCCAACTTTCCCCATTATCTGCCAGTATAGTCGTTATGGCAATTCCCTGATATCGCCACACACTTACTTGTGTGTAATCTTGTCACTGCTGACCCCTACTGGCTGTTTGTTGGACTGGTTGGTCCCAGGGATGATATCACACCTCCTCCTATACATACACATGGAATCGCCTTTTTTGATTGAATACTTTATTAGCAGTTTTTAAAAAAAGGCACAGTTCAATACAATATGGGGTCCTTTGTACTCAATTCATAGAAAATTTGGAGGAACCACCCTATTCCTCACAGTTCAACATGCCTGCTGACAGGCGTACTTGATCAATCTGTAGGAGTTGCTAATGCAGTGACAAAAAACACCGACTGGCTCCCCTCCCACAATATTCTTGTTTGACCATTTCTGTCTGCTCTGGACATTGTATGGGCAGAACATAAGGTTACAATGCCTGCTTGTTAGGTTTCACTTGCTCTTACCCTTTCTTTCTCTCTGTGTGTATTCTAGGAACCTTCGAAAACAACCCTCCAGAGTTCTTTGGAGATGGGCTCTATGGAGATGGGCGCTACAGGGCAGTTCCCTTCACAGTGTGGCAACTTGGAGTGGTGATGTACGTCATCGTGTTTGGATGCTATCCCTTCGACTGGGATGATGACATCAGCCGCCAAGTGCTACAGATGGACTCTGACCAGCTGTCCCAATGTAAGCCATACACACACTCAAGTACACAGCTAAATACTTCATTTTATTTATTTTCACTTATCCTTTAAGCTTTAATGTCTTACTGTACCACATGCTGTTTACATTGCTGACTAATAAAGTATAAAATAAAATAAAATAAACTATGAACTTTTACACTCTCATTGTTACATTTAGACTGCGTCGTATGGATGTATGCAAACATGCTTGCTTTCACATGTCTCTTTGTCACTCTCTCTCACCCACAGTACACTCACTCGCACACACACACACACCTTTTCACTAACTTTTAATTCTATCTTTTCAGGTGGCCAGGACTTTTTGAGCCACTGTCTCGTCAAAGACCCAGCATCCAGGGCGACATTACTGGACCTGTTGCACCACCCCTGGATACGTCTTTAATCATGGATCTTTAGACACATCTTCTCCACCCCAACTATTTCCAAGCAGGTATTGTATCAGTTGTAAAAACTGACCGGAGATAGACAGACAGACAGACACACACACACACACACACACACACACACACACACACACACACACACACACACACACACACACACACACACACACACACACACACACACACACACACACACACACACACACACACACACACACACGTTATTGTGTGCTATACATTTTGTCTACCCAGTTGCACATCTTTGTTGATGTGAGACAAGGAACGATATTACAATTCTTCATATGTAATAAATAAAGATTGAGGCTAAACGTTTGTTCAGTGATATTAGCTTAAAATTAGCCGCAAATGTAAATAGTAAATTTACATTTACTTTACATATTAAAATCTTTCCATTTGTATTGCCTAAGTAAATAATTACCAGTTTACTAAAACCTTTACTTACACACCATTTTCTTAACCCACAAGATCTATTGATTAAAATATAATGCAAGTTTGTTTGTTTCTTAATCAGGAGAGCACAGATCACCTGGACAGAGGGACGACCACAAACTTCAGCAGGAAGAAAAAGGCCCGAACAGTGTCCAGGATGGCCCTCGACTTGATGAGGAACCAGCACTTTGAGGTTCCATTCATAGCGTTCTACTGGAGGGGGTATGTGGAACCAGAACTGAACATCAATGACCTGTGAAAGGTGTGGCAGTGGGATGAGAAGTGAACTCAGCTGAAGAACCGCAAGCAGAACCTGAAGCGTCTCTTCCAGAGGATGCAGTCCTACCAGTGTGAGCAGATCTCCGCTAACCCTGACAAATCCCTGGCCGATGGCACCTTGAACACCACCGACATAGAGAGGCTGAAACACGTCCAGAACTTTGACTAGCTGAGGGATGTGCATGACCACTTCCTGCTGTACTATGGCCTAGACATCCCCAAGATAAAGAACTCTGTGGAGGTCAAGGATCGTCGGAAGCAGGCCTCACACAGAGACATTTACAGCTTCTGCCAGAGAGTGGGGCTTCATGGGTTGACCAAATAATTTGGCTTGACACCAGAGCAGTTCGGAGAAAATTTGCGACACCACTACCAGCGCCACAAGACGCAGCAGTTCCCAGATGAACCTGTGAAGCTGGCCAAAGATTATGTCTGCAATCAGTTCACCACTCTTGAGGCAGTGCTTGAAGCTACAAGGTACATGGTGGCCATGCAGATCGCCTGGGAGCCCCTAGTTCGACAAGTTCTCAGGCAGACGTTCCAGGAGAGGGCGAACGTCAACATCAAGCCGACCATAAAAGGCAAGAAGGAGATAGACGAGGCTCACTTCGCCTACGCTTTCAAGTACCTGAAGAATAAGCCTGTGAAAGAGCTGAACAGGGATGAGTTCCTCAAGATGTGCTTGGCTGAGGAGGAGGGGCTGCTCAACATAGACATCTGTATTGATATGATTGGTGTCAAAGGGCGTCCTGGTAACCAGACATACTTGATGAGATCAAACAGTTCTTCTGCAGGGGTTTGTTCAGGCACCAGTGGACCTTGACCATAGAGAGAGCCCTCAAACAGTTCCTCTACCCTCAGATGTCCAAGGAACTAAAGAACAAGCTCATTGCTGAGGCCAAGGAGAACATTGTCCAAGTAAGTGAGCCTGATACCTGATACTCTTTGCCAGTCGTGGAAGAAGTACTCAGATTTTTAATTTAAGTTAATGCAGCAATACCACACAATATAAACATATTTGGATACATGTAAAAGGCCTGTATTCAAGACGTTACTTGAGTCAAAATACAAAAGTATTGGCATCAAAATATACAAATAAATCAAAACAATGCATCAAACATTTCCGAAAAGAGCAGATCTACAATCTCTCAAGCCGGCTATTTTCGAATAGCCAAAGTATAAAACAGGGCTTAAGTGGTTCATGTATGTTTTGTATTGATAATATAAATCTGCAAAGAAACTAGTAACTAAAGTCACATTAGTCGCATTTCTGACTAATAAAGTATTCAATCAATGAAAAAAGAACACACAGCACCTGTGTTTCCTAGGAGCCTATGTAAGGAGCCTATAACAGCAGGTTTTTTAACATGATGGAACTGTGCCCTGTATGTAGGGAGTCAAGTGGCTAACCACATAACAATCTGCACTTGAACATCTCTACATTTTAACTGCTATGATTGTATTTCATGTCAGCCCAGCTTGTAAAACTTGATGAACACCAACATCCACAACATAAACACACTGACACAGCTAAAGGATAATCTTTCCAGATGTGTAGTAATAAATCGGTGTCCTCCGTCTGTCTGCCCCTGTGTTCAGGTTGATTTCAGAGACTACCCTCCCCTGCTACGACAGGCTGTGTCCATAGCCATGAAGCTCCAAGATCCTCTGGTGGAGTATGCTCATGTCTGCAGCAGTGACCAGGACATCCTCAGTCTGCCTCAAACTGCACCCTCTACAGGTGAGAGATGGGGGAATGGTGGGTGGAGGGTCAGGAGGCGCAGTGAAACCCTTTAATACATTTTAAAATGAGGATTCAATTGAAAAGTCGAGCTGAAAATAGTCCTTAGAGAAAAAATTGACTTACAAACAAAATTCAAATGTCCATGACTTACTAACTCGCAATGATCTTTAGCAAACATTAACTCAGTTATTCAGGTAAGCTCTGTAATGTAATGACTACAAGCCCACAACGTGTCGCAAAGTGTTATGAGCTTGTAGGCTATTTAAAAAAAGGGGTTAGGGAAAAATTAAAAAACATTTTAACAACACAAATCTTGTACGAGGATCTCTTGCACAAAATATTTTCAGATGGTGGGTCTGCGGCCAAATACATATTTATTTTGGGTCCTTGACATGAAAAGGATTGAGAACAACCGCTTTAACTGAATAACTGTGTAATGTTAACCTGTTTTGTTTGTGTTTTATTTCCCCCATCAGGAGCACATAGTGAAAGAAGACCTGAAAGAAGAGGTGGGAGTGGATATGAACAGAGCCATCGCCCATCCTTACACCCAGAGCTTGGTCCAGTTTGTGTGCGACCTTGGACCCAGGAAGGGCTCTCAGCTCCTCAAGGTGTGTGTGATCATTGTTCATTCATGATATGTCAGGAAGAGCACCTGGGAAAAGCCTGGTTCAGATGTAATGGGGTGTGGATCAGGTCATGTTATGAGGGAAAGTTTGGTAAATATTCAGTTCAGTTTATGAATTCAGTCTGCAGCGGCTACATGTAAGAGATTTCAGTTTCTGAACTGCATATTACTTTACCTGCCATACTGCTATATTAGTGTGCCTGGTTCTGCAGATCATCCATTTAGTTTTCTTGTGTCTTTTCAGATTCTGAAACAGAAGAACACAAAACAGTGCCGGTTTCATCAAGATTGACACTGCGTCACTCAGAGACAGAACAGACTCGTACATTGATGTTCTGGATGGTTCCCGGGTCCACCCGGGGACGGACGAGTTGGCTCTGAAGATGGCTGCGGACCCCCAGAGTATGACAAGTTGGCAGAGGATGACAACAAGTCGGCGGAAGCCCTGGACGAGATCCTGGAGAACCCGGAGCATCTTAAAC
The DNA here is from genome assembly GCF_963280865.1 of Gymnoscopelus braueri. NCBI lineage: Eukaryota > Metazoa > Chordata > Actinopteri > Myctophiformes > Myctophidae > Gymnoscopelus > Gymnoscopelus braueri. The sequence goes on from NC_137614.1 coordinate 16,405,586, forward strand.
ACTTGGACCTAAAGGGAGAAAGGGTTATGGCAAGAAGGGAATCACTCTTCATGATTTCCGCACTGAGCTGAGCTGCAGGTACAGAGACTTAAGAGTTCCTTCCAGAGTCCCCAACACAGAGCAGGTCTTTAACCTGCTCACAAAGGAGACACCACAGACCTTCTATATAGGGAAGCTGATCACCAGCGTGGTAATGGGCATCGTTCACCAGCGGCCGCAAGGGAAGAGAAGATATGACCAGGCCATCCGTAACAAGTTAACAGGGCTGTGGCAACAGGACAACTTCCCTGAACTCAGCCAGGTGTGGGACCGCTTTGACAGCAGCTCCTGTCCAGGCCAGGCCATTAGTGTTCGGACCAGGTTGGACAACGGCATCGAGGGGTTCATTCGCACCCAGTTCCTCAGCGACAACGTGGTCAAACACCCTGAGGAGAGGGTCAAGGTGGGCATGACAGTCTGTGCCGCACCTCCGACCTGATGGACAAGAGCAACGAGTGGAAGCTCCGCAAGGACAGATACTATGATTGAGACATGGAGACAGTCCTTCAAAGATGAGGAACAATTATGGAAGAAAGCACATCAAAACCCTAAGCGTGCAATCATCCACCCCACCAACCTCCACAATAACTTTTAGTCCATGCACCAGGGAGTGGTGACCTGGAAGGTAATGATATTTGTAAATAAAATTGTATATATATAGTAATAACACTGTATGTATGACATTCAATCAAACTTTAATAAAACTGTTCATATGGAATCTTTACAGTCTTTAAAGTCTTTTTGTTAATATGGACAAATGTTGCATTATTGAAGCCCAATGAGTGATGGAGTGGAGTGAGTCTATGTTGGAATGTGTATTGCAGAAAAATCAAGAAAAAAATATTACAAATAAGAATCAGTGTATGGGTAATGAGAATTAAATAGAATCTTTATTCCCATATTTACAGAGAACGTGTACAGGTTTTCTTTTCACTCATAAACACGCACGAACATTGATCAAACAACAACAAACAAAACTAGGATCAGTCAGAAACATCACGTAGCCTACTTGAATCCACACTGGACAGGTTTTAAAATGTTTGTCATGTTACAGTCAGGGGTGAGTTAAGGGTGATTTACTCAAATATTTTCCTCAGTGTAGCTAAAGATTTATGGGATTGCCACTAACAACAATATCCAGTTAGACAAGAGGACAAACCAATAACTACTTCATTTGAAAGGGTGAACAACACTGAACATGAAACAAAGACATTTCATCCAGGTTAATTGCACTCTTGGCAAAATATTGTATTTCAAACTGATATGATTTTGCTTGAGCGAGACACAACCCCCAACATCTTTGGAGATCAATTGGAAATTATAGTTACAGGAGATTATTAATTCGTATGACCACAAGAGCCGTAACTTATCTTTTGTCCCACATGTATGTGAAAATATTTCAGTCCAGCTTTAAACAAAAACATTGATAGTAAAATGTGAAATCCTCTGCTCTTCATAGACTGGATGAATGAGGACACCTGGTGGAGGATTTTACTGGGTAGTCAGTTCATAGCAATGGTTCTCAAATATTTTCATGTCAAGGCAAAGTGGTATAAAGTAACTAAGTACATGTACTCAAGTACTTTACCTAAGTAAAATGTTGAGGTATTTCCAATGTTCAGTACTTTTACTTCTATTCCACTACATCTCAGAGGCAAATCTTGTCCTTTTTACTCCACTACAATTATTTGAAAACTGTAGTTACTAGTTATTTTGTAGATTTGGATTATTACAAAACATATATTAACCACTTCAGCCCTATACACATTTTGGCCATTTGAAAATAGCAGATCTACAAGCTCACAAGCTTGTAGATCTGCTTTTTTAATAAGATTTTATACATTTCATACTTTTGAAAACCTGTGAAATGGGACATTCTGCATAATGAGTACTTTCTACTTTTGGTACTTAAAGTACATTTTGATACCAATACTTTTGTGATTTTACTTAAGTAAATTTGGAATTCTGGACTTTTACTTGTAACAGAGTATACATTGCAGTACTGATACTTTTACTTAAGTAAAACATTTGAGTACTTTTTCCACCACTGGAAACATGCTTAGACTATTTCTTTTACAGAGGACAGAGCTTTATCACATGGTGCATCGACATTCAGCTGAAACTATCTGCCAAACCAATGAACTTGTGCCCTGTCCCTGTACTGTCATCAAGGGAGAGTAAGTGAAGAGGGTGGACTTTTATAGTACATTGTACATTGGAGTCCAGAAACCTGGACTTGATTTGACTTTGTTAAGCTTTGTTGTTGTTCTGCTTTATGTCTGGGATGAATTAAGACTCAAGGCCCTGGGCCAATTAATTTGGCCCACCACCACCACCACCAGACCCCGAGAACCAAGTTGTAATGCCAGTTCCTTGGTCAACGGCAATGGTAGGAGACTTATCTAGTCAATAGATGTCTTTTGGTGTGGCAGAAAAACGGAATATCTACAGAATATGCAACTCCACACAGAAAGACTCTCTGCCCGGGTTTAAACCCAGGATCTTCTTGCTGTGGGGCAACAGTGCTAATCACTCTGCCACCGTGGATGGATGTATCTGCAAAGAAGCAGCACATTCTAAAACATGCTTCACACACATCTTCAACTCGGCCGCACAGAGGATCTGTAAAATCACCACAGTATCAAGGTGGGCACTGGGCAGGGCACCCAAAATGTGTTATTAAACCAATTGCTTAAGTAATATGTGAAATATGGTCACAATCTACCCTTTTGTTTGTTCCTGAGTCGTGGCATTAGATTATGGCCAGAAATTGTTGCAGTCATCGTGAAGTTGACCTTTGACATTTTGGATATAAAACGTCATCACTATCATTTTATCCTAGACATTTTTGTGAAGTGTTGTCATAATCTTTCTTTAGTTATGGCGCAAAGTGTGTTTTGTGCGCTCACAGTGACCTTGATATTTGACCTTTGTCCACCAAATTCTAATCAGTTCATCTTTGGTCAGATAGACGTACTGATGTAAAGAGGTATGAATGTATGTACAGACATAATGCTTCCAGCCATGGCTGTCGCCAGCAGAGGCATAAAAAAAGCAGGGAGGGGCAAATTTGTGTTTTAATGAGAGTAATTTTCAACTGGAAGAAAGTGTCAAGAAATACAGGCGATTGTAAAAAAAAAATATTGTGGAAAAGTTCTTTTATTTCTATAATGTAATTCAAAAATGTAAACTTTTATATTCCACATTCATCACACATTAAGTGAAATATTTCAAGCCAAAAGTCTACCTGTAATTAATTAATTCCTTAAATTGTATATTGGATATACGGTCTGGATAATCACCAGATAGATATACGGTACTATATGTAAATATGTAGTACATAATAGTGCTTAATATGTTGAGGGGGGGGGGGGGGGGTTGGAATAATTTGTGTCATATTCCTTACATATTCCTTACCTGCACATTAACTTTTCCAAGATATTCTTATTGTTTGACATGCACATGTACACATGCTGTAACACGTGGTTCCCAAATTATTTGCCTGGGCACAAAAAAATTGAAAACCACTGCTGCTCTCAGTGTGATGTGGAGAAAACCCTATTTCCTGCTACTGTAATGACCACAGTATATTATGCAAACACCAGAGAAGTGGAGGTTAGCTCTGGGAGTGGCTGCGTTGTGGGCTGCGGGCCAGACTGGCAGAGGACCGACGCACAGGCTGTCATGTTGAAACCACACAGTGGTGCATTGTGGGAGACGGCACGGGTCAGTGGTATTGTGAACTGAACGGAGAACTCTAGTCTCTCATCACCTGAGACAGGGCCGCACCTTACGAGGGAATTCAGCCAAGGTACACAGTGTCAGGAGAGAGGAGTTGGGAGAACATTGAAACAAATTATCAAATGTATCCGATTCATGAAATTTGAAAAGAGAGAGAGAGAGAGAGAGAGAGAGAGAGAGAGAGAGAGAGAGAGAGAGAGAGAGAGAGAGAGAGAGAGAGAGAGAGAGTAAAAAAGGCCAATGGTAAGATGGATTTGTGAGCTTCAACAGAGGATTTTTGGTCCAATGTGTTTGACTGTGACAATGATTTATTTACTTTTTAAAGTCAGAACTCCAATTAGATGAAGTGTGTTGTTTTCCTCTGTCATTGAGAGGCAGCCTAACAGAGGGAAGCCAGGTTTCTCCTAATCCATGGATTATGGAGGTCTGGGAGTGGTACCTAAATAACTACTGTAAGGCGAGGGGAGGACCATGGTTTGCCACATGCGCTTGTGTTTACATTGAAGCCACAACACATACTGTCATTTCCTTTTATCACTGATCCCAGCTTGGCAGGTGCCCCAGTGTAGTCAACCTGCACATCCACAGGCTTCAGTGAAGTCAAGCACTGAAGTATTTTTCTCCCCTGGAGTTTGGTTTCAGTAGTTAACGTCTGGCACATTTTCAAAAAGTGGCCACTGAACAAACTGGATTTCATAGATCTAGAATGAGGAACAAAAGTGTGTTTGTGGTTTCTCAGGTTGAAGTGTCTAGCAGTACTGTAATCCATCCGGTGAACTGTGTAGTGACATTCTCAAGAGGCCAGAGGAGTAAAAAACCATTGGGCTCAAACAATGGCTGCAGCTGGGCATCACTCATCTCACTTCCAAACACCAGGGTATCGTGTTGCTCCGGCAAGAATCTTGAGAAGATTGGACTCTTTTGCAGCCATTTAGCGCCCGCACACATCCTCCAATTCCTTTCCACCCACCCGCCACTGTGCAGGAAAAAGAAAAGCTAGGTGTTGAGCCACTTGATCTGCTGAGAGGAGTGTTGGTGTTTGAGAATAGTGCAGCTGTGTAGTCGCCATCTGTGCATAAAAGGTATTCTCGGAATGCCAACCAGAAAGTTCCTTATTGTAGTAAGTGAAAAGGCAGTGTTTTTGCATTCAAGCGTTGATCTTGATTAACAGTGACATGTCAAAAACAGAGTGATTTGGGCGTTCATGTCATTCATAATGGAATATTAGGTTACTTGTAAAACTTTTCCATTGCATGGCGCAGATGTTTTAAAATTCACTAGAATCGCTTCTTTTTTTTAACAATGCAGTTATTATTTTAAGTGATTTCTCGTTCAGAAATACATTGCTATAGTTAAAATACATATTCAATATTTTAGATTTTTTAAATGACTTGAATGAATTTTCACAAAGTGCTACAGCTTGCAAAACACTCAGCCTTTCCAAAACACGTTTCACTTTCTTTCTTTCTTTCATTTGATATTGGAGTGAGCCCAAACACTATTGTTTTCTTAGTTGTACAGAGATCATCTCTTTTGTTGGCTTGTAATTTGTTTCTTTAGTTTAGTTTCAATGACATGTTTCCCATTGCCCTAAACCTCTACCACTTTCAGGCAATATAGCAACACTTTAATATTGGTCCTAGCTGTCCATGAGAACTGATGACCAAGGGAGCATCAAATGCTAATTGATCTCCTTTGATCTGTGCTATGAGGCCCTTAATTGGTGTGGGAACACATAAGTGCTGTTTGGCATAGGAGATTGGTGTGGGAACACATAAGTTCTGTATAGCATAGGAGATAGAAACCACCATCTACACAGAGTGCAGGACTTTAACAATGCTATAACTGCAATGGATGGATTAGTGTACATCATTTACACTTAGGATAATTAATTAATAATAATATCCCCAGAGCTTGACGTCAATTCCTATAATTTGCATCACCACAAAGTACAAACTTCTCTTGTCTGGGACAATGAACTTCAAACAAAACGCTATCTTACAATATTTTTACAGTTACAGTATATGTGACAACTCATTCACCTGAGTACTTTAAAGGGAATTACATGGGTCTTCATCAGAAAGTTGTGGTGATCACAAAGATATTTATAACAACACTTTTTTTCTGTCAGTGATACAATGAACAGTATAAGTCTTGTTGTTTCGCTCCTATTGTCTAAAACCCACTATAGTCTGTTTCTGGCAGTTTTGGTGCATTCTTCTTTGGTCTCAGATAGCTTAAACTGTGCAGATTGTGTTTAGTCTGGCGCCTCACTTTGTGACATGAGGAGGGAAATCTAGCTTTCTACGATGGACTGAATAACAATATTTATGAGAATGTCATCCTAAGATAGTTCTGATAAATGGTGACCTTGATTTTTTTTACTCCCTTGATCATGATGAGTTCATGAACTTCATGTTTTAATTGGTTTGAGGCATTTAAAAGCTGCAGTTCTACAACACAGAATAAATTAACTGTTCTTGTGAAATGCCCATTTTGCCTCATATCATTGTAGCTGAGAGAGAAATATTCTTTAACTATTTTTGAACAGTCCTATCAGTGGAACCAAGACCAAATTTCCCCCATAACTAGAAACAAGAGAACCAAGTCTCTAATCTGTGATGTCATCAAGTGCAGCCTGGTGCTCCACTGACAGTGAATGAGAGATTTACTTTTTTAACTCAAAGAGTGTTTGAACATTCAAAGGAAGCTTGTAGACTTGCACTCATTTTGGTATCGACTTGATTAATAATAATGAATGGATGTGGCAGATTAGACAGCAACAGTGTCTCGCACAGCGTGGCTTATCAGTGAAAAGTTGCCAACAAAGTACATTATCTTAAGACAGCTGGAACAAACTGATAACAGCATATAAAACATCCATGTTTGCTTTCTTTTGTACATTTATTTAATTAGTAGACGAACATTAAATTCATCTTTTGCATCATAGACTTGTGTTTGGACTTTCCCCTCTCTTCCTGGCTGTGTGCTGATTCACTGTATTTTCCAGGTAGTTTGGTCATCATTTTGGAATTCACAGTTCACACACCTTATCATTATATGGACTTAGTTTAAAGAGACTGCAGAAATACTCCATTTAGTCTAAAAATCTAAATAGATCCTGTTCACATAGTACTTTATTATTCCCATTTAATGCCTTTTAGTGATAACAATACATATGCCCTCTCATGCATGTAAAAATACGTAGCTAATTTTCCAGTGCCAGTTCTCTTTTTTGAGATCTGTGTTTCTCTATCAGTTTGGAGGAGACAGACTGTCTACTGAGAGCAGGTGATCATTATCTACCATCCCAAGCAGACAGACAGGCCTGCTGTTCATGCCTCACTGTATGTGGGTGGTATGCTGTGCTGTGATATGTGCACAGTAAGGCTCTACCTTTCTCTAGCACACACCGTGCTCCAGCTATCATAACTTTGAATAAATAGCTAAACATGTGTGCAGTATAATTGTGAAAAAGCACTTGCATGGCCATGTTTTTTTTAAACATTACTTTTTTCCGCCTATTATGCAATGTACATATATGATTGAGATATCCCTGAATATTTACATATACTCTCTCTCTCTCTCTCTCTCTCTCTCTCTCTCTCTCTCTCTCTCTCTCTCTCTCTCTCTCTCTCTCTCTCTCTATATATATATATATATATATATATATATATATATATATATATGGAGTTATGGCACTTTGAAAGGGGACACAGGTGAAAATGATTTTACTTGTTTTAAACATGACATGTCATTACCTGCAGTGCCCTCATACATCAGTGTTGGCTTCAAAGCATATTTATTCACTTTTTTCAGTGGCAAAGACACTGGAAATGTCACCCTGACCTTTAAAACGTAAACTAAACCGTGCAACTGCCCATCTGTTTGTCAATATTCATTCACCATCCTGGACATTAAACGCAGTCAATGTGAAAACATAGGTCATGGTTCTTTTGATGAACTAATTGCACTTCAAGTGCAACGCCGTCATATTTACAAATTACTCGTCTGTGACCTCTGTTTCAACTTAAATTGACATTTCTAACCCCAGACGGTCTTTTTAAACAGCGTGGGAAACGCGGCAAGATCAAAAGGAGCCGGTGATCGGCTACTGTCCTCTCGGTGGGAGGGTTTACAAACATGTGTGCACCTGTACGTTGGGCACACTTTAAAACGTTGCCTTGTTTAGCAGCACGCCTGTTTGCCAGAACCAGTCCTGAACACATGAGAGATGGATGCCATTAACGACAAATCCCCCGGCGACCAACAAGTACAACTTTTGGACCTCAGCGCCAGCAGCACAGCCGAGTCGAGGCGCTCATGCGAGGGTCCAGAGAAGACTGACCCCAGTGACCCGGCCAGAGAGGATGACCACAACCTGCTGAAGCCCCCGTATTCCTACGTGGCTCTCATCGCCATGGCGATCAAGGACAGCCACGACAAGAGACAGACCCTGAGCGGGATATACGAGTACATCGTCTCGACGTTCCCCTACTACGAGAAGAACAAGAAGGGCTGGCAGAACAGCATCCGACACAACCTCAGCCTCAACGAGTGCTTCATCAAGGTGCCCAGAGAAAGTAGTGGAACGGGGACGGACGCCAGGAAAGGCAACTACTGGATGCTGGACTACGCGTTCGAGGACATGTTCGAGAAGGGGAACTACCGGCGACGGAGGAGGGTGAAGAGACCGTATCGACCCCCGAGCGTGATGCCTTACTTATCTTCCGGGAGCCCAGCAGTCGACTATCATCACCCAGAGCCCCTTTACCACCTGCCGGAGAAGCATGTGTACCTGCAGCACGCGGCGCCGTACGGCAGTGGGTCCCCGTGGAGCTCCCCGCAGTCCACCGGCTACAGCCTCCCGTCACCGGCGCAGAGCAGCGGCTACCCCAGTCCCGTCTCTCCGAGTGGATTTACCAACCTGAGCCCAGTGGGCTCGTATTACCCGAGCCCCCACTTCCACCACCCCACCTACGGCTACCAGTACCACCACCCGTCCGTCGCTTTGGTCCCATCGTCACACAACGGCTATCCCTACGGTGGCAGCATGACCCAGCCGATGAGCCCCACCGGAGGCACCCTCTCCGTCGCGAGCTACTCCCATCAGTTCTACGCCAGACAGCCGGACATGTCCTTTGCGCACTCGGTTTGAACACATGACCCACTGACTGACAAGCTTTAACATCTGTTCAACATTTCAATTAATTCGTCATTTAGTGAGGTAAAAAAATGTAAATGTGCCAAGTGTTCAAGTGTGCCAATTAGGCTTATACTGTTTGGGGTTTAAGTTGCAAAGTGGCACCCATTAAGTTTTATTTTCAAATTTGCCTGATATTGTTTGATTTAGATTAGGCCTAGACTGGTAGGTTATTTATTAGGCTACACAGTTGTGCTGTTTAACATGCAAAGAAATTAAGTCCAGAAATGGCACCAATTACGTTTTATTTTCTGTTTATGGTCATGTGTATGGCAGTTTGCCCCTCTGTCCGTTATTGCTTAATTGCCTATATATCTTTAGGTATTCCATACATTTTTGTTTTTTACAGGCTGACATATTTTTGTTACAGAGTTTGTTGTACAGAGATACACTTGTGTTAATTTATTTCTGTTGTTTGTTCTAAACAATTTAAATATGTTCTGTAGCCTAGTAGCTACACCACCAAACCTCTGTGAAGGCTATTATTTTAGTTTCTAACTCGAGGTACAGTTTGATATTGAACGGTTACTTGATGTATAACATCATGTTTGTTACAATAAAAAAATATTTTTGCAACACTGTCTTTTCATGCTTGTTCCATTTCAAATGCCATTTTGCTCTTTAATTTATGGTCAAATGCATGCTTTAATGGTAATAGATTGGATAGAAAGATGTTTTTTTACTTAAAAAATACAAATGAGCTTATTTGGCCCATTTATATATTAAGTTTGAATAGTCTAACGTACATTTGTTTATTTTATGTCTACTGTATGTACATTTTATGTTGGCCTATTTTCTCCTAGGATAGTGGTATAAATGTAAAATCTGTCATTTACAGCAAAACGCATTTTTGCCTGTAGTTGAGTTGTTAACAACAATTAACCTGGATGTCATCAGTGGTGGAAAAAGTACTCACAAAAGTATCAATACTGAAATGTAGAAATACTCCGGAATTCAAAAATGTCTTGAATAAAAGTACAAACGTATATTTGGCATCAAAATATACTTAAGTAAAAAGTAAAAGTACTAATTTTGCACAATGTCCCATTTCACAAGTTTTCAGATCTCTAAAAAATATTTAGAAAATAGCCTAAGTATAGGTCTGAAGTGGTTAATGTATGTTTTACAAAGTAACTTAAGTTTTCAAATAATTGTGGTGGAGTAAAAGTATTTGCCCCGCACTGAGATGTATAGTGGAGTAGAAGTAAAAGTTTTAAAAACTGGAAATACTCCAATAAAGTAAAAAATACCTCAAAATTGTACTTAAGTACAGTACTTGAGTAAATGTACTTAGTTACTTTACACCACTGGATGTCATGCATGGAATTTCTTCTTTCCTTTGCGGGCAAGTGTACTACAGCCTGATTTACAATCTGCAGTACGACGGTGTCACACACCCCAAACACAGGTGAGGCTCATGGGATGGGACTTGTTGTTAGCTTGTATATCCGTTATTTTTGTCAATAGACACCCTCGCAAGTCGCAACTAAGCAATGGAGTTTGAATTATGTTTACTACACCAACACCATTGACGCATAAAAATGAAGATAGGCCCTTTTGCGAAATTCTGATACCATGGGCAAAGGGCATAGATTTATTGTCCTCGTTAAAAAGCAGAAAGTATCCCCTTTGACACGTTTACTAGTTGATTCAATCTATGAAATGATTAAATTAATCTATAATTGTTGATTCAACTAAGAATCAACAATTATAGAGTAATTTAACCATATAGATCGATTAGGTCTATCATTAGGCTATGGTCATCATCACCAGTATATAATTGCTGGATATGTTAAAGAATATTTGAGTCTTGAGCGCTCTCCAGGTTAAAAAAATAAAACATAAAAATCTCAATCAAATGAGAAATATTACACTAGAACACAAAAAGGAAAAAACTGGATCACCTTTTCCAGGCTCCGTTCCATCACCATACTCGCCTGTCATTCGTTCAGTTGTCTTCTTGTACATCCACAAATATTAGTTTTGTGTGACATGAGAGTCAGACGTATGGTATGTATTTCTAATAGATTCTAGATTTCTTTTCCTGATGATCGATTGGTTTGTTAAACAAACTTTGTTTCAAGAAGAATGAATAATGTAAAGGGGAGAAGGAAGGATGAAATCGACCATATTGGAACGTATCCACGTCTTGCGACGTAAATCCGTTTCCTGTATGCAGGCGAGGAGGAGGAGCAGTGTTGCCATGTCCGCTTATTATAAGCGATTTTGGGCTTGTTTTTCTGTAAAGTTGCTTGTAAATATTGGTAGTTGTTGCGGGTTGCGGCTTTTTGGGCTTGTTTTTTAAAGTATAGTTGCTTAATATTTGGGCTTGTTTCCAAATGTTTTAATTATTGTTTAAACAATAATTAAGGACCCCCAAATTAATATGTATTTGTCCGTAGCGCAGAGCCCCATCTGAAATTGTTTTGTGCCAGAGACGGAAGTGTTTTTAAAATGTTTATTTAAAAAAGCGCAAAGAGCTTGTAGATCTGCTATTTATATACCATATTTAATAAATACCCTTTGTTTTGCAGTTTTCAAAAAAATAAATTATCACATAATCAAATGTTTTATAGTCATGATTCACCAGGGGCCTAGATGGCTTGAGTCTAGGCTTAAAATAAATATATAAATAGTTTTGGAAATCTCATGGGAAAAATGAATGGGCTTTGGATCGGTGGAACCACAAAATGGCCGCCACTGCTACTCTGGGCTTGTTTTCCTAGACCTAGTTACTTATTTCTCACGCAGATTCTGGCAACACTGCGGAGGAGGAGTTCTGCCTGCCCGCGTGTGCGCCTAGTTTCTTCGGCTCGCGGGTGAAAGAAACAGAACAACTAAGATCAAATGTTTACTACTATTTACTACTGAACCTGCTGCTTAAATGTATTCCTGGATGGAGATGGAAGTTTTGAACCAGTTCTTCACGGAATACCCGCACATATTATATGGTGGATGTGGAGCCACAGCAGTCGCCGCTGGAGGAGCGCTGATCTACAAAATAGCGACGAGGTATAGTAATGGTACTACCCTCCTTGCCTAGTGTGGCCATTGTTGCCATGTTGTGGTTCTCAAATATTTTCATGAAAATGTTTTATGCCACAGGGGAGCATTTGTGTTAAAATAACAAACAAAAAAAACAAAAATCCACATTTTATTGCAAGAGTTTTTGAAAATAGCCGATGCATTATAGGTTTAAATGTTCTCATGTGGCCTAAGTTGCTTCTTCAGGTCTTGTTTTCCTAGACCTTGTTGCTTATTTCTCTCACAAAATATGGCAACACTTCCTTTGGCCTGCTGGTGTATTTTAGCCCATTGAGGATTTTGCTGATAAGTTAGCGACCCAGTTTTAAACGCAATACTGACATGGAATAACAAATACAAAAAATATGTTAATGATCCGTACTAACATATCTAATAGCAAATCCTCCACTTCTCAAGAGGGATCACTTGTCAACAGTTTAATAGCTAATAGTAGCCTAGCTTGTTAACACGGTAAAGTGTTAAGATGCAGCCCTGAACTGAATTGAACCAATACAACGATATTTAACCAATCTGTATTAATACAATATAACTAGTGCATGCAGCGGTTGTTTGGAGGAGGTGGTCTGGTCTCCCTAGTCCCTCCCTACTCTTCCACTGAGAAATGTAGACCCCTGGTGTGTCGGGTAGGACACCTACTGGTGTTTGACTAGTAGTACAATATCATACTGGGACACGTTACACAGCCAATAGACTTAAAGCACATTTATTTTAACATTACAGACGACCAGGATGTCATGTGTTGTCATTTCTACAGCAGTTGTTACATGGTAGAAAGCAATGGAGGCAGGAATTTGTGATTATGAACTAATAATCAGAATCATCTTTATTGTCACAGGTTTACAGGTGCAAAACAGTGGGTGAAATCAGTTTTTGTGCAAGCTCTAGCCTTGGATCAAGACTATCTATGATGGTTATTTTATTGTACACTGCTGGTCCTGAGTACGATTTTCGTTTTCATGTGCAAGCATGTAAAATGACAAGTAAAGTGAACCTTGAACCTTGATAGATGTATTTGATCGAGTCTGACTTTTACTTTCGTATCTTATCATAGATATGCAAATGTGAAAAAATATAAAATACACCTACGATAGTCTTGATCCAAGGCTACGCAAGCTCCATCGTTTTGATTTTAAAAAGGAATTAATACAGTTCTTATCCTTGCTCCAAATTATTAAAAAGAAACCTCACTTGGCCGTGAACTTTTCTATGACCTCGAAGGAAAATGTATGTTGCAAAGTAGTTTTATAAGTAGATCAAGAATGACAATTCAAAGCCTCTCCTTATCTTATTGTCTTATAGAAAGAAGCCTGTCCATGCCAATGTCAACTGTTGGTTCTGCAATCAGAATACAGTGGTGCCCTATGGGAATAGGAACTGTTGGGACTGCCCTGTTTGTGATCAATACAATGGTTTCCAGGAGGTAAGCTGAACAAAATATTAGTAGTTACCATTTGTCAATATGGTTTCTCATGTGATTACTCACAATGTGTTTCGATGCGATGTGTTGTGTGAGCTTATAGATTGTGTATTTTTGTGTGACGCCATTGTACAACAAAGGATAAAATAGGGCTGTAGTTAATCAGACTAATTAATTCAGCTGATTCTGAAAATCACCTTGATTTGTTGAAAAAACATTCAATTAATTGACTAAAAAGATAATTGATAGATGAATCGCTAAAAAGATAATTGATAGTTACAGCCCTAATTGTATTTATGTTTTTGTCTTGTCTTGTTGCATCATCAGAATGGCGACTACAATAAACCCATCCCAGCTCAGTATATGGAAAATCTAAACCATGGAGTTTCGGCTAGCCTTCAGCCACCGGAGACTCCCAAGACACTCCAGTGGGTCAACTGCCAGATGCTCCTCTGCAGGAAGTGCAATAACAACCAGTCCGTCAAGATCAAGCAGTTGGCTTCATTCATCCCAAGGGATGATGTATGTATTGAATGATAGTATGATAGTGATCATTGCTATAAAGCAGTGGTTATCAAACTTTTTCATGTCAAGAACCCCCAAATTGACACTTATTAGCCCGCAGACCTCCATTTGAAAAGATAAGCCCCCATAAGAGAAGATCTTTACGGCTCTAGCAGTGATTCTCAACCATTGTAATTTCAAGGATCCCCAGTTTGACTTGCATTAGGCTACGGATCCCCATTTAATGGCATTTCTATCTCTGGGACCCCAATTCATATTGTCTATGTTAATCTATGTTAATTTAACTCTAACCCTAACGGGTCCATTTGGTTCCATTTGGTTCCATTTGTACAATCTCAGAGTTACAGACCCATAAGGGTCCATTTGGTTCCTATCCATCATTTAGCTGGGGTCCTGGGGACCCCCTGGAACCCCCCCCCCCCCAAGTACCCCTGAGGGTACTTGGGGGGGGGGGGGGGGGGGGTATAAAGTGTTTGTTCTGTAACAGGGTCTCCCCATCTCTCCAGCTCTTGAGTAAACGGTCAGGGTACCAATTTGATCCAAAAAGGAGAGCGAACCCCACAAGCAACTTCAATTGTATAGTATTCAGTTCCCATTTTGTCTGCTTATTTATAATGTTTTCTAGTTAATATGAGTTCTTTCTCCTGATTGGATAAAATTAGTATCCCAAGCTAAAAATGTATTTTCTGTTTACTAAAGAGCTGGAGAGAAGTTAGTTAACACGTACTTTTACAAATATAACTTATACCACATTTACGACAAAATAACACCAATAATGGAAACGTCATAAAATAACCAAGGAGGTAAAGGTATGGGGGATCAAGGCCTTCTGTTATATACCGTATAAGTTTGTCATATGTGTTTTTTCTCTCTCCTAGGAGAACTACGACGAGGAGATTGAGGCATATAAACACCATCTGGAGCAGACCTACAAGTTGTGCCGCCCGTGCCAGACAGCAATAGAGTACTACATCAAATACCAGAACCGGCAGCTCCGCACGGTGCTCTTAAACCATCAACTCCGACGCAGCCGAGAATCTGACAAGGGTTTCACAAAGGTCAATACAAATTAAATGTCCCAACTTATGGTTAGAAATTGCTTCCCCCAAACACAAACTTGTTGCATGTGTGAATGTCTTTCTCTAAAATCTGTGATTTAAAAAGCCCTCAGGCTTTCATGGAGTAGAAGTTGATCCCGGAATTTGTCAGTGTGTGCTTACAAACGCCTAACGATAGAGAATTATTGTCATTTTAAACATTCTCTCTTCCCACAGAGCTCTTCCATCACTACTCCCATGGGTGTGATACTGCTGCGTGTCCTGGCCTTCCTCGCCTGCTCCTTCCTGGTGGCAACAGCTGTCTTCGGGACAACAGACCAGACCGTGTCCCCCATTGCCCCCCCAACACTCAGCGGAGGGGTCGTCCCTCCCAAACCCAGCCCCTTCAACGATTCCACCTCCAACAACAACAACAGTGATGGCACCAGATATGCACACGTGTGGCAGCACTGGCAGGGGCTACTGGACTTGCTCCCTGATGCAGCTGTAGAAAAAGCCAAGTTGGCTTGGCAGTATGGAAGAAACAACCAGATCGCTGTGGCCTCTGTTGGCCTGTTGACTTGCATCACTGGTATCTTCTTGGCTGGACCTGTCAGGTAAGGAAGGCAACACTTTGTCTCTTATTGAACAGCAGACATGTTTTGAAGCTCAGAATAATATGCTGATAGAATTGTAATTCTTTTTTTGGGGGGGATTTATTTTGGGGATTTTGGGCCTTTTATTGATAGGATAGTAGTTGAAGCTCAGAATAATATGCTGATAGAATTGTAATTCTTTTTTGGGGGGGGATTTATTTTGGGGATTTTGGGCCTTTTATTGATAGGATAGTAGTTTGACAGGAGATGGGGAGTGACATAGAGACACACGGCCGGAATCGGAAGGCCTACAAATTCACGCCCACTTTTGAGACAGTGCCGCTACTCGAGGTCCGTTAGAACGATGAACTGCAGCTGCCAATGCAATCTCTATGAGAGGCATTGTAAAATACCGTAATTTCACTGGTTAACTACTGAGGCTGTAGCGATTTTCTTTGTGTTCTGATAAACTGTCCCATTTGTTTAATTTATCCTTTTTAATGTCCCATATCTGTCATCTCGATATACTTGCCACAATATACTATAATTTACTCCCATCAGTGTGTCAAAAGTTCTAGCTTCTGAAATCTTACGTTTAAGTGGTCGCATGGTATATACGTCATGGACGCATCCCTTGAGGTTTTCAATACCCAGAAAACCTGCGAAAGTGGCCGTTTTCAATATGTTTTGGTCATTATCTCTGGAACAGAAGGTCCAATCTGCTCGGTTCAAAGCTTGTTGGATGCGTGACTTTGAGGACACATTTTCGGGTTGTTTGGGGTTTCTAGGGGAGGCGAGATCTTAGTTGGGCAGGCGACCGCCTGTCCTGCCTCTACAGTGGTTACGCCACTGGTCGGCGCTCGTAAAGACAGTGATGTCACTGAAATGCGACAACTTGTCTGTCTGCTGCCCCCCACCCCCTCTTCTTCTCCCCCCCCCCCCCCCTCTTTCTTTCTATGGAAACTAACGTTGCGATGGGAACGATGTACAAAAACGAATTTCACCCACTTTTCTTACCTTGTAAACCTGTGATGTGACAATAAAACTGATTCTGATTCTGCTGTCTACCCTCTGCTGTGTTAACATTATGGGTAACTCGTTAAAGTGGCAAATTAAATGTGAAACACATCAACTATTAAGAAAACAAGAAGATATGTTGACAAAGACACTCCATACATTTGGAAACATATTTTTATTTAAATCAATATCCTCTCCAGTTAATGTATGAATATTTTAAAAGTAGGCGTACTCATATCCTCTCATAGGGAATGCATTGGCAGCTGCAGTTCATAGTTCTCACGGACCTCGAGTAGCGGCGCTGTCTCAAAAGTGGGCGTGCAATTTGTAGTTCCCGTGTTGGTCTATGCAGCAAAGGTTGTCGGGATCCGGTCAGGCTACTTTGGAGCCTAGGTGACCGGACGGCTACACCAGCGATCCAGGCCGATTGTATTTTAACAGAATTATTCAACTAAATGAAATGGTATATTATATGGGTGTGAAAGTGCATTGATGCTTGATCGTATTCGTAAGGTGTTAGTTTAACTGCATTAATTTGGAATTAAATTTTTTATAAATTGTTTATTTCTTTGGCTAAAATAAAATGACATATTAACCATAATGTGAGGACGGAGGACTTGAAGCTTATTTAGTGGTCATTTCTATTGTCTACATTCCACAAATACAGAGTAAATCAGTCTGGAGCAAATTGTAAAAAAAAATATGTCTTTCCAGATTGAGGAGAATTGATGCTATGGCCTCTGTGCTGTGGTTCCTGGTCATGTGCGTGTACTTGGCTGAGATCTACCTGACGGGCATCTCGGATTGGCTGGACACTGCCAAGCTGAGCACCACCGCCCTCTGTTGCCTGGTTGGCTTTGCCGCTGCTGTGGCAACACGCAAATCCGTGGGACAGAGAAGAGCCAGAGGTCGAAGGTCAGAATCTGAACAGTAACATTTAAATGTGTTTTAAGACCACCCTGTGCATCTTAGGAGCATCATGGCTACACAATGGGAACTATAATATGACAATGTCATATTTCTTTTTTGAATGACGCTGTCTTTTCATTTCATGTTTCAGCCTCACTCTCATTGCTACTACTTTATTAACCAACTAATATAATTAAGCTGTTACATGGGGGGAAAGACTGGCCTTCAGAGTTTGTTAGTTGGAACATACTATGAAACCATTGAACACTACTGTTAACAATGTAGGAAGATTGTGTAGCATTTCTAACGTTTGACTAACGTGGGAGGGGGAGAGGCTTAGCATGACATTCATTTGTCATGCTAAGCCTAACTAAAGATCTGCCTCTTAAATAATCATATTTCCCATGTAGTTGTACAGCATCTAAACACATTTTAAAGGATTGGGCTTCGCATTTCCAAATATTAAGTTACCATCTTTGGAACCCATCATTATTATCCATGATTATATTGTGTCTAAGTTACACAATAACAGATAGTATGGCAGGGCGGTATGAAAATAAAATGATATCACAATATAATTTGAAGCACTGACGTTGATATACAGTATATCGTCGGTGTCCGGGACGAACCAGCTAACTCCATTTTCAGCTTTTTTTTTTTTTTTCATAAATCAACGCTATTGAACACCCTTTACGTCTGTGTAAAAAATCAAAACATTTTAACCAATGAAAAGTATTCAAAAGAGCCTCTGACGAAAACTCCCAACTCCATTGGATCCTCAAACTGTCCGTCAAAAACAAACAACTCCCCCCTCTCCTCTCCAGTGCTGCGTTTTAACAGCATGAGCAGAGCGCGCTGCGCAGTGAGCCAGGAGGAGGATCACGTAAACACACTCCCCGTAGTCTGTTAAAACTATGCAGTGTACCTGTTTATCAAACTTAGCACTGACGCTAATGTTATGAAAACAAGTAATTATATTTCTAAAATCTATTAAGTGTTTAATGAGGAGAGCAATGTGACAAGAAGAAAGGCGTTCATAGCATTTCTGTCGCGCTGAAACCTCTCCCTCAGCAGCTAGTGGAGCTATTGTTTGGACACTTAACTCCATTTCAGCTTGATTTCTGCTCGTCTGAAACTACTATCTCCACTAGCGCTGGGTAAAGTGTTGATTTACCCGCGATTTGGGTAAAGTGTTGATAATATAATGACACATGCAAGTATCTGACAATATATAAAGTCACTATACCAACTTTGATGAGGCAGTATTGATTTGTTTTAAAAATATAAGGTTTTCTTCATTTCCTGAAAAACTTATATTTTGTTTTCTCGTTTCCTGAACAATGAGCGTTTTGGAGTTAGCGATTTCAGGCTGGACAGCAGAGATATACTGTATATCACGGTAGATTCCTTTTTCTTAAAATTTCAATATAAAAGCTTCTGAAGGGTTGAAGCACTGGTGTGGCAACTGCATAGCAGCTATTATGGTACTCTTAAATTAATTACTAGGACGTAGTTTAAGAACATTTATTGTGCAAAACTGCAGTACTAGAAACAAATAACCTTTTCTCAAGGTTATCTCTCTAATATCTCTCTAATAAATGAAAAACACTTTATGATATTTTTAAAGTCTAACTGCACAAAGTGAAAATAAAAACGGACTTCAAATACAGCTGGAAAAAAAAGTGAAATAAAAACAAGCTCTACCTGTCATCACAGTATAGTCAAAATCCATACTGTAGGGCAAATTCATACCTTCTATACCTTTGCTTATACCCCACCCCTGCTGTAGGTCTTTATGCTATTGTCACGTACGCCTCTAAGGTATTCATATAAAACCAAAAGATGACCATTTATACCATTAATATACAAAAACGTTTAAAGCATTATTTTATCAATCTAAGTCATAACAGATTAAAAACATATAAGATCGCCCATCGCACAGGATTAAAATACTGTACATGAACTTCAATGGTCTGGTCTTACCAGTTGCGTGATCAAAACTGTTACATCTCGTTGCCACTTGGGGCCGCCAATGTACGCAAAGTGTGAAAGCTCTCAAGTAAGCTAAATACAAGTAAGCTAAATACAGGGTATTTCGCATTTTGTTTAAAAGTTTTATCTAATCCTTCGAAACATTTATGCCACAAGTTGTCTTACTGGCATATACTTGACCTGCTTTGATGTTTTTAAGGAGAACAGTGTCTGCATAGGTGTTTGAGGCCTTGTTTTATACCAAACATTTAACATGAAACATGAGTCATGTTAACATGGTAATTTTATTTTAAATAATTCATCAGTTATTTTTAATCTTTTGAACCTTGCACAAAATTTATAAAAGGAGGTATGACTTTAAAAAAATATTTATATATCATCACACTATTTACCTTTAGACTTTTCAATGCAAAACTTAAAACTCATGGAGTTTCCTTGCAGAATTGTGAGCCGTTTTTATTCTTTGTAATTTTATGTACCATCTACTGTATCTGGAGGGTACTGGAATTGACCATGGACATGAGAGTTCACTGAAAGGTTATGTGTTGTAATCATGGTCATGGTATGATGATTTTTCTCTCTATTGAACTAATCTAGTCCGGCACGCGACATTTCCGGCACGTGACACATTCGCACAACAGGGCGTAAATGTAATTAATTATAATGTTGCGGCGGAAATCGTAGCGGTCTGAATTACCCTTAGCAGATGTGAGTCTTTGTTTTTTAAATGGCACATCAGCATAACTTCAGTACTAGAATATCCTACTCAAGTAGAAGTATTAAAGGAGTAGTTCACCCAATTTTTTCTTCTTTTTTCTATCAATTACACACCCCATGAAGCCTTGAATTCATGGAAATTGTTTTAGTTTTTGTCGCATTCCTGAGCCAATAATTTGATGATCGGTAGGAGACTCAAGTGAGTCTTGAGTCTCCTACTAAACAGCCACCCGGTCATCGAATTATTGGCTCAGGAATGCGACAAAGAATTCTCCATGAATTGAAGGCTTCATGGGTTGTGTAATTCAGTGGTTCTCAACCTGTGGGTCGGGACCCCCGGCGGGTCCCCACATGGTTTTTGGGGGGTCCCCAGATAACTGTAAAGTGACAATTTAAGGACTTTTAAGGCCTTTTTAATACCTAATAACTAAAAGAAAAAGACCATTACTGCATTAAACGTAATCAACAAACTATTAAAAAAATTGTCAAACATTGGCCAAATTGTCAAATAATATAAGAAAGGGGCACAAATTGTGAAAATAGCTGATCTACAAGCTCACAATGCCTCGCAACGCGAGATACAATATTTATCTATAAGTCAAAACAAAATGTAATGCCTCAACTAATACATTCAAGTGCTTGTCAGGGTCAAATATGCCTGAAAAGGTTGAGAACCACTGGTGTAATTGATAGAAATTAAGTAATTTCTTTGGGTGAACTACTCCTTTTAGTACTGTTACTTCAATAAAATATTATTCAAGTAAAAGAAAGATTACTTGTTGAATACTACTAAAGTAAAAGTACAAACTGTTGACCGTCTTTTCTTTATTAGAAAGCTTTCTCAAACAGCCTTATGAAGGGAAAGAGGTTGACTGCATGCTCTAAATATAGCCTTTTGCCATAACGGCGTAACTGTAGGCTACTCAAAAAGTACATGGAAAAAGCTGCTCATTTCCAGCTACAGAGTATTTTTAATTAGGTACTTTCCGTCCCAGGCAAATTGTCAAATTAAACATGGTGTTAGAACATTTTTCTATTAAAATAGGAGATGGGATTCTCAAACAGGCAATAGTCCAAAAGATGAAGAAAGAAAAGGGAAGCCTCTGTACAATGGCAGCACGTTTCGAGTGTTGCAAGTGTTTTTTTGTTTTTGTTTTAACACAGTTTCTAATGAAAGTGGAATTTAGCTATTTTTATTATTTAAAACGTACTGCACTAGACTTTTTGATATTTCTTCTCCCCCTTCCTCCGTCCCTTGATACTTCGTCCATTATTGACCCTAGTGATAGTAACATTGTACTATATAAGCACTGGTTGGTAGAATGTATATCCCACCCTCAATGCATGCATTAACCTTCTACCAGTGCACTTTGTATTTGTCATTCAGTTTGTTGAATGGCGCTTTTTAAAAAAAACATATAATGGACGATACTGAAATAGGAAGGTAGACATAGTATTGTAAAATTCAGTATTTAAGTAGTAGCTGTCTGTTAGTTTTACTGTGAAGTGTAATTTGCATGTTGTGCTGTCCTGTAGATGTTCTCAGACCAGCATCTTTGTTGCAGTAATAGCCAGTTCCTGATTGTTTCGGCAACAAAACTGCTGGCCAATATTGAACATTAAAGATGCAGTTGTATACGTTCCTAATTGATGTTTTGCGTGGGCATAGTATACCATGATATGACAATATTATTGTCTCTGACATTGCTTTGTCCGTCTACTGATGAGCTGTAATATATTTATTGTGATGTTTCATTTATCAAGCCAATAAAACATTTTTTTTACCATTATTATTACCACATTTTGGCATTCTACAGGAATGTCATGGTGACAACACACTGAAACTGTCAAATATACAGTTTTAATGGCTTGTTAAATGAATTGCATCACGTTAATACATAATTATACACTAAAATGAACCTTTTTGGACTACAGATGAAACTAAAGTGTGATTGGATGTTCCATCCTATCAACAGCTGTTCAAGCTGTGTGTAATGCTGTACTAGGGCTGGGCAAGATGACAAAATCAAATATGATATTTTTGACCAAATACCTCGATATCGATATTGTGATGATGATAATGTATTGTAGTGAAAATAGCATATCTACAAGCTCACGATACGTCGCATTGTGATCGGTTATTTTCTCTATTTTGGAAATTCTGAGTTTTTGTAAAGTGTAAAATAAGGCTTAAAGGGATAGTTCACCCCCAAAATGACTAGTTACCCCATGGAGACTTGAATTCATGGATATTTGTTTGTTTTTGTCGCCTTCCTAAGCCAATAATTTGATGACCGGCAGCGGTTCCGATAGGAGACACAACGAGTCTTCTTTGTGTCTCCGATCGGAACCGCTGCCTACCTATAATCAAATTATTGGCTTAGGAATGCGACAAAAACTAAAATAATATCCATGAATTCAAGTCTCCGTGGGGTGACTAATTGATACAATCGTCAAGTGATTGAAACCAAAATCACTGGTTTTTGACAAAGATAGTTTGACAAAGATAGTTGACAAGGGGGACAAAGATAGTTTATCTGCACTACCATACTTTGTATCTTTTGTGTGTTTGTGATCTAGTTGAGCTAAAGCATAAAATGTATGCTCCTCGCCAAAGTAAGGTCTTGTATGCTCTTGACGACCAGGTTTAGCTTTTCTTTCTATGCCCAAAATGCAGGTTTGTTGTTCTGGTATGTTATTTTTAACAAAGAACAATTATGTGGCTCATCCTGTTTGGGGTATTTAGAGTATTCTGATGTCTTCCTGATAAACTGTATGACCTCAACCTCCCCTTTTACCAAGTACTCATCTTTTGAACAACACCAGAGTGTTTTGAGCACAAATCTAGTACATTCAAAGCCTAATGTTTGCATAGGCAAGAATATGTTGTCCATCATGTTGATTGAGTATTTGTAACTGAAAAAAGCATTACCTTTTCCACTGAAGCATAAATCGGGTCTAAGGGTGCGGTCACACCGAACTTTAATTAAGTTCGTTGCCATTTAAGGATTTCCGCAACAAAACGCTCCGTTCCCATTGAAAAGCATTGGCAGAATCCGCCCGCATAGGTAGAATCAAAGTTCGGTGTGACTGCACCCAAAGGTGCCAAATGTAGCTGGAGCATATAGAATTCTGTGAAACACATTTGTGGCAAATTAACAAGGGAGTGGCGAAAGATAGCCATATGACTACCTATTTATGCTAATTGTATGAATATGATTTTAATACACAATTATACTGAATATTTGTAGCTAACAAATGTGATTATCTTCTGTATTTGTGTTTGTTACTCATAAGTCATTATGTAGTTTGCGGTTTCTGTACCTGGCAAACATTTTATCAATGTTATGTATGAGTTACAGAAACACAAACTTGTGTGCAAGGTTTCTTTGTATTAAAACCTAACATACCAAATGTACAGTAGGTACTTTATAACTCTTGCGTGTGGGATGTGCCATATAAAGCTAATAGCTAATCAGAATGTATTTAGATTTAACTACTTGTGTTTTTGTATTTTCTGAAGCAATTTGATCACTTTGGTTGATTCCGTCCGGGGCTGAAGACCAAATTAAATGCATTCTCTTTGGGTGCTGCATCTTAAAAGGAGTAATATTGCTAAATTTAAGAATTAAATTATGTTATTCCTATAGCATATGTCGAGTCTGATCTGTTTTTTGTACTTTCCTCTATAACTAAGACCCAAAGAAACGAGTGGGGTAGTCCAGTTTAAAACGGGACATTTACATAAAAACGGGTCTGTGGCCGATTTTGGGCCACAAGTGTCACAACCCTATGTTTGGGAAACACTGGTGTAATCTAATCTGTGACAGCATAGCAATGTGCTGGTCTACAAACTGAAACTGGACTCATGGATTGTTTGTCTGAACTTTTACATGCAAGAGGAGGGTTTTTCAGGGCTTTAACACCTTGTTTTCTTTTGTAGTTTAACATCCAAATTACTGTTATTTTGTGGAAGTGCAATTCTGACCTGGGATGTGTCCGTTGTCCCTGGAAAATATTATTGGTCCATGACAGTCACTTTTTTATTTTTTATTTTTAAGTATTTGTATGAAGTGTTCTATTTGTGGAGCTGTACATTGTTATGATTACATTCTGTTTTGGGGCAAGCTAAGTGATATAAATTAATGGAGAACCTAGTGTGTGTGTGCGTGAGTGACTTTTAGGACTCTGAGATTGGGAATAACATACATGAATGCTGAAATTCATTGTTGTCTACCCCTTTTTATGAATTCAACTACTATTAAACTATCTTTTTGGGGACTTTTGTAGGAGTGATTGCTGTATATTGAATGTAATAAAAAAACTGTGAAAGGACATGCCTTCTCCGTTTGGTGTTCTTCATCAAAAGTTGTTTTCCCCCCTCCCAGTTGTACTGGTAGAGTCCAATTCTTCCCTATAAGGACATCCTTAATTCATACAGGATATGTCAATGTCCATTACCAACTCTATGTAGAAACCAGAGTTTGACCATGTTCTGGTTAAACCTCCTGTCAGTTGTCTCCAGAATGACAAAGTCTCCTTGTAGTACCACTGAAAAAAGAATTGAATGACTTTGTCTCTATGTGAAGCATTTGAGCAGTTGCTGAGCAGCATTTCTCAGTTGGCTCCTTTGTCAGTAGGCACTGTTAACAGTCCCATGATTGTACGGCAGCTGTAATAGCCTATGAAGGGATAGTGTGTTTAGTTTTTTAGTCTGGTGTCTTTCTTCATGCAGCACGTGCTGGACAGGTGGTTTGACCACAACGTTTGTCCAATGCATGGATGATTAGAGCCCCATGACGAGCAATAATTGTGCAGTTATTTGACTGGCTAGGGTCTTAACTCCTTGCATAGGTCAGTTAATTGGCCACTGATTCTGATGTCATTTTTATCACGTTAAATTTAGTGTGTAGCAGAATTTGTTTTTTTGTGGAATTTTTCATTCCTTAAGTCCAGCCAGAAATGCCCTAAAAACGGTTGTAGTGTAAACTTTTGGCTTTGACCTTTTGCTCCATTAGTGTTGAGCTTTTTATGAATGCATGGTCACAGGAGGACTTGTCTTTTTTTTTAAGAATACACTCGCCAACTGCAAAAGGAGTTAATGATCTGTTGCTTTACTCTTACATAGGATCACAAATAAAACATGACAGCCTTGTACAGACCCAGAAGGACTGTGATGTCGGATTGTAGACAATTATGTTGCTTTGTTGTTTTGCAGATACCTTGCGGGCAGCTCTATGGGCCCTCCCTTCAGTTGCAATCCTCCCCTGCTCTCCGCCACCGCCTTCCCCAGCCAGGCGGCGTCTTTCGTTCCCACCCCGCCCCCCAACCTCTCCAAGCTCATCAACCATCACCAGCAGAGTCCCAGGGAGCGGAAGGCCTCCCCTTCCTCCCTGCCCGGACGTCTTAACAGAGCCCTCTGCCTCGGCACAATGCCCTCCCTTGCTAGGACAGGTAAAAAACGGTTGCATTTTCTGTTTTGGCAAAGTATAGACGACAAAACCATAAAGGTTGTGGTTAACCCGTTAAGACCTGGAACGCATCTATGTCACTTTTTCATTTGAGCTTAAAAAAAGCATTATTTTACACTTTGGCTATTCAAAAATAGCAGATCTACAAGCTGCCGCGCTATGAGCTTGTAGATCTGCTATTTTTGAAAAAACGTGAAAATGTGTGCAAATCTTTGAATATATGTATATTCTTTTAAAGCAAGCATTAACTCAAATCTTTGCTTCTGGGGGTCCCTGGAACAAAATATTTTGAGGTGGGGGGGTCCGCGGTCAAATGCGTATAATTTTGGGGGTCCTTGACAATTATGAAAAAGTTTGAGAACCACTGATATAGAAACATACGTTTTTCAGAAAACCGTTAGGATTTAGAAGACATTTTGCAGAATCGGAACCTCAGGCCTCAATGGGTTAAAGACGACTGTCAGTGCATGGAATGTCGTGATGCATATTCTGGTGAGAGCGCTTTGGTCAGTCAGTGGATGATTGCATGCTGGAAGCTGCTCTGAGAACCCTGGTTTGTTTGCAGTCTTCTTCAGGTGGCAAATACATTTAACATTAAGTTGTCAGATTGAAAGCAGGTTGAAAGTGGTTACGTCTTGTCTGTGGGTTTTATAAATTACCAATGAAAAGTAGGCTTGTGACTGAATAGTCGCTACATTGGATCCATTTAGATTTATTTTGCAACAATTAGTATAACCCATGCAATAATATAGCATGGGTTATACTAAACGGGTGTCAGATATTGCTTATATTAGACGCTTTTTAAATGTTGTACATACCAGTATATAGATGGGTGACGAATTAAAGGAAAAGCCTGAATAAAGGAGTGGAGAAACAGAAGGAATGCAGATGCTTCCATACAAATGTACTGCATGATACAGTTATGCAGGTAACATCCTATCATGCTCTGTGGCATGTGTACAAATGGAGAGCAAGCCCAGTTGAACCTTGATGTTAGATCAAGATGTCAAGACAAAAAGATTCAAGTGATTATTGGGGCCGGCAGTCGCAAAGATTGTTCAACTGGCTAGTTATTAGTGACTAAAGTGACATGTGCATTTCAATCTATGGAGAGCACTAGTAGTGTACGTGGTCGGAAATTGTGACTTTGACTGTAATGCTCATGCATTAGTTCAATACGTAAGGAAAAACAGAAGAGCTACTCGAGTGACTGAGCATGTCAATTGCGGGATGTGATGAGACTGTGTCAGCAAGAACGATCTGTCAACAACTACATAGAAAGTGATATTATAGTTCAGTTGCAGGGCATAAACCCCTCATTAAAGAAAACAAAATTTTCAGAGTTAAGTGGTATAACAATAGGCACTGGTCTATAGAGATGTGGATGAAAGTGATATGGTCAGATGAGTCGTCCTACTGAGAGTTCAACACCGCGCTCAACCATGTACGTATCAATCGGACATTAGTAAAGTTTGTGGGCTTGTTTGCTGATTAATTGGTCTGACTCTAAAAGATATGTGCTCTAGTGTCTTTCTCTGTTTGTCCTTCTAATCTACTGTGAAGTTACCCTGAGTGTTTTTATTGATCTCTTTGTCCTTAACTGAGAGCACCACGTCTATGAAGAAGCTGGCTGAAGTGCGAGTGTGTCTCTGATGCATGATGCATGCAGGCCTTGTCTGATCATCTGATTACAGAAGGTATTACACTTTTTGTGATGTTTGATTAACGGTCTGGCTGTGTGTCTTATTTTCAGAATCAGGGTACCTCTTTAGTGGAAGCAGACCTTCATCACAATGTAAAGACTCCCCATCTTCAGGTATGAAATCACCAAGTCTTTCAAGGTCTTAGCGCCCCTTGCTGGCTGATCTGGTTATGGCACAGACTAACGTAAATGTCAACCCTCCTCCACTGTCTCTCTTCCACTGTCCTGTCTGAATAAATAATGAAGATGCCATTCTAAATCTAGAATTGAAAAGTCACCACCATTTCACAATGATCATTTGATTGATATCCAATTAAAATTTTCAATTCAATTTTATTAAAGTGTCAAATCACAACAAGTTGTCTCAAGACACTTGACATGTAGAGAAGAGACCCGACAGTCCCACCCTGAGCAAGCAATTTTGCGACAGTGGCAACGAAAAACTCCCCCTTAACTGGAAGAAACGTCAGGCAGACCCTAGGCGCTAGGGTGGGGGCCTTCTGCCTCGACCGTGTCGGGGGGAAAGAAGAGAGAGAGAGGGAGAGACAGAGGAAAGACAGAAAGTGGTAACAATAACAATAGTAGCAAATATAATAGTGTAAGATAGTATATGATATAGTATATGATATATCCCTTACTGTTCTTCACAGACTACTTCTCCCTGAAGTCAGGGAGTCGGCCGTCATCTCCAGGACCCTCTCCGACACCCTCAGTGGCAGGTTCGGTGACATCAAGTTCCAGCTCTGCCCTTCATCGACGTCCACTCATCAGCCCTGCCCGCCTCAACATCAGTGGCCGAAAACTTCGACTCTTCTCACCCGAGGTGGAGCCCCCACCTATGTCCCCACCTGTTTCCCCGTCCCACTTCTTTGTGGAGCCTGCCCCTTCGATTTACAGTGGCCGCTTTTCCCCCGATACATCACCCTTCCAAAGCCAGAATGGTAAGTCTTTCAAGGGCCAAAATGTAATAGTTTGTTGTGGTTATCAGTCAAGGCTGCAAGGAATATGTCAAGAAATATATTTGTGCCCTGGGGTGAAATTTTTTAAAAGTGAAATTAGGTGTACATACTGTATACAGTAAACATGTATCCCATGCACAATAGACTTAATAACTTAATTTGTAGAGCACCTTTCACAGACATCAGAGTCACAAAGTGCTTCACAACAATAAAAATAAAACATGTCAATAATAAAATAAGAAGACAAAAATTCAAACAATCGGCACTATTATGTCTTAAAGAAGCTCATTAGTAATTGCAACTAATGTGTGAACATTTGCCTTAATGACCGACCCCCGATATGTGTTTTAGATTTAAGTTCATTGCTGAGAGAGGGCAGCGTCATTCATGAAGAGGAGAGGAGGGCCAGTTCTTCAGAGTCCTCAGCATGCCTGGTCGACACCACCACCCACAGCCCGGAGAGCGCACCTCCATCCAAAGGTGAGCTGAGCAGTCTGAGTTAAACATGGGATGGAAATGTGTCTCTTAGTTAACCCATTAAAACCGGGAAAGCATCTGTGTCATTTTAGATTTGAGCTAAAAAGCATTATTTTATACTTTGGCTATTCTTTTTTTTTTATTGTGACAATTTGTGCAAATCTTTGGATATATATATTCTTTTAAAGCGAACATTTTTAACTCAAATCTTGGCTTCTGGGGGTCCCTGGAACTAAACATTTTGAGATGGGGGTCCGCGGCCAAATACACATAATGTTGGGGCTCCTTGACATGAAAAAGTTCGAGCACCACTGATATTACAGCAACATACGTTTTTCAGAAAACTTATGTCATGTCAGAGTGGTGTCATTAAAGTCCTATTTTTTTTTAAACTGACCTAAAATGAAAGCCATCTAAAATGCACATCTAAATCTGAAAGTTTTCAAAAGTCTTGTAAAAGCATGTAATGTTCTTGTACCTAATGTATGTTTGTATATATATGTTTTTGTTTGACATTGACTGTGTTTTGTCCACAATTTTATTTCTAGGTTTTGTGATGCGGCTCATATGGCCAGGGCTTTTATTAGTAAGCCTGACCGCCAACTTGTTCTTTGCCTCCGTCTACATGTACCGCAACTGGAGATGAGCCTTTGGTAGATCTGCTGTTGTTTCATTTCCTGATGGGCACCGTGTGAGTCAGCCTCAGGTCCTTCTCAGTTGGGTTTGCGTTTTGTCAATTGACATGGGTGCTTCAGCAGCACAGGAGAATGTTTTATCTCCTCTCTGACAATAGCTGTTTGGGTTTGGTTAGCCAAAGATTCTAATGTGGGCTGACAAAGTTTCTTTGCACATGTCTATTGTGGCTGCAGTCGTGCAAAATGGCTAGGGAATGCCGTGAGATGCAGAATTAGGCTGTTAAATTTGTGATTGTTCATAGCTCCAAAAAAAATCCCTTTAAATGTGATCTGGCCTCGTTTTGTTATGTATAGTGGTTTGTTGCTGCAAACTCCAAATAATTTACGCCTTTACTTGACTCCAGTGTATGAGTTAAAAGCTCAGCTCTTAGCAGTGATGGTTTGATGTTTTTCTTTAAACCATGCTGTGAAATGTGCAATAAACATACAATTCAAAGAATGCTGCTTTTACACAGAAGACCATTACCTCCTGCTTAAAACTACAACTTTGAGCAGCATATTATTACTTAGTGGCATCTACAGTACAAGTGACTACAAATGCAATGTAGTTTCTATGTTACAATTTCTATGTCACTGTTACAATGCAATGCTTGATATAGCGGGCACTTGCAGTAGCTGTCAAAAGAATGTATATTTTAGTCACTACAGGATAAACACATCCATGGGATTGTCATAAAAGAGGACAACCTGAACTACATATATTCAAGTCAATTCCTTGTTTTAATACTCTACAGGTCAGTGCAGATTTTTGAATTTTATTTACAATTAAAAATTTCTCTCAAAAAACACATACTGAAAATGTGAGTTGTTCAGGTAGTGCTATTATGCATCTGCGCTTATGAAAATCACAGATATTTACTTATAAGAAGTAATACTCTTGAAACTGGACATGTCTTAAACATGAAGATATCATGTTTATTTGCATGTAATTATAAGATGTATATGTGTATCCGTTAACATGTCTACCTGAACATAAAACTGAGCCTCTTTGCTTTTCAAATGCAAATATTCAATATATTTTTATTTTATTTTATTTTCATTATAAAATTACTGAAAAAGGTTATACACTTACTGGACAATACATTTGAGGGTTGTTTTTTTTTGCAAAAAAAATTATTATGGAAATGTTACTATTTTCAAAATGTTCTGTTATTCATATTTGCATATGAAAAGCACAGATGTTTAATTTCATGTATCTGAGGAAAATCCTGCCTCTACTTCTACTGTGTGTGTGCACTGTGCATGTGAGCAACGTGCACATATGTATGGATGAAGGAGTCATATATATAGTTTGGCATGTATAGGCCTATAATGTACATAAACAAGACATAATTCATACTTTTCATACACATACATGCACTGCATTGTCTGAGGGCTTTCCTGATTGTTTATATGTTTATAAAGTATTTATTGAATGATGACGCGGTTTGTGTTGGGAGTATTTTGTTTTGAATATACAACTATTCTTTGGAGTATGTGACAAACAATGCCGTTATGCATGTTTGCATATGAAACAAGATTGTTATAAGGAATCCAGTGTGCAGAAATAGATCTCAAGCTTTATTTATTGTAAAGCAAAGTTAAAACAAAGTTTTCAAGGTCCTTTCTTGTAAAGCAAAAACTAAACATTTTGAGAGTAAAGTGAAAGTACAACCTGCAGCTGAGAACAACTGAGTTTATAACCTAATGAATAGTCTTTAAATAATGAATGAATCCAATAGTTTTGGACAGCTACTATAACCTTTAACTATACTGTACACACATGCCAACTGAATGTCCCTTTTTATATGTAAATAATTTCCCTGGAAAGCAAGCTCTTTCCTTGAAAGAACTCTTGAATGACCATAGATATGTTCATTATGTTGAAATGTAAATATTCTCTTTCTGCCTGGCTAAGATCTTTTTGTGTCTTGGATGAGACTGAACTCCTGTATTTATGTTTGTATTCACTGTCTTAACTCAAGAGATTGACAAACGGTTATAATTTCAGGACTTCACCTCATGGCAGGTACTGCCATTGGCTCTTTACTCTTTGATCTACACAGGTCAATACAAATGTGCCACTTTCAGATTATTTATTTGACATATGCATGCTCTCATATTCCCTCTTGAATCTTGTGTTTGTACTAATTGTGTGAGGTATTGTTGTTTCACTATTTTGCATCCAACACTGCTGTATGTAGTACTGTTTGATCTATGTTCACAGTGTTAGGAAAATAATTTATTTTGAATCCATATTTCTTTACTTTAAACAGTCTTTTTCTAATAAAAAATGTTTTATGTACAGTTTTACGGTGCTGCTGTAGAAATTAATTTTATTGATTTGTTACATCCTGTATTTCTTTTTAAATTGCATCAGCTGTTACAGAAATGGTTAGGATTTCTAGCTGCTTCTGAGTCTATTAATTTATGCTTTCAGCTTTGTGTAATACGCCCCCTTCTGGCAATTAGTATACTTGCAATTTGTTTCTAACATCTTAACCTGAATAACAAGCTGTCCACTATACTGTATTAAGTGTAGTGAACAGAAATATTTCAGCTCTGAACTTGGCCTAAGTGCTTAGAAAAGACAATGGTCTAAATGGACAGAGATAGAAACTGGAGCAAAGAAATGTTATAGTGAAAGACGGAATTAAGTTTAACCATAGTTGATAAAGCAACAATTTACAAGTTTATGGCTAATTGAGAATTCAGATTTGAATCCTTTTCAAAGTAGAGACAGGACAACATAATATGGATTTAGACGAAAAAGCTACAAATATTCTCTTCTGAGGAAATGCCATACACTGGCAATCCGTTTGGACATGAAAGCCAAGCTCTGTGGTTTGCATTCATTGTTGCATAGATCTCTGTTTCTCAACCAGTTGGCTCACATCACGGTGTCGGAAAACATTAAACTATTAATTCTATTGGATCCTAAATTGATATTGAAGGGAAGATTTGGATACAGGCGTATAACCTGTTAACAAAGCCTGTCAAATGTATCAACATATTTTGAATCTCTGCTTATTGTGAGGGTGGACATTAGTCCCAACTTAGCCCAATTTGTTTTGAAAATAGTTGCACATCTTGTAGAGTGGGAGGTGAAACATAGAATTCAATTGTCACCATTTGAAAATCCTATGTGGACCTACATGGGCTGGATATGTTTCAAGAGACTCATTAAGAGAACACTATATATATATTATATATATATATATATACTTTTTTTTTCTCACACACACAAACAGACAATTTAGGATTGAACACGTTAAGCAACCTTCCCCTTGACAAATACAAATGTAATCATACTACTGCTGTGCTGACAGTAAAGTTAAGTTACTCTGGCTCAAAGACACTTGTTGGTCATATGGGCCAAGAGTGTATCCTGTGGCTTTGGCCCACAGTAAAAAGAGCGGGTTCATGGCAGCTCTAAATTTCTCTTAATCTGCACAATTACTTCCTGTTTTCATCAGCTGGTTACATTCACAAATACTTTGGCATGCTTAGAACTTGGACTGAGTTTTGTCGCTGCATTTATGGCTGTATGGCCTTTAGACCATTTTCAGTAAAGAAGTTGGAGTTCTTTGGTGATTGTCCACTACACTTTATGTGTATAATAGGGACTATAACTTTAACCAAACTTTAAAAGGTCATTGTGCAATGATCCAGTTATATTTATTTGACCAGTATTTGTAGCCGAGGCTTAGCATATATTTTATTAACATATACCTTTGTTGAACATAAGTTCAACCAACATTATGTAATTTACTCCTTTGCAGTTAAGAGTAAATGACTTATAGCACCGCATGCCCTTCAATGACCCTGGTCCCTCCATTTCCCCTTTCTTTATTAAGGCAATAAACTTCTATTGTGGTTTATGTTCCACTTTCCATGGGAATTGTGTCAGTGTTTATATTTAGCCTACTACTAAGCATAACCAGCTTCATGTAGTTCTTATTGCTGGGTGCATATCAAATTATTTAACAAGCTATAGGCACTAAACATTTCAGCTGCCAATCACAATTCACAACATGTGTATTTTGTTCATGTGTTGAACATTTTGAACAAGAAATGGGACATTCTGCATAATGAGTACTTTCTACTTTTGATACTTTAAGTACATTTTTAATACTGGACTTTACTTAACAGAGTATTTCTGTATTGCAGTATTGATACGTGTACTTAATTAAAACATTGCAGTAGCCTACTTTTTCCACCACTGGCAATAAGGGTAGGTAGGTAGGCTACATTATTGGACAGGAGTAGGACATTATTGAGCTCGTTTTACTTTCATTTCAGAAGAGAGAGTGAGGGGAGGGCTTTAGTTCAGACGTTCCCCTAACTGTTAACAGTTAACCAGGGATGAAAGAGCAAGCAAGAGCTCAGTGGCAACAGGCAGCCAGTGCAACATCCTTACTCGAATGACAACGCACTGTCTTGCGCCACCACACCACATCATTTCATCTGCGTTGTAAATTCGCGGTGGTCCAGTTAGATCTGGGTAAAGTAAACACATACTTTTGGATTATATTTTCTATAGGTAGCCTATGTCCCTTGGAGGGATAATTATTAGACGATAACAACCACCACCACGTTCTACAGACTGCAGTGCAGTTCTTCATTGAAGAATATGAAGAAGAGATAACCGACAGCAAGGCTTGTAAAGCGGAGGCAAGTATTTGATGGTACAGGTTTGCTTATATATAGCCCTGGTCCAGAGCGTTTGATAGTCAGTTCTCTCTAACGCCCTGACATGCGCGCTGCTCTGCTCATAGACCGAAAATTCCACTGCCGTCCGAGGGCTCCGTCTTTAGTAAAAAAAAATGAATACAACTATTTCGCTACTTACCGAAACAAAGGCTGTTTTGTGTTTTTGAAAGTCCATTCTCCAGGGTGGGAGGCCTTTCAGCACCCCACCTTCTCTGTACAATACACTTTTTTGGCAGAAAATAAAATATGTCCGCAGACGGAACTTATTTTATTTATTCCACTGCGCCCTCTACAGATCTGGTTAATCGTAATTTACCTCGACCAGATGTGTAGAGGGCGCAGTGGAGTAAAAAAACAAGAATTTCCACCTGGCCGACATATTTTATTTTCTGCACAAAAAGTGCATGCAGAGAAGGTGGGGTGCTGAGAGGCTTACCACCTTGGAGAATAGACTTTCAACAACACAAAACTGCCTTTGTTTCGGTGAGTTGCGAAATAGTTTTGTTTATTTCTTTACTAAAGACTGAGACCTCGCACGGCAGTGGAATCTTCGGTCTATGGGCAGAGCAGCACGCCTGGCAGCAGGGCGTTAGAGAGAACTCACTAACGCTCTGGACCAGGGCTAACACATGTACAAGACTCAATTAGACAGTAGGTCTATTCTCATATTACTATGCTACTAACTGGATATATAGCCTATCTTTTCCCGCGTTGTTGCTAACCAAGAAAATGTCTGGTCTTATGTGTATAATATTGTTTGGCTTATAGGCTTTACATTTTACACGTTTATAACTTCTATAAACGGCGTCTTAAGTAAAATGGGTCTACTAAATAAGTTGAAGACAATATAATGTAGGCTTTATAGCCTATGTTGACCTAATTGAAAAGTTAAGTATTTTTTTCCGTAATATGAAGTAGCCTAGGCATGCAGTATGAGTTATGTTATAGCACTGGACATTACAGTTGCCATTCCTGTTTTCTGTCCATACAAATAATTGTCAAAATTTGCCAAGAACAGACCAATTTCAGTTCTTCCTTCCTGTATGATTCTTGTTTGTTGGATGTCTGTGTTGACAGTTTGTGACATAATTGTGTATAAGCCATTTTGCTTTTTTTTGCAGTGCCCTCAATCTACTGTATAAATAGCCTACATGTTTATTCTAGAATGTATAGCTTCTAAAGTGTAGGCTACTGCTAGAAGACATAACAGAAAATATGGAAATGTATCAGGTCAGGTGTATAGCAAGAAAATGTCCCATAAACTATGGCCTTTATAGCCAAGCACAGCATTTTCGGTTAATAGTGTTTTTCCTGTTCTGTAAATACATTATTGCAGAATGCAAATGCAATGTGTTGGGTGCACAAAGAATACTGAACATAGTCCTATGAAAATTAATTAATTAACAATCTATCAAATTCCTATTATCATAAATACACGCACACGCACACGCACACGCACACACACACACACACACACACACACACACACACACACACACACACACACACACACACACACACACACACACAAACACACAAACACACACACACACACACACACACACACACACACACACACACACACACACATATTTATATTTGCATATAGATACAACTAAGCCAGGACATTTCATACTGGGTGTTAACCAAACCCCTGGCTGTGTTGCCTTTGTATGAATGGCTAGCCTGGAGTTCCGGTGAGCAGCAGTGGTGCTGACGGTAAATGAGAGGCCGTCATCATGCCCCCGGGGAAGTATGGGATGCAGGAGGAGTGGGAGCAGGAGGGGGACCAGGAGATCATGATGGACTTCCTCCTGCCAACTGGTATCTTCCTCAAATTCCCAGTGTCTCGTAATGACACCATCAAAAACATCAAAAAGGTAGGTCCCTACATCCCTGGTCATTTTCCCACTTACAACGGAATTGCCTTTTAGCCAATAAAAACATATCCAGAAATTACGCTGTATTTCAGTGGAACTTAGATTATAGTGTCATGTTTCATTATAAATTAGCATAGTATTTTTACCCTATTTTTCTAATTATTCAATCACATGTTGAAGCACAGTGCAGTAAACATTATTCTCTCTGTAGCTAAATGTTATTATTTACAATAATATGCTTTTGGATGTTTTTATTTGGTGAAACATTCATTGATTGATATTGGTATTATTGATTCATCTGAATCTTTTAATTCTACACAGGTCAAAATGGACTTAAATGTTATGTGGTAATGTAGCTGTTATAAAGAAAGGCACAGCTTCTGTCCACAATATAAAATAAATGTCCGAGTCTTTGCTGAGGTAGATCTGCTGCTATAGTCATTGATGCCAGTTTGAATGCCAACCGTTCTGCCACTTAAGTCAGTTTGATTTAGCTGTGGTAAGTAATGATACTCTTGGAAGCTGCTAAGAGATTAAATAGTCTTTGGAGATTGCTTTATTGACAAGGAAGGAATGCTTCTGAAACATTTGTGAAGCATCACTCATTTTAATAAAGGAGAGATCAAGTTGTTGCAAACAAAGGTTTTTTGTTGAATAAAAGAGACCCCCCCCCCCCCCCCTCATTGAGTCTAAGATGTTGGTGGTGGCAGTGCAGATGCACCTCCTTCCACCTCAACTCCCGAAAATGTATTTTAATGAGGTGGAGCTGGGGGGATGGAGGTGGGTTGCTCGTTGCTTGCTGAAAAGAGAATGACGTGACGATGAGAGGCAGTGATATTTAAAGACGGATGCCAATCGCCTGATTGGCTGACTGCAGATTGGCAGATTCTGATTCGCTAGTAGTGCTCTTCTTCAAGTTGTGGATGAAAGGATTTTTCGGGGTGATTTACCATCAATAAACAAAGTGCAATATGAAAGTGTGAGAGAAGAGATCTCCCTGATTGAGCTACATTACAAAAGGTGGTTATCATTTTAGCTCATTAAATAAATCTGAGACCTTCAGGGTAAACTTTTATATTGAGCCGAAGAATAACTGAAATACTTCTACAAGGCAATTTCACTTGACAGATTACATTACATTACATTACATTACAGTCATTTAGCAGACGCTTTTATCCAAAGCGACTTACAATAAGTGTATTCAACATAGGTAGGGAATGAAAACTACTAATCACCAGAAGTCTTTAGTGCATTTTCTGCAAAAAACAAGCAACCAAGAGTATACCTAGCGCTAAGGTAAAAGTGCAATATATCAGCTACCTATTTCCTTAAACAGATGAGACAAAATAGCTAAATCAAATGAGCATGAGCTAAAACAAATAAGTGTATCGACTAAACAAGATCCAATAAACAATCCAATAATCCAATAAACAATACAGCAATAGAAAACAAGCGTTCGTACAACTAGTTAACAACAAGTAGGTCAGGCAGAGAGGAAGGGTAGTGTTTCCTGAAGAGGTGAGTTGAGCGTTCAGTTAGGGTCACTACAGATGACAGTTGTTTTCATCAGTTACCTTCATGTTAAGGACAAAACTCTTCACTGTGTACTAGTATCAACAACATACAGGGTAAGGTTCTGGTGCTTGCAATTTATTGTTGACTTCATCTCTTGTCAGATGGTTTGGAGAAACGCCAGCAGCGAGCCCCTGTTCAGGGCCCTGGGTAACCCAGATGCATACGTCTTTACCTGTATCAACCAGACAGCTGAGAGGGAGGAGCTAGAGGAAGAATCCAGGCGAATATGTGATGTCCGGCCCTTCATATCTGTCCTGAGGCTGGTGGCAAGGGAGGGTGACCGAGTGGAGAAGCTCACCAACACACAAATCAGCCTCTTGATTGGTGGCAAAGGTCAGAGTCAGTCAGCCTTCAGGGACAGTGCATTTCGGAGACTACAGCAGCATAAACCCCAATCCCAGAACTGGGCAGCTGCAAACCTGAGCCAAGTTTTAGTTTTTGGTCTTTATCTACAAATATATGGTATTACTTTCTTTGTCATTGTACAACATTGGATTTATTCCTAAGATTAAGTAATACTTAATTTTGTGGGCCCGCAGTGCTAATATCTGGCCCTGCAAATTATTTCGTACAATATCTGACAGTCCCACATATAGGCTATGGTGTCCAAATAGAAAATCTACCCCCACCTGAAGAATGCGTAATATACTTTTATCCTAGGTGAGAGTAAACCTTTTTAATGTACTAAATGTCCTCTAAGTACAACATTCAAGGATTAGGCCTGCACAAACTTATTATGCGAGCATTTCTATCTCCACCTATATAATTTAATTACACATGCAGTTCTGTCAATATGTAGATATTATAATTATACCACACAAATCTGTATTTATTAACTTTAATAGCAATATAGTTATTATTATTGTATATAAAGCAGTCTGTTGCAGTTCCAGTTTTTATATTAGCCAATGATTATGTTCTGGCCCACCATCCAATGGCTTCGGAAAAAAATTGGTCTGAGGCTGAACTTACTTGCCGTGTCGACTGCTTCTATAGCTTTTGAAACAATTACGGCACTGTACCCTTCTCGTTGTATTATTCTTCTTCATCTCCGGGAATAATTTGCGTCATTGTTATGTTCTAGGTCTGCATGATTTTGAGGCCCAGAAGAACCATGAAGTGAATGAGTTCCGGACCAATATGAGAACATTCTGTGAAGAGAAAGCCCTGGAGCGACAGAGGTTGCCATGGGACCAATGGATGGAGTATAGTTTCCCATGTGACTTGGAGCCATGCTCCCAGCCGGTGCCAGGGAGCATGATGTCAAAAAGCGCCAAAAAGATCTTCATCAATGTCAAGTTTGAGCAAAGTGAGGTGAGTATTTTATTGGTACCGTAAGTCAGAGAACACCAAATGGTTTTTGATAGTATAGGGCGTCAACCACAATAAACAGAAAACCTTTGATAGGGAAACCTGTGGTTCTACCTTGCATAGACACACTCTGGAATATGGTTTTAGGTACAAGTCAGCCTCTGGAAATCCCCCTCCCACACCACAAACACCACTCTACAAACCTTCTCATATATATATATATATATATATATATATATATATATATATATATATATATATATATATATATATATATATATATACAGTATATATACACACACACACACATATACACACACACATATACATTGCATAATGACGGAGGGCACTAGCCAGGAAACCTGACAAATCTACCAGCTTGAATTTATGTGAAATATTCTCCTCTGTAGCAGGATCCTCGGGCACAGTATGCAGTCTGCAATTTAGTATATTTGCATGAACATTTTTGTCTGTCTGTCTGTCTGTCTGTCTGTCTGTCTGTCTGTCTGTCTGTCTGTCTGTCTGTCTGTCTGTCTGTCTGTCTGTCTGTCTGTCTGTCTGTCTGTCTGTCTGTCTGTCTGTCTGTCTGTCTGTCTGTCTGTCTATATCTATATCTATATCTATATCTATATCTATATCTATATCATAATTTCCAGCGCAATTCTTTGAGTTACTATACGTGGTCATTTTGTTTGCTATAGGAAAGCTTTATGCTACAGCAGGATCCTCGGGAGTTCCCAGCGGTTCTAAAGAAGGCTGCCCTCAAAAAGAAGGCCACTGTCTTTCGTTCAGTGCGACTGGAGCCTGAGGACTATACCTTACAGATCAACGGAACGTGGGAGTACATCTATGGGAGCCATCCTCTATGCCAGTTCAAAGTGAGTGACCTCAACAACAGTGACCTGTTTTGTCTGGGGAATTAAGTGTTATATTCTTGGTGGATGTTGTCTGTGTCTGTGTATCATCAGGGTTGACTCTTTGTCTGTTTGGTATTTTGTCTGTATTGTGTCTTGAAATGAAAGTCATTTGTTGTCAGATCAGAGTGGGGTGACTCAAGCTTGTTGGTGGCAGTAGACTCCGCTGTTGATTTTGAAACTCCAGCTACCTGCAGGGATGACTCATATCTGTATAGCAGCCCTGCAGCAGGGAACTGCATCCAACCACACATAATTACATTTTGACTGCATTAACCTACAGCAAATGAACAGCCTCCAGGAGTCAACCAGTGCTATGTGGAGACAGGGAAATATCTGAGGGTGAACTGAGTGATGGCTCAACTAGTACCCACCCCCACCCCATCTCTCTCTGTTTCTCTTCACTCCACTAAATCCAGTTCACCCTGAAGAGATGGCAGAAATAAAACAAATATGGAAACTCTGCACTGTAGCCTAGTACAGTAAATCAAAATGTTTGCATTGTCTGGACTCCAAACCAAAAGCATCACATTTTGAATACAGTGTCCCATTTTTAATACGTGCTATGTACATTCTGAGGAGGGGTTTACAGTGTCCCTGGATCTCTGTTTTTCCTTAGTACATTTTCTCCTGTTTGAGAAGTGGTGAAAACCCCCATCTGACCATGGTTCACCGCTCTACCATCACCAAATACCAGGAGGAGCAGGACAGCCTGTGCAGCCAGGTTTCCAAGAGTCACTCCTCAAACAGACCTCCACCGCTGCCTCTAAAGAAGGTGAGAGGTTAGCCTCTTGAACTACAGTCGTGTTTCATTAACAGGACAAGACTCTCTGTCTTTTGAGAAGCTGTTGTTTCTCAACCAGGAGGTCTGTTGTGTGGACTTTGGCATGCTCCAAACTTGCTGCTATGTAGCAGCATGTTGATAATTTACTTGTTCCCTTTTACTTTCTTTTTTTCCCTTCATGAGCCTATATCTCATCTGCTTGGTTTACTTTACTATTGATTACTGGGTTCTGTCAAGAGTACGATTGTGTTTTATCCAAAGTGTTAAAAGTAAGTCATTATGAAGTTTGAGACATACTGTATGATCGGACATATGTCTCTCTTTTATTTCAGTGGATATCGTTTGGATCCTGATACAAATAGATTTAATCAGCATCATCCTCTTTCAGAATACGTTTCTCTTCCTTTTTAAAGTTAGTTTTGAAATACCATCCTATGTTTTTTGCCTTTCTATTTCGTCATTGTGCCCAAAGATGTAATGATAGAAATTGTTTTGTGAGCCCAAACTGTAAACACGAATGTAGTGAAAATATAAAAGGATATACTGTAGGAAAATGTAATATCCACTGCTCTCTTTTCTCTCTTTTCAACAGCAAAACACTTCATCTTTGTGGTCCATTAATGAGCCATTTTACATTCATCTGGTGCAGGGCAGCCGAGTCAATGCGGATGAAGGAATGAAGGTTGGTTTTGTGTGGGTTTCTTACTTTGCTGCTCAATGAAGAGTAGCATTTGCTTGTTTACCAATTTCTCAATTTCAGTTGTAGGAACAGAGGGTTTGACATGTAAATGACAGGGTCACATGTCCCTGACCACACGTTTCCCATAATTCATCGAGGCGGTTGGTTGAAACTTCAAAACAGGAAGTGGGGAGGGCCTATCTGACTTTCACGTATCATTGTGGGGCCTAGATTCTTAGAAAAGGACAGCATTCACACTCTGTCTCGCCTGTAATGCACTTCTGTTTTTATATAAGAGTGATGGATGTCGTTACTACTGCAGATAGGCATTATGGGCCTGGCCTATCTTTAAACTGCCTTTATGTTTGTTCAAGTTGTGAAACTACAGTACACTGCAAATGTCTGTTAGAAACTTTGGGCACATGCTTGATGAACACAATGATATTTACAACAATATGTTTTCCACTTCGTTTCACTGACCTTTGCAAAGTTCTTCCGTTTTGTAAGGACATATTTCACAAATTTGACAGACAAGAATAATATTGAAAGCACAAATCTGGGTTAATGTGTGTCTGCGTTTGTCTTTTTGATCCAGTTTCATAACTAACTGTGTTACTGTTTAGGTGGCTTATTAAGTGTAAGTGCACTTCCGGCTGCTGCCTCTGAGCCCCATCATGACTCACGGCAAATTTGTCCCGTCACATAATTTATTAGCCATGGCTACGGTTGGCAAGGCCAAGGTCTGAAAAAATATCCCCGGGGAGAGTATCCACTCATATATTTAGTAAAGCTGGATTCGTTCCAGTCTGACTTTGAATCAAAACTGGTAATGGGCCAAGCATTATTGCTCACACAAGATTTAATCTTGAGTCTGAACAAAGTGGATCTCTTGGTTGTTTATTATTTTTGACAGACTATACACTTCAGCGAAAGACATTCATGATCTCCTTATAATAAACAACCAGACCTTTGAATCATATTTTGAAAGATACAGGAACTGCAGGCCTAAACTGTCAATGATAATGTGTAAGCAATGCTGTATGTATGCGTGTGTTGCAGCTTGTGGTCCAGGCTGGATTGTTCCATGGCAGTGAGTTGCTTTGTAAGGTGGTGACAAGCTCGGAAGTGGCAGTAATCTCCGAGCCACTGTGGGACCAGAAGCTGGAGTTTGACATCAATGTGGCTGACCTGCCACGCATGAGCCGTCTGTGCTTCGCCCTCTATGCTGTCATTGAGAAGGCCAAGAAGCCCAGAGGCACCAAAAAGAAGAATAAGAAAGCTGTAAGTCCGCCTGCACTTAAGCCTTATTTCACACTTCGTCACATGACAGTGTTGCGCTAGTTGAATATAACAGATTTTCTTTTTTGCTTCGTTATTTTCGGCCAGGCAACACCGATTTGCTTAACACCATGTGGTTTTCAAACTCTATGTGTGTGTGTGTGTGGGCACGTGCACGTGTGTGTGTGTGTGTGTGTGTGTGTGTGTGTGTGTGTGTGTGTGTGTGTGTGTGTGTGTGTGTGTGTGTGTGTGTGTGTGTGTGTGTGTGTGTGTGTGTGTGTGTGTGTGTGTGTGTGTGTGTGTGTGTGTGTGTGTGTGTGTGTGTCTGTGCGAGAGAGAGAGTGAGCAAGCGAGCATGTTTTTCACTGGTGGGTGTGAATCTATTAGCAATCACAAACAGACATGCTTCCTCTCTGGTCTGTAGTATGTGTAGTGTGTTGTGTAGGTGGGTGTGTTTTGCTGCAGTGTCTGGGTTGTGCAAGTGTGTTCAGTGGCAACACTGCGGTTAACGTCTCATCCGCTTCTAGTCTTTTATCTTGTCAACGCTCCAAAGAAGGAAGGAAGGAAGGGATCCGAGTGCATTTCATGGAATTCTAAATGCATTTTCACAGTTGCCATATGTAGATATGCTGTGGCCCCGCCCCTCTACAATTCAACTTTGACTACTGTGAACTGTGAAGATAATCTGCTATCCATCTCCACAGATCTGTTCTGAGAAAGGTTTAGGTGTTAAGATAAAAAAAAACGATGCAATTTCATCTATTGTTCTTGTTGTTCCTCTTTATTTGCTCTTTAAGATTCTGTGTGAAAAACAAAAAAGAAGGAGAGACATTTTCTTCACTCACTTTAAACTGGCAGAGATGGTGGCTCCCATAGATGAACTCCCCACGTTCTGTTGACCTGTAAGGTGTAGTCCTCCTCAGGCTTCAGTCTGACTGAACGAAAGACAGTAGCTTTCTTTTTGAGGGCAGCCTTCCTTTAGAACCACTTGGGAACGTTTTAATTTCCTGTTGTAGCATAAAGCTTTCCTGTAGGGGTGTGTGTGTGTGTGTGTGTGTGTGTGTGTGTGTGTGTGTGTGTGTGTGTGTGTGTGTGTGTGTGTGTGTGTGTGTGTGTGTGTGTGTGTGTGTGTGTGTGTGTGTGTGTGTGTGTGTGTGTGTGTGTGTGTGTGTGTGTGTGTGTGTGTGTGTGTGTATACTGTATATATATGTATATATGGAGCATATACTGTACGCTTGTGTCATAATAATAATCCATCAATAGTGAACATAAAGCTTCTGTTGGCAAAGCCCAAAGCTTTGCTCGACATCACATGACCTGACACACAATACACTCTGAAGCACAGTCAACAACAACAGCAACTTCCCCTTTTATCATGGTGGCTGATTCAGTTTTGTTTTTGAGGCAGAGCAGCTGTTGTTGTGGGAGAGGCGAGTGCCCAGGTGTGTTTTTGGCGGGCATCGTTTGACATCGCTTCTGCTTTCTCAGCTACTTCTCTCTTCTGTTTCCCGAAGGAGAAGTGCCCTCGGCCAGACACCAGAAAGGCTGACGAAAGTTGATCTATTTTGGCCATTGCTGCTTGTTTTCTTTTAACGGCTCTGTTTTCATCTGTTGTTGTTGTTGGTTCAGGTTAAGCTTAATTTACACTCCATCGCATGACGGTGTAGCTTGTCAAAAATAACCGATTTGCAAGCTAACAACGCATCGTTAGCTTGAAAATGTGTTCTTGTCTGCAAGCGATGCCGTCGTACAACTGAGTATAAATTAAGGTTTATTTTTCACGTTTGTTTTGACATTTCAGTTGAGAAACATTTCCCCAAATTTGTATCCATTCATTTCCATCTTTTGAATAATTAAATTCAAAGTATCCCTGTAATACATTTTATTTTATCTGGCTTTAATTTTAGTACTTGATTGTGCTGTTTAAATCCAAAAGAAAATCATGAATAAAGTTTACATGTTTATGGGTTTTAGAACAGACGTACATAATATAATTATTCCCCATTGTTAATATATGGTCTACAACATGTTTTCTCTTTGAAGAAGTCCTCAGCCAAAGCAGAAATGTTTTTTCAAGTCAA
Organism: Gymnoscopelus braueri; assembly: GCF_963280865.1. Classification (NCBI taxonomy): domain Eukaryota; kingdom Metazoa; phylum Chordata; class Actinopteri; order Myctophiformes; family Myctophidae; genus Gymnoscopelus; species Gymnoscopelus braueri. The sequence goes on from NC_137614.1 coordinate 16,450,322, forward strand.
GGTGCATTCGGGTGATGCAAGAATGAGTTGTGTCTAAGACATTTTGTATTCTGTTATTCATTTCAAAACTGGTGGGTTCATTCTGAAGAGCCCTCTGGAATTTTCCAGAGTGCGGTTAAAAATATTACACATGTTCTGCAGATGTTAAATCATAGCTTGTTTTTTACATTGCTTTTGCATGCATGTATTATTTCCCTTTTGTTTATGTCATCATTTATAGTTGATGATTAGAACGATCTATCGTTCACAATGCACTTTTTTCACTATATTTACATGACACTGTTGTACAACAACAGTAGATTATAAAGAATCAATTTATCAAGAAATCGTGTCAATTCATTGATACTGTGTTTAACAGAATACTGTTAAAAAAACAAAAACAAACAAATGAGTAAAAAAGGTAATCCATAGAATAACCATCAAGGGATTTAAGCCTATCCTGTTGTTGCTCTGTAGGAGAATACTAGCTTAAAGGAAAACATATATATTTCAAATTCATGTAGATTTACAAAAGAAGAAATATGAAATATGAGTCACTCTTTTTCTCCTCTCCCCCACCCCACTACCACCAGGACTGTCCAATTGCCTGGGTGAACACCATGGTGTTTGACTACAAGGACCAGCTGAAGACCGGAGAGTTCCTCCTGTCCACATGGCCATCTGTTCCCGGTATTCAATTCAATTCAATTCAATATTTATTTCAGACCCAAGGGAGATCCATATCACAACAAAAACACAACACAATAAAAATAAAAATAAAAAGACTTCCACCATGTTCAGTTTTGAACATACAGACAAGTGCGCCAATGGTTCCACAGTCTAGAGGAGAACCTGACAGAACTACTTAGGGTTAGTTATGACAGCATTGATGTAATTTACTGACTCGGATGCCCAACACATAAAACTATACGTAACATTGCGTAGCACAGCAGAGCAGGTGGGTACCAACACTAACAAACATCTGGCTTGCACTGGAGCTTCTTTGAGCTCTCAGCAGCAGCTCATACACTCATTATAAGCCACTGTGATGCTGCCTTGTTTGTTGCGACACCACAGGTGGGCAGTTTCACACTCAGTCAAATTTACTCAACTTGATCAAAACCACAGTTCACAATGCTCCCACACTACCTGGCAACACTGTAGAGAGACACACAGTCATTGTGAACCTCACACATCCACTGTGAACCTCACACATCCACACATCTACGCGTCTACAGTAAAGAAGAAAACAATACTTAGTTGACTGGAGTCCTCCGGTGCTCCACCCTAGACCCCGTCCTGGTTCGCTCTACACTAAATATCTACAAGCTCACAACGTGTTGCATTGAGATGTGTTGTGAGCTTGTAGATTTTTCACCTAAGGTTTGCCCCATAATAAGGATGTAACAATTCCTATAATTATCGATACAAATATGTGACGATTCAAATCAGTCAATCACAATATTATTTTTAAGTACAGAATCTAGTTTGCTCTCCTTGTTTTGTTTTTTTATTGTTGTTGTTTTTGCATGCGTCACTGTTGTACTACGGAGTATAAATTAGGCTTTAGCTGTAAAGTTGTGAATCTGAACCATTCTTTAACTTGATATAGAAAAGATTAGATAAATAAAATACAGTATTAAAGGAATACAACAACAACAAATCATGAGATTTTGTTTGCGTGATCTGGTATCAGGAAATGTAATCGTGAGTTAAGTGAATCATTACATCCCTAGACGCTATGATTCAAGTGGCTAAGATCAGATGACTGTGGAAACCTGTAAAATGCAACATTTTTGCAACAGGTTTTTATTGTTCTCTAGCAGAACATTTATTGCAATGTTCTGTGTTACATTTTGTATCCCCAGATGACAAAAGTGAATTGTTGAACCCAATGGGAACAGTAGAGAAGAACCCCAATGTTGACAGTGCAGCTGGACTCCTCATTCGCTTCTGCAGCATCCGGCCTCACCCTCTCTATTACCCTCCACTCGACAAGGTACAGAATACCCATCTAGTTCAAATACCTGTTTATGTACCCAATTAAACCTCTGCCATTAGTTTCTGGTAATGCTGACCTCATATAAGTAAATAAATGTAAATAAAAATAATTGATAGGTGATTGGGGGTCCTTGAAATTAAAAAGGTTGAGAACCACTGCAGTATATCGAATCATTTTGTTTTTGTCGCATTCCTAAGCCAATAATTTTATGTAATTGAAAGAAAATAAGTCTTTTTTTTTTGGGTTACTCCTTTAACAAGAAGCACTTACGCAGTCCAACAATGTGCACTTTAACTTTTCTGTGTCATGCTTGTTATTTATTGGTGTATTTTGTTTTTAATCCCTAAAATGTTTTTATTGTATTTTTATGTTGGAGACTGTCTATGAGTCAAAGACATATTTCTGTCTTGGACAATACAAAAAAATCTATTTTCAGACAAGTCATATGGCGAGGAATGGTGATATTGTTGTCGCCACTAAAGAAGAAGTAAGTGGAAATATGTGTTATATTACTTTTTTTTATTATAATAATAAGAAAAATAATAACTGATTTCTTCTGTCCACAAAGCATTCTACACTACAGTGTGCTAATTTCTATACACGTTCTTTGGTTTCATCACTCTCCATAGCACACAAAGCTCCAAGAGATAATGGACAACAAAAACCACACAGAGGTTTTTGAGGATGAGAAGGATCTCCTGTGGAAGCTCCGTGGCGATATCCAAGAACGCTACCCGGAGAATCTGTCCAAACTGCTCCTCATCACCAAGTGGAATAAACAAGAGGATGTAGCGCAGGTATGTAAGAGGTGAAACCACTTAATGACAATGCTTAGTTACACTGATTACACCCAACACCAATGCAACTCTCCAAACAGCTCATCTCAAAATCCATAAGGGATATGAGAATTATTGGAAGTAGTACATTGTTGAAAAGTGCGGAAAGAAATAATATTGCTATACATTTTCTGGTGTTGTACTGACTATAATCTAATGTAACATCTAATGTTCTGACATTTGTGTGATGAGTCATTTTCAGCTACAGACAACAGTCCACAGGCATCACATTTTGGCCTGGGAAATATATTTGAATTAATCAAAATGCGGAAACCTTGTTTTCTCAGCTTCCTTCTATCTTCTTCAGTCAGCGTTTTACTTCCATACAATATATGTTTCTGCAGAAAATACCTACCGTAACTCATTTGCAGGGCTGGGCAATATGGACAAATATTAAAATATGTTAATATTGTCAATATGATACTTCAATATGAATATGTTGACGATAATATTGATATTGTGACGATGATATGAATTATCTTTTTCTTTTTTCCTAAAAAGTGAAAATAGCCGCTAGCTCACAAGCTCACAACACGTCACAATGCAACGTGTTGAGAGCTTGTAGATCTGGCTTTTTTCAGTATTTTCTGACAATGTATGACAATTTCCCCCAGACGATATCTAGGCTCATGACATCGATATGATATCGATATATTGTCCAGCCCTATTCATTTGATTCTCCACAGATGGTGACTTTACTGAGAAACTGGCCTGAACTCGCCGCCCTCCATGCATTAGAGCTCTTAGACTACAGTTTTCCCGACCCAGCAGTCCGTTCTTTCACTATTAGATGCCTCAGGAAGCTCAGGTACAGTACATACAATGCTGCCACTCTTTTTAAATACCTGTTATTCTTGTGCCTCACTGGGAAATATACACCCTTATACTGTAGTCCAGTGGTTCTGAAAAAAGAGGGGTTCCAGGGGGTCCCCAGCAAAATCAGGAACAGTTATCTACTTTAACCCTATTTTATACTTTGGCTATTAGAAAATCTACAAGGTCAGAACACATCGCATAGCGACTCGCTGTGAGCTTGAAGATCGACTATTTTTTATTTTATTTTTTAATATATATTTTGGCTATTTATGCCTTTATTTGGTAGTACAGTGGACGGTTCGTCAGGCTCTGCTGTCAGGCTGTATCAGAGCCTATGTGGTACACGCCTTAACCACTCGGCCAACGGCGCCCCAGATCGACTATTTTCAAAAGATTTTGAAAAATAGTAATAATTGGAATACATCTTCTCTGGTGGTACCTGGCACAAAAACCTTTCAGAAGGGGGTCCGCAGACAAATCACATGGGGACCCTTCCTTGACATGAAAATGTTTGAGAACCACTGCTATAGTCAACATACTTGAGTAGTATAGCTACTATACTTACTACTAGGCATGTAACGATTTATCGCAAATCGATTAAAAACGATTCAAACTGGTGACAATTTAAATCGATTTACTAAAAGATTTAACGTGATGCAAACAGCAGAGGGCGAGTAAAAAAGAGAGAAGAAAATGCTGGATTTGTGAAAAGATTTTTCGCTCATTTGTCTGGAAAATTATTTTGTATAAAAAAATCGTGAAAAATCGTATCGTGAACCTAGCATCGTGATTCGAATCGTATCGTTGAGTGAATCGTTACATGCCTACTTACTACTTACTTACTATACAGCTAAAACAGAAACACCTCCAGCTGCAATCCCTCTGTGCAAACTTTCACACATAAACACACAATCACAGGAAATCACATCCACACATGCGTGCTGTCACATGGAACAGATGTCACATATCTGTCGCATATATCTGTCGCATATATACAGCAACATCTTTTTTTCCTTTGTCTCCAGTGATGATGACCTACTGCAGTATTTAATGCAGCTTGTCCAGGTCTTGAAATATGAGTCTTACTTAGACTGTGACCTCACCACTTTCCTACTAGAGAGAGCCCTGTCCAATAAGAGGATAGGACACTTCCTCTTTTGGCATCTCAGGTCTGATTTTCTGTATTTTTATGTTTTTTTAATGTGTATACTATGCAATCTAAAATAAAAATGTGGTTATGTTAAACAACTGCATACACAGTATACCTTTTGCACGTTCTGTTTTTACTGTGCTTGATAAAACATAATTTCTTTGACCCTTGAACTCAGGTCAATAGAAGATATTACAGTAGGTTGTGACATCTTCGGTTGTGAGTGGAAAATGTGACTGAAGCTATGATCTTTGCTGTAGGTCAGAGATGCACGTAGCGTCAGTGAGTTTGCGTTTTGGCCTGATTCTAGAGGCCTACTGCAGGGGAAACATCTGCCACATCAAGGGCTTAACCAAGCAGGTAAGCACCAAAACATTTACAACAAGCAGTTCAGTTCATTTCAGTAGCTTAACCACTCCCACAGGTCTTTACTAGAGAGTAGACACTAGACACCCTCCTCTTTTTGCTCTATGCGAAATATCTTCGCAGAAAATAGCTGATCTGCAAGCTCACAACGCATCGCAACGCGGCGAATGTTCCCCCCAGAATAGGAATGCTAGGGTTCAAGTTTAATGTCTCTTTGTCATGACCATTCTGAGGCCAAACCGCACCACTTTGTTCTGTGACAGTGTTGTGCGGGTGGTTATCATTTGTGTTTCCACAGAGAGGTAGAGAGGGAGTGTGAGAGGAGGAGGGAGGGAGGGATGGAGAGAGAGGGAGAGGGGGAGAAGAGAGAGCCCACGCTATTACACAGCCAATGCTGGGTACTAAAACCTGAACACACTTATCGATTGTCAGCAAAATAACCCTCGTTTAGGCCAGGCAAGCTTTAGTTTGTACTGCATCTTGCTTGTACCATAAAAATAAGGATATAGTCATTCTCACAGCTGAACCTGGTTCAATTCTGACCCAAGGCGCTTTACTGCATGTTATCCCCCCACTCTCTCCAGGCTCTCTTCTTGTCTCTGAAATTATCTACATATTTACACATGTGGTCAGTTGCTTTGGTTTAGCTGCTACCAAACAGTAAACACATTTCTGTCTTCCTGTTGAAAGTTGTGTATATGACAGAAGGACTGCAGTGATTGGTCAGGCTTAGCCATTACCGATCAAAATAAATATATGACTTGACCAGATCCCTACTTTCATTGGAATGGAGGTGCTTTGCTGAGGACCAGTCCATGTTTGTACAAAACCATTGAGAACCTGAATATCCTGTAACCAACGATGTCATAACATGCAATTGAGTGTCTAGTGTCTAGGTGACAACGACTTGTGTTCTATGAATAGTTGTGGATTTGGAAATGTATCGTTGAATGTCCTCAACTGCCTGGCAGTAGTAAATAGTCAGACATGCATTCAGAGTAGCCTTTTGTGTTTATTCTCAAGAGTGCTTTCCCACCACAGGGCCTAAAACCAATAATTAAATACCTGCGTCATTAAGCACTCCCACTGGTTTGGTTTGGCTGCGCTGAGCATGGTTATGAAACAGTGCCAACTGGGCATGGTTTAAAGCATTCTGCAAATGGAAATGCAATTGAAACGGTTAACCATTCTCAGAACAGTTCTATGGTGTGGTGGAAAATTATTCAGTTCGGTATAAATTAGTTTAGTTAAATTCTTGTCTAGGGAGATTACGTTTAGTTTACTTTAGTTTAGTTGAAGTGAGTTTAGAGATCAATTTCACATTAAAAAAAAAAAATTAAGCAAACAGGATAATAAAAACAAAACCACAGTGAAAATATGATAATGGATTATATAAACTGTACACTAGTCTGGTGTGTGAAATGTGATTATTTTCCTGACTTGTTCCATTCAACACAGAACGAGGCCCTGATGAAAATGAAGGCCCTGAGTGACTTTGTCAAGTCAGGTTCCTGCAAAACGACCGCGGAGGACTTGAAGCTGGTCATCAAACAGGAGGCCTACCTGGAGGCCCTGTCCGACCTGCTGTCCCCTCTCAATCCCAGCATCATCCTCTCTGAGATCTAGTATGTGCTGGAGCAACACGCACATGCACACACACATACACACACACACGTAGGGGTGCTACAGTTAATCAAGCTAGTCATTGTAATCAATTTAAATGAAATAATAGACTTTTTTTTTTAATTAAGATTGGGGTGAAAATCTTTTTAAAATGTTTCTTATCTGTTATCTTTTCTATTATAAATGTTTTGCTTTGATGTTTGTTTGTGTAATGAGTGTTTGCTGTTGCAGCGTGGACAAATGCAAGTTCATGGATTCTAAGATGAAGCCGCTGTGGTTGATGTACAAGAAAAGGTCGACCCAGGGAGACACAGTGGGAATAATCTTCAAGAATGGGGATGGTGAGAGACAGGATGAGATGAACACTTGTTTCACTTGTTTTAAATCCCTCTTAAAAAACTATTTCTACAGAATGGAAAGTAAAACAGACCTGGTACTGTATATTTTGATTTATAGTGGGGGAAATACAGAGAATACAGAATAGCATAGTCTCCATCAACAAATCAACACAGAAAGTGTGTCAATATAACCCTATAAATTGAAAATAAGCCCAGATTGGGCCTTTTAATGTGTAGAATCATGTTATTTTACTAAATCTAAACTCATTAGTCATTACTGCACCTCCCTCCAGATCTTCGACAAGACATGCTGACCCTTCAGATGATCCGGTTGATGGAGAACCTCTGGAAGAAAGAGGGCCTGGATCTGAGGTACAGTATATGCCGCTGTTAGCCATAAGGGTCTATTTAGTTCTATCTGTACACTCTGAGATATGGGAGTCCGTGGCCTAAAAACATACCAAACTGGGTGGCCTTGAAATAAAACAATTTGAGAACCACTGTGGAGCAGCGTTTCTACCTGAGTCTGCGGGACCTCATGAAGTGACAGGTTTCCTGTCATGTGGTCATTCGAATGTGAACGTGTCTCTCTCTCCACTTGCAGGATGATCCCCTACGGCTGCCTGTCCACTGGAAACAAGGCAGGCCTCATCGAGGTGGTGAAAAACGCTGACACCATCGCCAACATCCAACGCAACAACAGCAACAGCGCTGCCACCGCTGCCTTCAACAAGGACGCTCTGCTCAACTGGCTCAAATCCAAGAATCCCGAGTGAGTAAGAACATGGGTTCATTTTCACCATGTCGTATATGCTTCAGCGACATGACCTTAATTATACCCTTAGTATTGATCCCTCTCGTAGCTATGGGTAACTTTTGTCTTTGTGTAGTTGGGACTTCAGAAGTGTACTTCAAAATAGATTCAAGCAAAATAAGACTGGATAAGAAACCATAAGCTTGTTGAGGGGATATTTTTTTATGTTATTTTATTTATCCTAGAAAGTGAATGTTTAGCTTTTAAGTCTAAAGTTCTTCAGTATTGCATTAAGCTCCAAGAACAGGAGCATTGAATACTTTATTGGACAGAAATGTAAACAGCATGAGGTACAGTCAGACCTTTGAGCTAAAAGAAAAACACAGATTCAGTCAGTGTCTGTGCCAGGTCAGGCCCGGTCTGCTGCCAGACGGAACAGCTTGGTAATTAGTCTGCAATGCAGGAGCCTCCAAATTGAACCTGCAAATGGTAGAACAGCGTAATGACTGAACACAATAAACCCCACGCACGTCTAGAGCAGCCATGACAGGACAGGGCAGTCAATCATTTACTGGCCTCAGGAACCCCTCTGTGAATGTGTGCTTGCGCGCATGTGTGTATCTTTGTGTGCTTATTTGCAAATTACTATATATATATATATATATATGTACACACAAATATCTCTGCTGTCCGGCCGCAATCAGTTAACTCCAAAACGCTCATTTTTCAGGAAATGAAAAAACTAAATATACGTTTTTCAGGAAATGAAGAAAACCTTATATTTTTTAAAACAAAGCAATACTGCCTCATCAAAGTTGTTATAGTGACTTTATATATTGTCAGATACTTGCATGTATCATTATATTATCACCACTTTACCCAAATCCAGCTCAAGTGGAGATAGGAGTTTTGTCCGAACAGCTGACGCCTGACAATAGCGCCAATCGCAGCAGAGGGAGAGGTTTCAAATGGGGGCTGACAATGGATCTCCAAGCCCAGAATGCATCACGTGTGAATTAATGCCCTGATGCTTCATGACACTTATTATATAGGCCTACAATAATAAACAGGACTTTCAATATTACAATAACTTCTGCAAAGAGGGGTTCACAGAGTTGGAGTTTCAGTAGAACTAGCGAGAGAAATGCTATGAACTCCTTTCTTGTCATATTGCTCTCCTCATTAAACACTTCATAGATTTTAGAAATAGAATTAATTGTTTTCATAACATTAGCGTCAGTGCTAAGTTTGATAAACAGGTACACTGCATAGTTTTAACAGATTACGGGGCAGAAAACCCTGCGTCGTTACAGTTTGTTTATGTCCGCAGCAGATCTGTCTGTGTCGGCTCACTGCATTGGGCTGTGGAACGGCACAGCAGCAGGAGGAGAGGGGGTGGAGTTGCATGGTTTGACGGACAGTTTGAGGATCCAATGGAGTTGGGAGGTTTTGTCAGAGGCGCTTTTTGATACTTTTCATTGGTTCCATTTTTTTTTTACACAGGGTGTTCAATAGCGTTGAACGGTATATACAAATTTACAATTTCCACCCGACAGTGACGATATTAACCTTTTTGTGTGTGTTTTTGAAAAAATAAGCCTGCTTTGCATTAAAATGATTTCTTGGCAAAATATATAATTGCACCAAAATATTTCATGTATAGTCTATGATGTATTTGTTGGCAGGGACAAACTTGATGAAGCAATAGAGGAGTTCACACTGTCCTGTGCTGGCTACTGTGTAGCTACTTACGTCTTGGGCATTGGAGATCGTCACAATGACAATATTATGATCAGGGAAACTGGACAGGTAAGATTTTTAACTGAGATGTTTTCCTCAATAGGAATGTTTTGTTTGTCAATGAGCATACATAATGTTTATTGTACAAGTAGCCCCCTTGTACCACAAGGAGGCGACCTTACATTAGCTGCATAAATCACTTAATTTCATTTTGTTGCTAATCCTGAATGTATATGGTTGTTTTTCATGCACATGACATAGTTCAAGCTGATTTAAAAAACATCTCTCCTCTCCACTAAAGAATCATCAAATCTCAGACATTGAGTAATCCTGGCCTGCTTTACGTTACTTGCTACAGGGTTGATATCTAAATCAATGCTTATATGCCAGAGGAGAATGTTACTCTGGAAATACTCACAAGAGAGAATGAGTTTCAAAAGCTAAAAACAACTGGAAATCCTTACAGCAAACCAAATTTCAGTTTCAAGACAATGAAGATTTAAATTGAGTAGCAATAGAAGCTGATACCAGGCTACTGGTATTTATTACTCCTCACTTTTGTTCATCAGTTATTCCACATCGACTTTGGGCACTTCCTGGGGAACTTCAAGAGGAAACTGGGGATTAACAGGGAACGTGTGCCTTTCATTTTGACATATGACTTTGTCCATGTCATCCAACAAGGAAGGACCAACAACAGTGAGAAGTTTGAGAGGTACAGCTACTGTAGAACGCTGTCATCATTTTTTAAATGCCATGTTGCCGTCTGTAGGTTATTGGATGCTGTGTCAGCCTCTGAAAATGATTTTGTCTTGTTTGTCTGTGTGATGTCAGGTTCAGGGAATGCTGTGAGAAGGCTTATAAGATCCTGTGTCGGAATGGGACTCTGTTTGTCAACCTCTTCGCTATGATGAAGGCAGCAGGCCTGCCTGAGCTCTCCTCCTTCAAGGATATCCAATATCTAAAGGTATGAAATGAAACCTAATGATGGAGTTGATGAAGTGATCATGATGGTTGTGATAATGACTGTGGTGATGATGATGATGATGATGATGATGATGATGATGATGATGATGATGATGATGATGATGATGATGATGATGATGATGATGATGATTATGATTACAGTACAGTGTAACAATGTTTTCTTTTCAAAAGGATTCTTTAGCTTTGGGAAAATCAGAGGAAGAGGCACTGAAGAATTTCAAAGTTAAATTCAACGAAGCGCTGCGGGAGAGCTGGAAGACGAAGGTGAACTGGATGATGCATTCCTTGGCCAAAGAGATATAGTCAATGATGTCATGGTGTCATAAAGATGAAGAACACTGAATGAAAGACACTTTAAGAGAGCATGCAAAAAGCATGGCTTTTAATCTCTGGAGCCAAAAGGGGGAGAAGATGCACTGAAATATTTATCGTTACTAATGCCATTCAAAGAAGGTTAACATGTTTACATCTGACTGGGCAGTTGTTCTTATAAACTTACTACCAACTGCAGGTACCTAAAGATAATAATATGACTGTGGATTATCAAGTTTGATCACACAAAGATGTTCAAGGCCATGATGAAAGGAAACAGCAGCACTCATTAATCATTCATTACAAAGTGAAATGCCTTTATAGTGGTGACATTGCAGCAAGGATAGGAAATAAATGTAGCACACTGATGTGTTGGAACTCCTATCTGAAAACCACCAGCTTATGTAAACACCTAATCATGGCTGAAAGAGGGACTGGAAGGATGTTTAATACACTGTAAGTAACGGTCCTCCTCCAGTCTTTCATATGGTTTACATCAACTGATGGTTCTATATGTTTGCATTGCAATGCCGTCTTTTAAACATCACAATATCTTGTTTTGTTTTCCCTTTTAATTTAAGAGATTTTTTGATTTTAAAGTATTTGTACAGAGCATTGAACATAACCTGTTCAATGCATTGAACATTGAACATTTTGAAGGTACTTAAGGAAGATACTTTACTTATTTTAATATATAATCCTGCCTTGATTTATGTTGCCTTTGGAGGTGCCTGAAACTTTTTGGACCAATATGACTTTATTAATATTAAGACAAGAAAGTAATTTTGAATGAATACTATACTAGATTAATCAGTAGCTAAATCTCTAAGAAAATAGTAGACTCTTTATCGTAATTATGACATGATTCATTGTGAGACCAAAATATCTTCCTGCATTTACAGTACCTAATCTCTTATAAGTGCAAATGTAGAATCAGCATGAATTCCTAGTTCATCAACATTACAGCAGCTAATCGTATGAAGTACAAAGGTCACCACAATAGACTCCAGATGTTTCTGTGATTCTAAAATGATGTGAACGGGAGTGTCAGGAGAATGAAGTTGCCTCAGGTATCAGGTGCGCCGTACATAGAAATCAGGAACCAGACCATGACATGTAATACCATGGTCCAATAAAATAGGCCTAGATTGGGAGACTGAAAAAAATAGCAAGCCATAGCATGGGGACCTCGATGTTGCTCAATATATTTTAGTACATTGTGTTTATGAACATTTTGGCCCATTTAACTGTGCCTAAAAATGAAAATCTGGATCAGATGCACTCTTTGAGATGATGCAGTAGTGTGTGTGTGTGTGTGTGTGTGTGTGTGTGTGTGTGTGTGTGTGTGTGTGTGTGTGTGTGTGTGTGTGTGTGTGTGTGTGTGTGTGTGTGTGTGTGTGTGTGTGTGTGTGTGTGTGTGTGTGTGTGTGCGTGTGTGCGCGCATGTGTGTGCGCGCATGTGTGTGCGTGTGTGTTAGTTTCTAATATTTAAGTTATGCACTGTAATACTGTATCATGTTGCAGGATTTATTTTTCTACGTGCCAACTACTGTCCATCTTATTTTCGGTTTAAGAGTGGCAATCATCTCTATGCTTTAGCATATTTACTGCTGTGCTAAATAGCAATTAAGCCTATGGTTGTTTTCTTTTTATGGTGCTGTCAAATAATATTGCATAGATGTTGTTAATCCCAGAAGTTATTTGTATACACAGTAAAATCCTCAGTGGTAATTATGGGTCCATTTGGTAACATTTGTACACTCAGAGTTACAAATGGATTATGAACACATGCAGGATTTTATGGAAGTAGTAGTTTGGGAATATTTCCAATGAAAAGGGTTATTGTTGCATTTTGTGGGATGTCTAACTAAAGAGGTGTAATTTCATTTGGTGGTACACATTTCAATAACCATTAAGATGAAGATCGAGAGTCATACAGCAGTGTTTCACCACTGGTTTCACACTGGGACCAGAATTATGTTCACTATGAAGTCGGGACTCACTTGATCCGGGTCCGGGAGATTCTTGCAATCTGACTGTGGGTGCTGAAACACTGGTTGAGAAACATTGCTGTACACAGTACCAAACTCTGCAAGTTACAGGCATTGTGACATATAATGTGATTGTGAATGCATTTTTTTTTTATTGATTGTATTGGGCTATGACAAAAGTTGTGAGTTTTGTTATTGGCCATGCATTCTTGTGCGCAGCTAAAACAATCATCTTTTTAATGGAAGATTTTCTGGTGCTGATCTCTGCTTTATCCTCATTCTTTATCTATTCCTTCTCTACTCATTGTTAAAACTGAAGCCCACACCTTCCATGGTAGGAGTGAGCTTGTCAGGCTAGGCAGTATCTATATTGGGTCACTGGAATTATTTATAATACACTTCCACAAAAGGATTTACAATATAAACACTAAAGACACACTTAATACACTTCAATCTTTCTCAGTAGGCTACACTCTTCCTCTTCCTCACCACCAGCACCACAGAGCAGGGCTGACCCATAAACCAAAGATCAGTAGGCTACATACAGTACATGTGTGAGCAGTCAAACTGAAAGTGGAAAGTACATTGTCTATTCACATTCACAGATATAAACCCTTGTCAAGACCTATGACATTTAAGAAGAAGATCAGGAATCAGAAGAAGAATTTATATGTGTGTATGTACACACACACACACACACACACACACACACACACACACACACACACACACACACGCACGCACGCACGGACGGACGCACACACACACACACACACACACACACACACACACACAGTCACACAGAAAGAGAGAGAGAGAGATAATGATATTATTAAGGATTAGTGGGACACGATTAGAATTTGGCATATGACATTATGATCAAAAATATATATTTTTGAGTGATACCGTGCACATTATCCAGTGGTGTAAAGTAAGTACATTTATATTCAAGTACCGTACCTAAAAAACTAAAATGTTGAGGTATATTTACTTTCCAATTTTCTGTACTTTTACTTCTACTCCACTACATCTCAGAGGCAAATATTAAAAACATACATTACCCACTTCAGCCCTATATACATTTCGGTAATTTGAAAATGATCTACAAGCTCACAATGCGTCGTAATGTGACGCATTGTGAGCTTGTAGATCTGCTTTTTTCAAAAGATTTTTATAAATTTGAAAACTTGTGAAATGGGACATTCTGCATAATGAGTACTTTGGTACTTTTAAAGTACATTTTCATACCAATACTTTTGTACTTTTACTCAAATACATTTTGTATTCAGGACTTTCACTTGTAACAGTAAGTATTTCTACATTGCAGTATTGATACTTTTACTTAAGTAAAACATTTGAGCACTTTTTTCACCACTACACAATGCACATTAGTCCCTAGCAGAGCCCTTTGAGATAAGGTTTTGGACCCCCCCCTCCTCCCCCTTTAATGTTGTTATTTGTGCAGAGGAGGGAGAGGGCGCCCCTAGTGGTTAGGAATGAGCAGCCAGCGGGAGGGAGCCTGTGAATCCCATCTGATCGCCACACAGAGCCTGGCTGCCTGTAGGAGGGATGTGACCCCGGAACAGGACGCCCTCCTGAAACAACACTCCATTCAAATACAACACAGAAGAAAGAAGAAAAACTGGACCAGGAGGGGTAAGCTCATAATAATATGGCGTTTTCTCTCAACAGGTACACGCTACGTGATTCCAGTGGTTTTAAACGGTAACATGTGCTAAGTATTCCTCAACGGTTTACACACTTCTTCTGCTCGACCAAGCGGTACCTGGATGGGATTCGTTGGCACCGTAGGAACTTCATTCAGGCTTTTGTCTCCAGCCTGCTAGCGAGCTAGCTTAGCTGTATGTAGCATTTGCTTGCTTTTGCAGCAAGAGAATATATCGCGGTTTCGTTTGAGATTTTATTTCAACGTTTGTGTACATTTAGTGTAGGTGCAAACCCCCCGACTTATTTACAAAACGGCCATTTGGTGTTGGCTTTACGGTCGGGATATTTAAAAAGCCGTCGATGTGCTACAATGTAACAGTTTGTGCTACAGTGTAACAGTTTGTGCTACAATGCATCAGTTTGTGCTCTGCTGCTGTAGCATGGTTGGTCAGATGATTCCATATGGTTGGAACCCCTTAGCCTTGGATCAAGACTATCATATATGTATTTTTATCGAGTCTGGCTTTAATTTAAGTCAGACTATAAAATACATCCATGGTAGTCTTGATCCAAAGCTAGAAACCCCTCTAGAATTTCCAAACGACCCAAGGCAACAACCAAGTCTTCTGTTCATACAGTTTCAACAAACTGTTTTTTTCCGACTTGGGTTAAACAATAAGGATAGATTATTGCCACACTGTCTTCTTTTTATATCCAGCCTCAGCATGTAACGTACTATTGCGTTTGAAACCAGATATTCCACTGGATAAATATTTACCAGTCAGCTAAAGGGAAGGGACACTTTAAGTCTCCCCCTAATCTTGGGGGAAGTAAAAACAGCCTCTCTGGCTGTCTCACACATTTGGGGGGGAAAAAAACCCGTTTGTTCAACTTTTACTTGAATTCTGCAGTCACTAAATATTCAGTGATTTAAAGTGGTTGGCCTCCTCTGCTGTTCACACGGCTACCACCATCAATATCAATGTGCCGTTGCATTTTCTATTTTTGTCTCCCACTTCACCCATGAATATAATTGTGCTGCTGCACGTCTGCCTTCTCCAACTGTCAGCTAGCTGACAACATGTTCAGCTGTGAAGCTGGCACACTGCCTGCTGCAAGAGGGCATTGACGAGTGGTGTGTGTGTGTGTGTGAGGGAGTGGAGTGTGAGGGGTTGGCCGTGGGCAAAAGATCCGGATTTTCCTGGCATCTAGCAAACTTGGTTATGTCTCTCAGTACGTCAAGGCTGTCTTAGTTTGCACATTCCCCCAGCTGACTGGATTTTGGAATGAGATAAGGACAGGACCGACCATCCCTCCCTCTCTCTCTTCCTTGTCTCCTCATGCTTGTGGCAGGTGCTCTTCTTCAGTGGCTGTTCAGGCCCCAAGGGAGCTTCATCAGCTGCCAGCCAGCAGCAGCCTCAGAGAGGGGAGGGCTAGCCTAGTTCATCTCTCAACCTCATACATACCCTGGTTGGCACATCCACTTGTCAGCCCTGTCCAACATCGTGCTACACAGTAGACTATTCTGGAGTAGAGTGGTGTTGAACTTCTTCCGTAGAACCGTGGGTTACAATCTGATCATGATATATGTCAAAATATTGTCTGTCATTATTAGCCGTTGCTGCTGTGCTCTGTGAAAGACTCAACCGAAAGTAGTGTTCAGTGTCATTGTATGCCGAAAAAGGTTTCAAAATCACACTTTTAGCACAATGTAAACAAAGCACATTCTGCCAATAATATATAATGAAACAAGTTACATCCTTTTTCTCCGCCCACTCGCTGGCAGCAGTGCTCACATCACACCAATATTGGTGAGTGGTGACCTATCTATTTGTTGAGCTAGAGAATTTTATTCTGCTGAATTGCCTGCATACGATGTATGCAGGCAATTCAGCAGAATGGCTTAGGAGCTGCATCCAGAGACTGAATATCCCAGAATACCACACTTATTGGACCTGCTAACATACATTTTCTTGCCACTTTTGCACTAATGAGAAATATACAAATGTATTCTTGTTCCAACAGTGTATACTAACTATAATTGGCTATAGCAGTTAACTTCACAACACAGAATTGTATGCCCTACCTACCTTGACGGTGGTTCTTTTGAAATGTTGCAGTCTTCTCCCCATGGGACCAGCTTAAGCAGCAGCTTCTGTTTCAGTTCCTCAGAGAGCCCATGTGATGCAAGCAGAGACATACTGAGAGATCATAGACCATATTCTAATATGTTCAGTTCAGTTGTGTAGGCTGGTGTATGGGTTGTTTGCAATCAAATGTAATGCAAAAACTAGCATAATCCAGCATCTTTAACCACATGAACCTACCATTCCTATTCTGAGGCTAACATAATAGCAGATCTACAAGTTTTTAGATCAGCTATTTTTTGCAAAGAGATTTAGCATAGAGCGAAAACAGGACCTTGTATAGAGCCTTTGGGAACCGTGTCAACTACAGTATAGGGTGAAGTGGTCAAATTAGTCTATTGTCTTATGTCTAAGTTAAAATCAGATTTTGAAAATGTAGAAAATAGAAATATTCCAGTTTTATGTTGAATTCAGTAAAGCTGGCGGCTGGCCAGTTAAGTGCTGTAAGCTATCACTGAAGATGGTATGCCTGCAGCAACGTTGGTAAATTATTTAGCCTAGCTCCAAGCTAGTGGTGGTGGTTTGATAGCTTAGTCATTGTAATGTTTGAACTCTCTGTATGTTGTGTAACTTGTGTATGAATATACTTGGTTGGTAGCATTATAAAAATGGCACAGCAGTTAAAGCTGTTCCTCTGCATTGGCACAAGGTATCAAAATGTGAACTATGCTGTCAGTTGTGTGATATATACTCTTGCGTGGAGGACCTGATGAAGATCCTCAAATCATTGTCTAGTTGAGGTATTAAGTCTGAATTTGGGCTTGGTGGGTTCTACATGTTAAATGATGCCTTCACTTAACCCAGAAGAACCCACTGTCGTTGAGCGTATAATATCTTTCCACTAAATACACTAGTAAGGACGCATGTCCAGCTGAAATTGTCCGAACAGAAGAAGATTTAAATCCACCCAGGAATCAAACAATGAACTGAGCTTATATGGTCAAGCAGGATACTTTGAATTCATGCCTCACGTGGTGACAACAAGACATGACCTACTTATCAATCATATTTTCACAATCCAGCTCATCACCATTGTCCCCAAATACTGTGGCCATTGTTGTGGCCACTGTAAATGTGAGGAAAAGCGTAGCACAAAGACAGCAGGCAGACATCCAGTAGGACCAAGCCAGAGCCTTTTTGGCCTGCAGCGTCTGCATGTCTGCCTCTCGCTGATTCAGCATGTGAGTTGTACTGGCTCTGTAGATGTCAAAAAAGTTTTTCTTTAAATCATTCATTCTTGTTGATGAATACTAGTCTGTACTCTACTTTAGCAAACATGTTACCTAGGTTTCATGACTGGAGTGGATTAGCCAATGATTTTCAGTTGAAGAGTGCCCCCTACTGAGCATACTGTATGTGTTTGTGACTTGGGCACTTTTCATGTCTTGCGCACTTGTGTGTATGCATGTGTGCTGCTGTGCTCGTGTGAACCTGCTCCGAAACAGCTGCTCCGTAGAAACATGCCTAGTTGTTGGCAAGTGAGCTGGCAAACGCTGTAGGCAGCCTACTTCAGTTTCTCACACATTGGCCTGGGTCATCGGACCACTTCACTACAGAATGCAAGTAATTTGTACCTCTAAACTTCTTCTCAGTGTAACCTACTTATACCGTACTCGGGGTACCATGAAGATCAGGCCTTTCGTGGCATTTGTGTAAGGCTAAGCTAGTAAGCTCTAATCGGTGTCTGTTTGTAAGTCCAACGCAGTTGTTAGCCTACTTCAGTTCCTCGCACATTGGCCTGGCTCAGCGGACCACTTCATGACTGAATGCAAAAGTAATTTGTACCTCTCAACTTCTTCTCAGGGTAACCTACTTCTACCTTACTCAGGGTATCGTGTCATGAAGATCAGGCCTTTCGTGGCATTTGTGTCAGGCTGTAGTGCCATACAGTATCTGTAATCTCCTGTTTCCAATGTGTGCTGGAGGGACACGGTCAGCAAGGCAACTGGAAGTCATCAGTTACTCCCTGGTGTTCAGAGTTAATAATGGGGTCAACAGGTGAACTGGACTGTGTGTGTGTGCCATCAGTCAAGTGCAAGTACACTGTAGTGGTCCTCCTGATCCTTCTGGATCCCACACGAAAGCCTATCACATTGCAAACTGTAATCTTGTGCGGCAGTTAGACCTTTATTGCACTCCATGGCCTAGGGCCGAGTGTAAGAGGAGTACACAACACACACACACACACTGTTGAAATGCTCTCAAGTAATCTTCCTCTTATTCTGGCCCTCATTTTAAGGCTCGGACAAGGCCATGTGTAGCACAGCGGTACCCGACCCTTTGTGGATCAGGGTCCACTTAAAAATCTCGAAAGTGGCAGCTGTCCTCCCATTTGACCACTTTATTTTCAGAGCATATTTATCTTAATGATAACCAATCGATTATGTTCCGGCTTGGCTCAATGGAACTAACATAGTATGCTTTTAAGTTCCTAAACTTCCTATTTGTTGTTATGACAATAAACTCATTTGTCAAGGTTTTATAGAAAAAATACCATTACATTTTTCTTTTACATAATTATTTTAAATATTAATGTTATATTATCATAACAATTTTTGTTTGGGGGCCCACTTGCAATATCCTCAGGGTCCACAGGTTGGGAATTGCTAGTGTAGCGTCTTTCAGAATTGTTGCACACGCCTCCAGCATAGCAGTGTCTGGCTGTCTGCTGTCATTTAGCAAATCGCTCCCATTGAAAATGGACCCAATTTGATGTAACTGTAGAAAAATGTATATGCACACAGTTGCACACTAGTCTAGATACTGAGGTAATAACATCACTTGGCTCTTAGAATTTCAGACATGTCGTCCTGCCGTACCATTTTAATTTCCACACCGTGAAGTGTTCATAGGTGGCAGTGGTTATATTTTATTTCCTTATTTCCTTGCCGTTGTTAAACAAAAAACACAGCACTCACCCACGCCACTCAATAAACCAGATCTATATAAGAAGTGATCATAAAATGCATCCTATTTTCTTTTGCTGTGTACAGATTAGAAATGGCCTGTGTGTGTTTTCTTTGGCTCCCACAGCTTCAGTATTGGCAATACAGAGATTTAACCAGGCTGTTTAGTAGGGCTGGGCAATTAACCAAAATTATAATGATACCGATATTTAGAACCAATAACCGACTTAATCTTACTAGGTTAATCAAATGATCAAAAATCTGTTGGATCGGTTTCTTATGCTCTAAACAGGGTGTACTGTGGATTTTTTAGCTAGTGGAGCGCATACACACGCACGTGAGCGATCGCTGATTGAAATAACCTCTTTAATATGTAGGTCTATTTATTAACCCACAATATACTGTATATCGAATTTTATTCTGTTTACTTGTATAATGGAGTTGTCATATGCATGCATTTACCTTGCAGACGCCACCTCTGTAATGTAATTAGTTCATGAATCCATCAGCCACTGTTATCCAACTCTTTTGACTGCTTCAGACAAAACATCTGACACCTACAGTAGGCTACTTAGCATGTCACACAATGGACCATTGATATGCATCCAGTCAGGTCGGTCATTCCTGTTAATTCTGACACTCGGCGTCGACAGCTTTTGTAAACGAGGTGCGAAAACTGCGAATGGGTTGTTTTTATTCGGGTATGCGGGTGCATGTGTGTGCGTACCTTCAGAGCAAGTGGTGCTGCACTCAACTTTGCTCCACCGGCAGTGCACCCCTGGCTCTAAATATCAATGAATCAACACGCATCGCAACGTGTTGCAAGCTTGTAGATCTTTCACTATATATATATATATATATATATATATATATATATATATATATATATATATATATTCATTCATTAATTGTAACTGAGGCAAAAGTTTGAAATAATCGCGTTATTGAAATCATATCACCCCCAGCCCTACTGCCTGTCTAGCACGGTTCAGACATCAACAGCCCACTGAACCCAGCATCACAACAACAACGCGGACGAGAGTCCAACACTGGCACACAGAGGGGGGATTAGACCCAGATCAGCACTAAAGAAAGCCTTTGATTATCACTGGAATATTAGCTGCTGTATGTCTGAAGCCTGCCTGAGATTCCCTCAGGGGGATTAGTGTTGAGCGAGAGCCCACCATCAATGCACAGCACGTGCGCACCAGAGATTTTGACTTGGTTCTTATAGCGGCCCTTGAAAAGAAACAAAAAACAGACTGTATATCATATTAGACACATGCAGGACTTGGGGTGCAAGTGCAACAATTAATCAAACAAATCCATTTTAAAACATTAGCGATATAATAAAGATCTATGTCCAAAAATAGTGGTTAATCAGACCGATTTAGTTAAAATATTTTAATAAATCAATTGGGACTTTTTTCACGTCAATTTGTTTGGTATATTAAAAAAATCTAAAAGAATAAACACGCTTCTCGATTATTCAAGTAATCGAAATAATGATTGGAAAGAAGATAATCGATAGTTGCTATAGGTATAATGTTGCTATGCTGCATTTATATAAAATGCAGCATATAGTTCCCAACAAGGGATGGCCTAGAATGGATCTTGTTTTGCTGAAGTAGCGCATATATGTGACTCAAGAGTCGGTGTCTATAAATAGGAGAGCGAGTTAGTTTGGGGGTTTTGTGTTGTAATTCCCCTAGAGAATCTGTTCACATAACGGCGCAAGGAAAAGCTAGGAGTCAACTTACAGGGGAATTAGGATCTGCCCTGTGGTTCTTTTATTTGTTGAGCGAGGCTGTGTGTAGTCCTACATTAGAGTGACTCTTTTGACATCTGTATCGGCAATTATAGATTTCTACATTGATTATAGAATTATTTCAAAATAGCAGATTTACAAGCTCACAATACGTTGCATTACGATGTGTTGTGAGCTTGTTGATAGATTTTTTAATAACTTAAATCAAATACATTTTTGACAAAATGTTGGCCAAAACATTGGTAATCGGTGGTATTGAACTCTCCTAAATTGGCATTGTATCCAAAAATCTGTATTTGCCAGAAAGTCTTGAAAGAATCTCAGTACAATTGTGTGCTTCAAATAAGTACAAGTGACAGCATAGCTACTATTATATAAAGGCTAATTTCTCACTAGGTAGCTTATAATATCTGGCCTTTTAGTGCAGCCAGGCCAGCCTGACATGGGCAAAGCATTTGAAATTGTTTTAAATTAGTTTGATTGGATTTCATCAGTGCATGAATGAATGATTTATTTTCGTGTCCGGCTGCCTTTCACAGCCCATCCCTTACGGGATTATTTAAACAGTTTTTCCAGTGCAAACATGCTGACACAAAAAAATAATAAACTAAATAAATAAATACAGAGAGAGAGAGAGAACGTATCTCTATTTTGGGAAATAATCATGAGTCTACCTTTCCACCCCTCCCTACCTGAAGCAGAGCTGCTGAATTTCACATCAGGATGGTATCTCTGTTCCCCTCAATGTTTTTAAAGTGTCTTACAAACACAGTACATTGATACAACAATGATCTTTGAGAGCATCCTCCCTTTTCTCATCCTTCCATTGTTTCTTCTTTCTACAGTCTGTCCCTATGGAATTCTGAGGAGCGATGTTTTTTTAAAGTGTTTTTTTCTTAGCTCTTACACAAGACATTCTCGTTGATGTGTGGATAGATGAAAAGAAACCTGGATGGTAGTAATGAGGAGAAATACAGCTTTCAGTAACTGAGCATTGATTGATTGTATGAGATGTGCTCTGTTTGCAAATAAAAAAGCTAACCTCACACAATCCTTGCCTGGAAGTGTTAGCCTAGCCCCAATGTACATAGGATGATCTTGGATAGGTTCTATCAATCAAACCCTCTATCTTTATCCTTATCAAAAAGCAAAATGTTGACACTGTGAAGAAGAAACCAGAAAATATTTTTGAAAATGAACAACAACTATGCATCAGACGCTAACAGAATATAGTATAATTCATGGGTGTATTTTTTTTATATCTTGCTTCATGTGTAGTGTAGCCAGTAGGTCTCTGTCTGCCTGCCTGCCTGGAGTCTTGGCCCTCCCATTTGTCAGAAGTAGAGAGTGGGGGAGACATGATCAAACGTGTCACTGACTATCATTGCTCTGAGACACTGCCCCCGCCAACCACCCATCCCTGTCCTCCGCCCCTCCCATCACCACCACTGCCAATCCCCAAAGGTGCACCAAGCGACTGAACTGTCAGAGGCGAGCTCTCTCCATCTTTCATGTCTTGCTTTGAGTCCTCTGGGTTGCTTTCCAGTTAAACTCTGCCCGGCGCTCAATTTGCCATGGATGGTTCCTCTCTGCAGACTTCGACACTCAATGTAGAACGCCATTGACAATGCCACATTACAAGCACAATATACCTCACATATTTCTATGTTGTGTAACCCGGCTTTATGCTCCGTTTACTGTGTGGTTTGAACACAGCTGAGAGGAGAAAGTCAACCAAACAACGGAGCACACGGCTAAAGGTTGCCATACTTCACATTGGCTGTCGCCAGGAGTATGATCCCCTGCTGATCTGAGCCTGTAGCACCCACACTCCAGCCAACAGTGCCCCATGCATCCTCCTCCCCTGCGGGCTTTAGGGAGGAGTGGTGAGCCAGCTTCTCAATTAAATATAACCCCACATCAAACAGGCTGTCAACGTGCATTAGTGGTCCTTTGTATAGATAAGAGGCCAAATGAAATCACCAGAACTATCATGGTCTCTGCCCTCCCCCCCATGGGCTTTTTATAGGGTATTCAGAGAAAATAATTAAATAACTAACCCCCCTGACTTACATACTGATATTCACTCCCCATAATAACTATTTTCATTTCATTTCCTGAATTATTTCCTCTAGTTGTGCATATTTTAAAGAAATTCCATTAAGATATTTCACTTTGTCAAATACTAGCTTTGGCATTAGTGAATAATTAGACCAGACTTTAAACCATGTCTTTTTGTTAGAGGGATCTGATGTGACAGCAGCCACCCCTTGATCAATATACCATCGCACAGCAGGGCCGATCCCTTTTCTGTCATTTGCATTAGCAATGGCAGCTCCTTTCATCGCCGTCTCTTTCCCTGCACTTTTTCCCCCTCTTTGCCTGTAATTTGAATCTCCGCAGCTCAGACTGACAGTGAAAATAGGTCATTAGTAATGGGGAGAATAAGAGATGGAAGGAGCAGGCAGGGGCGAGATCTATGAGAAAAATGCCATGCAATATTAATGAGAGCCATTTATGCTGTGAAGTGCTGTGAAAACCTGCTCTGTGAATGCACTGTGGCCAGCACTCTAACTTCCTAGCTCATTAATGTTTGTATTGGGCTTAACCACTAAGCTCTATATACTTTGTCGTACAACGAATAGCAAAAATTGCGGATCTACAAGCTCACAACGCGTCGCATCACAAGGTGTGGTAAGCTTGTATGTCGGCTATTTTCTCTGTTCCTTTTCTTAATTTTTTTTTTTTTTTTTTAAATGTTAGAAAATGTTCTTCAAAATAAGGTTGAAAGTGGTTAAAGGAGAATTCCGGACAAATTAAGTGTTATCTTTGATGTCTCGTTACTCACCTACCGATGTGAAAAGTAGCGTTCTTTTTTTTCATATATTCCCCTGTCGTCATTTTTTAAACCCCCTCCGTTGTCATAATGGGAGCGCGTGGCTAAGGGAAATTCGTCTATTATAACCGACGCAAAGATGTTTTTTTCACTACTAGTATTCATAGTAGAGTCTCATGATAGTCAAACATGCGTTGAAACTATCTGCGAGGCTGCCGTCAATGGCGAACGATTTAACACTGGTTGCTTGTTTCTTCCAGAACCTGGCAACTCGTGTTTCATCAAAGATAACACTTAATTTGTCCGGAATTCTCCTTTAACCAAAGGTGGTTAAAAATTCAGCATC
This sequence comes from Gymnoscopelus braueri, assembly GCF_963280865.1. Taxonomy (NCBI): domain Eukaryota; kingdom Metazoa; phylum Chordata; class Actinopteri; order Myctophiformes; family Myctophidae; genus Gymnoscopelus; species Gymnoscopelus braueri. The sequence goes on from NC_137614.1 coordinate 16,474,887, forward strand.
ATACTCCCTAATGTGAGTGCAGTAAAACTGGTTAATCGGTCAGAAATTGTCTTGTTACAGATGTGTTTATGACAAAAGCAATAAACTGTTAAAGAGAAATTAATTGATCAATCACAATCAATCAATCAACACAGTTACAGGTAAAAGTGAGGTGAAACTCACTACTTTTTTAATGCAGGCTTTCACGTTTGTAGTTCAAGGAGTAAAAAGAGATGGGAAATATAAGAGGGCACAAAAAGCCTGAAAATAGCAGCATGTTAAAAATCTGTATCATGTCATTTACAGAGGTCCTAAATCACATGTAATGCATACAATATAGTGCATGTCAGTATTATGTAGGTAAAAACATTTTGGATTGGAAGAGAAATAATTTGACCGCTAACACTTGACTTCAATGTATCAGGCCCATATTAGAGCAAGCACTAATAATTGTGCTGCCTGATGTCTGAAAACAAAATGAGATGCCTGTCAGGGATTTTCTCCTGCTGGTGGTGTATGTATGTTATGACATGGATGTCTTTGTGTCTATAGAGCTACCGGAGCAGGGGGGATGAACCGCGAGGAGGCCCCGGGGAAGTCTCCTGAAGAGTTGTACGTCCAACAGAAAGTGCGGGTCCTGCTCATGCTCAAGAAAATGGGATCAAATGTAAGTACATTGTGCTTTGATGTGAAAAAAACGTGGCCACCTTATGGGTACATTTGTACACTTAACACTGAGGGATTTACTGTGTAGGAAATAAACTTGAGCCCAAGCAGTTTCCTAGTACTGCAATTCCACTGAAAAGGTCTATAGTTTTATAGACTGCGGATAATGTGCCAGATACTGTTCAGCCTTGGATATTCTCTATCTCATGTGCACAGAGTTTAATTTATACCAACGATTTCACACATGACCCTGGCTGATGTCAGGCAGTGACATCAGTGCTATTATATGCACAGTAAAACTTGATTATTAGACCCCAATCTTTTTACTGATTATTTGATTTGGAAACACCAATTAGCACACCTAGATTTCTGCTCAGTCTTTAGGTTTATTTAAACACTTCGGGTGCCGGCCTACTTGGGCGCCACGCAAGTCGGGAACGATGCAATTCGGAAATACATGCCTACCCGTTTGTGCAATAGATAGACCAATTATTTGTTTACAAAAATTGAGACTGCACTCGCAGGTGCCGGTTTCATCCAAAAGATCCCCTAACCTGTTGTTTTTGGGAGTGCTGGTTTCTGTTCATTCAACCACCTCTCAATGTGACGTTGTCTGATAAGGGGTCTTATACTCTTTTACCTGATGTAGTCGTTGTACATGTTAGCTGACATGTTGGAGGCTCAGGCTTAACTCACATTTTCTCACATGTTATATTGGCAAAGTGGTACAAACGTGACGATCAGCTCAGCCTATCAGTGACGCTAAACGGGTAGGGTTGGCCAATCAGGGAAGCCGGTGCCCACACCCCTCCCAACAGAGATTCAGTGCGTCTTCCGCAGACCCCGCGGTCAGTCAGATACAGACATGCGTGTTTTTTTTGTTTTTTGTAAACCGCTGCTCCAATCGAATTGCCACTCAGCGCGCCCTCGGTCACACAAGGCAAGTTTGAGGCCTTTATGTTGTGTGGCGCCCGAGTCATACAGACTGCCAGACAGACGCAGGTTTCGTACCTATATACCCATTAGGTTTATTTAATTTGTGTGTAAAGTGTAAATGGTGATGTTGAATTGCACATGCTCTCAGAGGATGTCACCGTTTTTCTGTTTCAGTAAGATTTAGCCATAAAAATGGCTTTCCAAGGTGTTGTGTTTAAGTGGTTCAACAAAGCTAAAGACAAGTGTCCTGACATTTTAGTTTAAATTGAGAGGAATGGGTCCACGGAGGGCTGATTATTGACGTCCGATCCCTCATGTGTACAGACTGAGAGGATAAAGCTTATTAGAATAATCACACTTAGCACAAGACATGTAAACACTGTAATCAAACTATTGCCTTAACCTGATTAGCCCCAGTAATCTGGTTAATTGTAAAGCATGTAAATGCTTGAAAGACGCCTCCTGATTAAAGCCCACCCCATCATCTAATGTTCTACAGAATGTTCTCTCCAATGTTCCAAATGACAGAACTCTGGCTGTCATCCAGAATTTATTGAAGAACAGTAGCTTTTAAATGTGAGTCTTGCTCTGTTAATTTCTTGTTGATCATTGACTGTGCTGAGGCTGTACTGAGCATTGGATGACTTATGCCACCCAGGTCATGAAGACAGTTTCTGCAATGTCACATTTCAGACATTGGAAAGATGGGTTCCATCACATTAGGGCTGGGTGGTGTGATGTAAAAGTGTTAGGAAGATATTTGTGAACCAAACACCTAATCAATTATGTAGAATTTCTCTGTACAAATACAAAATCTTTATTGTCTAAAATAATTGTATCACCATAAAAACGTTGAACATAGAACATTGTATATGATACCTCCAAATGTATTTGCACAGCAGGCCAATTCCTTTGTTTTTGCAATGGACTGAATTCCCTTGGGTTTGAGATAATAAAAAATGTCCAGGTATTGACACCTGTATGTGTTAAACTACATTTCAATTAAAGTATTGTAATTGGAGTAAATTAAACAAGGTACCGGGGCCTACTCTGGGACCACTTAACACATTGATTGCCTAGAACGAGTTAACTCGTTTTTACTCGTTTTTAAAATCCATCACTTGATTGCCTAGATCGAGTTAACTCGTTTTTAAGAAAAAAAAAATTCTTCAATTTTTTCAATTTTTTTATTTGACCCAAAGACCAAGGAGATATGATTAGTCGAAGATCTAGACTCCTATCCACTTCCTTGTTAACTTAAAACTTTAAAATTTTGTATCTCAGCTCCTGAGTACTTTTTTTTTTTCAATGAAAAATCTCTGGCAATAAACTGCAAAAAATCTGAAATAACTCAGGCAATCAATGTGTTAAGTGGAGAATAATGTAAGTCGGGAATGATGCAAGTGGGAATGCATTCCCCACCCAGTTATGCAATACTCGTTGTACCTGCTGTCAGAGTACTCCCTGTTCCCGTTGTTAAACAGTGCGCGAGTGCGGTACCCGTTACCACAGTACTAATAACTTCAGATGTTACAATTAGTGGGTTATTTATAACCTGACAAAGGCCTACTCATGATGCAAATCAGGAACGATGCATGTTGGATGCAATAGCCTTTGTACTCTCGACAACCGCCGGTCCGACTGAATTTCCACTTAAGTGTGGCACTGCACACTTCCGGGTCATCGGCGATACACAGTACACACTCAAGTTTGAAGTAAGACACACAAACAGATACAGGTTTTGGGAATTTATAGATAGATCAAACTTAATGGTTGTGTAAGTGATGTTTTTGTTTAAAACTAAAAGTTTTTGGTAGAAAACGTTAAAGATCTACTGTATTCTGATAGTATCATTTCTATAGTGTTTGTTCAGTAACAGGGGTCTCTCCTTCTCGCCAGCTCTTTAATAAACAAAATACATTTTCAGGTGGGTTGCCAATTTTGTCCAATCAGGAGAGAGTACCCATTTATCAGCTTGATGTTTGTTTATAGTGTACCAGTTCCAATTTTGTGTGCTCATTTATTTGTGTCATCACTTCCAATTCCACTTCATCCTGTATCCTGTATGAGTTCTCTCTCCTGCATTTTCTGTTTATTAAAGAGCGGAGACACAGGGAGACCCCTGTTACTGAACCAACACATTATAGCAATGAATGCTATGAGAATATAGAGCTATTTAACACTTAGTTGAACAAAACAATATCACATGACTGCAGCCTCTTTCATTTGTTTGTTTCAGCCCCCCCCCCTCTCTACTGTTTAGGAGGTGAAATGCATCCTTAAAGGGGTAGTTCACCCCCAAAATAACTTTTTTTCTATGGATTACTCACCCCATGGAGCCTTGAATTCATGGATATTTTTTTGTTTTCGTCGCATTCCTTCCTTTATTATTTGATTATAATAAATTTAGCCCCATTGATTCCGGTAGGAGACACAAATGCATTTGTGTGACAAAAACAAAAAAATATCTATGAATTCAAGGCTCCAGGTGGTGAGGAATACATAGAAAAAAAGTTATTTTGGGGGTGAACTACCCCTTTAACTAGGTTGAGGTCTCATGATTGACTTGGCCAGTCTAAAACCTTCCACTTTTTCTCCCTAATGAAGTCCTTTGTTGTGATTGCAGTGTTTTTGGGTCATTGTCTTGCTGCATTATGAAGTTCCTCCCAATTAGTTTGGATGTATTTCTGCGTACGTTGGCAGACAGAAGGTTGATTTAAAGTTTTGAATTCATTCTGTTGCTACCATCATGACTTACATCATCAATAAAGTAGGGATTCACCAATACATTTTGTCAGTGCATCCGTATCGGCAAAAATCTGGATCTGCATCGGACCTGAACATCTGGCATTGGTCAGGCTCTAATAATGATAATCTTCAAGACAAATTCAAATGTTCAGAGTCATGTGGAAGAGAAGATTTGTGTGGCTGGAATATGAACAATGTGGTGTACTCAAGCATGTTTCCACGACAGGCAGACAGCACAATTTCTTTATGGAGAGCCACTTGTTTACAGAACAACAGCTACACATGCAGTTGAGGTGGTGGAATGCAGCAGGGAGTTTTGTGGGTTTAAGAGAAAGACCAGGATTTGTATTCTACATATAAACCCTCAAATTTACATTTTAATGAATCTTTTCAAATAAAACAAAAGCCTTGCTCTGAAACTATAACTGATAAAGAGGCATCTAGTAAACCACATGGCAGTGGAAAACATTACCAGAAAGAAAAAACTTTATGTAGATTAGATGCTGTTAACCTTGTCTCATTCCATATGTACACGTTTACAAGAAAATGCCTGAGTGCCCATCCCTGTGTTGCGGAGGTACAGCTCTGAGTGGGATCATATCTTGAAGGATGGCACAGTCTTTGTCACGTCTGAAGTTAAATGACAAATCTGACCTTCAGCGAATATGTCACATGCCAAATTTGACATTTGTGTGCCTGCTGGCACTGTCCTAACAGCAGTACACTCATTGGCGTTGGTATTGTATTCAGACACCTGGGGTCATGACAGAATCCCAGTCAAAACGGTGTTCTCTGCCACTGTCTGTTCAGAGAGCAGGGGCAGCAAAATGGATGAACATTGCAAAGCACTGCCACAACAATCACTAATATACTAGTTCTACTATGTAGTTTCCCATTATTTTGTTTCTCACAAATGGCAGTAAACCATGTGCTTAATATCCGAGTTTGTTTATTGTTTATTATGTCATGATAGGTAAAACGATTCCAGATTAAAGTAGAGGTACGCAGAGACATGTAGGTGGATAGTGGATAGATGGTGGAAGTACATTGAGGAATATGGGTATAGATGTGATGTACATGTACTTGTAGAAGTGTATACTTGGACATTATATTCCTGCCAGTGAAGATAGAGGACTGAAGGTTTCCCTGAGGACTGAGTTACATCCCACATGTACTGAGACATTTTCTTAATACCTCTTTAAGTGTATATGCATATAGTATATTTTAAAAGGATAAACTGGAAAGAGGTTCTGTGTATATAGAGGATTTATTATCCTGTGACACTGGCTTTCTCAAATAAAATAAATTCCAATGTATGCTATTGATCTTAAGCCAGTCAATTTAGGTTTACAATGTGTTAACTATGGGCTCAACAGAATTGAGGTTTTCTTGACATCAGGTGATGACATTTGTCAGTGTACAAGATATCTTGAAATTCCATTAGATTTAAAAAACAAAATGTCCTATGAGTCCATTGGGAGAGAGTTGTTCTTATTCACATACTGTATGTAACTGTCCGTTTTCATTCAAGGGCAAATGGGTTTTCCTTATAGGATGTGTTTTTGCTTTGTGTTATTGTTTTATGGTCTCTAATATCACTTTCTCCCTTGCTTTCAGCTCACGCCGAGTGAAGAGGCTTTTCTCCGGAATTATGCGGGCGTGGTCCACAGTCAGATGAGCCAACTACCACAGCACAACATAGACCAGGGTAAGGCTCCTATTGGGACACGCATACACACACACTCAGACAAGTAAAGCTCGTTCAAACCCAGACTACAAACGCTACCTCATCTATCCTAAAGACTACTGCACCCTGAGCTCAGACTAGGGAAAGCCTCTCTATACAAACACACACTCTTTAACCAACCTCAGAGCCCATACACCAAGAGGCTTAACCCCTTGATACCTGGAACGCATCTGTGTCACTTTAGATGTCTTTGGCTATTCAAAAATAGCAGATATACAAGCTCATAGCGCTGCACCGAGTGCCGCGCTATGAGCTTGTAGATCTGCTATTTTTGAAAAATCTTGAAAACATTTTTTTTAGATTTTTTTCCAAAAACTGTTATGATTTAGATTTTTTTTAAAGAATCGCCTCAGTTCTTAATGGGTTAATCGAAATCCTCAGTTTGAGGCCAGTAGAGAGCACTGTGATTAGTCACAGAGCAGTGTGTCTGACTGCAAGTGAATGACTCAAATCTGTCATGATTACATCTAGGGGTGCAGCTGTTAATTGGAACAGAATGGATTATACAAAGTATTATACTTTATTTTTTTCATTTGCACTTTTTTGAAAACAACTTTTAACCTCCAATAGGTTAAAACAAGCACATCCCTATTAGATGAGATTGTTATAAAAAAAAATTGCAGCTCTACAAGCTCATAGCTTATGTCTTTGATTCAGACACACCTTTACTCCAAAGATAGCAAGGTTTATATGTTTAACCAATATGATATGTATACATAGATAGCTGTACAATGGCACATGCAATTGCAAACAAGCTAGACACCAGAGTGTGCTACAGAGCTTCTGCTTTTCCTCCAGTTTTTTGACCTTCCAATTTGTAAAGGTTTCTACCACAAGATGGCGGTATATTAATACAAATTGAAGTATGCTGGCTCACTGCCACTGCAGGTACCTCTGCAATCAGCAGCCAAGCTGTTCAAGGATTGTGATTGCCTTTTTCTTTCCAAAATGAAACACGACTTATCAGCTCCCTTCCAGGCTCAGTCCAAATCCAGCCTTCAGATGAGTCTTGTAACTCCCCGCTGGCCCTTTGGTAGTGACCCTGCTGGGTCTTAGGTTCAGGCCAGTCCCATCTTTTATTAGACCCTTGGGGGAAGTAGCACTGTGAGAAAATTGCCTGTGACACCGTACCTGAAAGGAATTCTTATCTGCGTAGGTTTTCTAAAAAGGAAAGACGGACATTTTTGGCCATGCCTATGAGATTAGGCGGTACATGATATGACTGTGTCCAATGAACAAGCTAGCAGGATTAGGTTCACGGTGATAATAGCAGGTTTAAGGTAGCCAAAGAAATTCATGCTGAGATTGCTGATCCATTTCTTCTTCTTTTTGATTCAATCCATATAGCATTAAACTGCGTCACTATTTAATTTTAGCCCCATTCTTCAGTATGAGATGCATAAAAAGTAACATTCGGTTGTATCATGCAGAGATCCATTGCATCATTCACAGTGATCAAACAGTTGCACAAGCCATTGCATTAACTACTGTAGGACAGACTATGCCATGTTATTTTAAAAGTAGATGAAGAGTATGATGGTGGGGGACTGTTTTCTTCATATATAATCTAATTATATGATGATGGACCTGTTTTGTTCTGATTAAACTAGGAGTGCAACAGCTAATCAAACAAATGGATTATAAGAAATAATCCATGTTATTCAAATATTTGATTTAACACAAATTTAAATGTTTTTCCTTATTTTTTTGTTTTTTTCATTTAAAAAATAAAATGGCAAAAATAACCGATCTACAAGCTCAAAACGCGTCGCATCATTATATATATATATATATATATATATATATATATATATATATATATATATATATATATATATATATAATTTTTTTTTATTTTTTTAACACTTCTCCCCCCTCTTCGCCAAAAATAGTCAAGCTCAGAGTCTTGTAGATCTGCTATATTCACTGAATTGGTTTGACTGGTTGTGTTCAGTGCTGTGACTGAGCTGTGTCAATACCACTCCCATTATGGAAAGCACATCATTAATTATGAACGGGGGTGACTCATCAAAGGTGCATAGAGTATGCATTATACATTACAAAAACAGACGCGTTTAGTGCCATTTGGTGTCTTGCCAACTCCACAGCACACTGATAAATTATTACTGGTTACTATCTCGTCCAAAACACTGTCATTAGAAGTGGTGATTGCTATGATTTAATCACTTTTAGAAATGCAGCACTGGGCTGAAAGGCAGCAGTCATACCAGTACATCATGGATGCTAAAGGTAGTGCAGACAACTCAGTTAATAAAGAGGTATGTCTACAGGGGGATCCTATTCACATTCGAGAGTAGGATAAAGATTCAAAGAAACCTGTATTGTTGTTGTTTTTTCTATTATCGGTATATATATTTATTTATTTTGGACTATTTTACCCTTTTTCTCCCAATTTTGTCATTCTGCCGATTCTCAATCTCCCTTTTACTGTAGTCCATCGTCATGCTGACCTCTACTGGTTGGTTCATTAGGGAGGGTGTACTGTACGCAGACAAACATTTGTCCCTTCTGATACTCATTAAATCGCCAGCTGCTACTTTTCACAAGACACAAGACACAAGAGTAGTAACCGAATTATATTTATAGAAATTCTTGCTTTAGACATTTTGGGTGTGCCAAATGGTTTATAATAAGCAAAAGCCTTACTGTATGTGACTACCCTTCATATATGTAAGGGGGGGGGAAGCAATTACCATCTTGTAATTGTGTATACATGATTAGTTGCTCACAATATTATTGGCACATTTCGGCATTCTTAAGAATTTCTCCCTTCAGCTGACTTCCGTTCTCAAAAACAACGATTTGAGGTTCCACTCGACTGCAGCTCACATCCTTTGCATTTTCTTTTTTTTCTTTCATCATAACATGACCTTTGCTGTACAGCAGCTGAATCCTCATTCTGTTGGGTGCAGCAGGTTCTGACTGCTGTCCTTCCAACTAGATCATCACACAAGTACAATGGCCAGACAGAGGCCGTATGTGATTAGCCAGCAGTACCCAGACAGGGCTTGTCTCTGTCTGTGTACACTGTTTCATTACTACCTACCTAATCCCTTCTGCGCCACACGCTGCCTCAGGCCTTGTATCAGTCTCCTGGTCCCAGTAACAGACTGAGACTGAGATCCGTTTTCTTAAATGGACTTGATAAAGGACAGTTGTGCAAAATATGAGATGAAGAATTACTGTGAAATGTCTGCCACACACAGTTGAACAGTGACAAGAATCAATCCGTCCATGTTGTATCTCTAAATGATTTACGTTTTAAATCCGGGTATAAAGTGAATGCTTCATTAACTAGACCAATGCCCGTTGGGCAACACTGCTTGGTAACGATGCAAGTCGAGAAGGATGCAAGTTGGAAATGCATGCCCCACCCGGTTATGCAATACCCGTTGTACCCATTGTCAGTGTACCCGTCTGTCTGTCTGTGTCATAGGTCTGTGTTCCTTTTATGCCCATAGAGGTATGGACATTTCTGTGTCTGTCTGTCCCTTTTATGCCCATATATGGAGTTCCGAGCAGGGCATGCCGAAATATGGAGTCATATTGATGACATTAGCGTACTCCATATATGGGGATTTACGGTTTTACCATAAATCCGACAACTCGACGCCGGGCACGGCACTCCCTCGGGTCGTCGGCGATGCGCACACTGAATTTGAAGTCGGTCGATCGGACGGTTCTCGAGATACCTTAGACCGCAGAGACGGTATCAAATGTCAGATGTGGCCCTATCGATCTAATGCTGGCTGTGCTTGGAGAGTACTAAAGACATGATGAACAATGTGCATTGAGAAATTGCTATGTCCGTCATGCAAAATAGATAACTGCATAACATTCTCTTGCTAGTTACGAACAGTATAAGAAAACAGACTGCCTGACAGAATGCCTGGTCACATCTCATTAGAAAATGTTGCACATATACATACTGTACATTGAATGTGTTTGTTTGTTTTTTAACAGACAAGATGGAACCAACTTTTGAGACTACCAGTCATACATTTCTTTTAAGTCTTTAGGTCAATGAATTAGCATTTCAAATGGTTTTAATTGGCTGATTACCATAAATGCAAATACGGTTTTCTTTTTTCGTTTTGCAATTTTAATAAGGCCTAAGAGGAATTGAGAAGCAGAGTGCTTTTTTCAAAATGTTTTGCTGCCAGTACCTTCATGAAACTGAATTCTGTCTGAAGGGCAGATGATCGATGTGACTAAACACAACTTTTTGACGAAAATGGGGCTAAAAGTTCAAAGTCCTTTAAAAAAAAAAAACACCTTACTCGAAGCTTCATGTGAAGTCATCTGCCTCAGGACATACTCATGTCCGTTCTGAGCTGATGAGGAAACTTCACTCCTCTCAAAAGGACTTCTGAGGGACATAACAACAGAGAGGGGGTGGATGGGGTTTCCATAGCAACTCGAGTCATCCCAGGAAAGGAAAGCTCCCTTGTGGGGTTTGGTGGCGTGGCGGCGTGGCACTGGTACACAGGAACAGGCCTCATTAGGGGGCCTGGAGGCAAGCTGCAGAGGTAATTACATAGCCAGGGTGTGATATTCCAATCTCTCTCTGTCTCATCCCACCGAACATGTATTGCTTCTCTCTTGATTCACATTGCTACTGCCTCGCACAATCAATACACTATCTTGTTTCCTTTTGTCTGTCTTACAATCCCGTATCACACAATCCTTAAACCTGGCTTTTATAGTGAAAGCTGTGTGACACAAAGGAGGGGCCTGTCTTTGCTCAGCTTCTTGGCTGGGGTAAAGTTTTATTGATTGGACAAGACATTATTCGTTTTGTTATAGTTGCCTAAATCTGAGTTCTGCAGTACCTGCATCATTTTTCATTTTTGACTGCCTGACCCCATATGCTGAATTGCAATTTCCTTCTTTAAAATGTTCTTGGTCCCAAAATATGGGACATACTGTACACAAATGGGAAGGGAGTAGGGACTGGGGGTGTCACATAACACTCACTCACCCCTCTGGCGCCAAAGGACTGTTTTCATTATGAAAATGGATCCAACAAGTTCATATAGATCTTTGGGAACACTCGTTTGTTATCCTTAAAACTCAAGGATTTAACAGGCACGTGGAAGTCCTGTACCCCTATAATGTGTTTACCTTGGTTTGATGGAGGTTCATGGCCACAGGGATCAGATGTTTGAAGCTGAATTTGAATTAATTCAGCTTTAAACATTCATTAATAATAATAGTTATTATTAGTGAAACTTGCAGGACCCAAACAAAGCATATTTTTAAATTTGGCTTGCCATAGTCCTATGAAGTTGGGCCTGTACAAAAAAAGATGGATCAGGATCCCTCAACAGCATCCAGAAATAACTAGTTAAGATAGACATGGTTGTGGATGCTAGGATCCACTTCCTGTATTTGCTATTTTAGGGAGGCGGCTTATATTTGTGTCAGTCAGACAGAACATTTGGATCAGTAAATACCCCCTACTTAGGGGTATTGTATGGAGGGTGAGCATTTTCCACATAAAATGACACCCCTGACTAGCCTAATCTACCTTTTCAGTGAGGCCCATGAGGGAAACATTAATAAGAGAAAGTCATTTACAATGAGAATCCAAATAAAAGTAACCATTTGAAGTCCTGTAAAAATAATGTTCTCAAGGGAAGCAATCATTCATTTTAATTATGATGGATATTCTTTGAAAGATTCAAAGTTTCACCCAAAAAGAAAATAATTCAATGTCCCTTTTTTTTTTCTTCCTGCTAACAGTATATTCAGTTGAACAACTATACAACTATTATTAGCACATTCTTTCACATGAGAGAATGCAGAATAAAACCTCACCAGTATGTCATGTCTGTATAGCAATAAAACAAAGAACATGTAACCCTTATGTTGTATCTATACATTTCATATGAAATTAAATGTGAGGCACTATGTATGGAAAATGGTGAACCTGAGCTTAGAGACGCTGAGTGTAAGTATAGCCACTGTTTGAAAGTCGACTTGAAGAGCCTGGCCCATGCATGAATAGTATTTCCTAACCCGCCCGCTATTGTTTCTATGAGGGGGAGTCCACTCCACTCCTTTATCCTCTCAGCTGACCCTGCACAGATTGTGACCTCAAATGCTGTTGCTACTTTAACTAATAACTGCACCTAACACGGGGTCATTACATGCCCTTTGGCTGCTCCTTCTGGGACAATAGCACCATAACCCATGGAGCTATATTAAATATAACTATGCTTTAACCATGCAGCTTGAAATGAACTCTCTTTCTGTTAATTCGGTAAACAATTCCTTATCTAGTTTCCTTATCTCGAGAGGTTTTATTGTCTGTTTACAGACTTTTGACCTACTGTCTATGTAGCTTTGTTTTGTTTCCTGGTTACACCAGTAATATATTAGTGTTTTAGACCCAAGAGACTCTGTAGACATTTCTTGTTAGGTCTGTGAGTTAGTAAACATTTCATCAGTGATCTTGTGCTTGGTGAGCTGAGTACATGCACTCATGAGTGTCTTGGGTTCAGATCTGGTGCGTAACCAATGCCATGCCTTTATCTCTTTCTTCCTCCTTATGTGTCATTCACCACCGGGGGGACTATTGTAATTTTCATCTCCTTGATTGATTGAATACTAGTCAAAATTTTAAACAGCATGTGGTACAGTTAGACATTAAAGCTAAGGATAACACAAAAAAAATCCATGGACATGTTTGCATTGTGGAAAGATATTTGGAGTATTGAATGAGAACACTATGTAGACTACCAAGTATTTATTTTGGATAAATCGGATGAAACACCAGCTGCCTAATGAGTAGTTCTTTCTTTTTCCTTTTATTTATTCAGGGAAGCCCATTGAGAGCAAGCTCTCTTTTTCAAGGACGCCCTGATCACAGCATATAAAACACAATACATATAATGAAAAACAATAACAAACATTTGAACCACATTACAATGTCACAGATGCAAATAAATATAGGGTTACGTGAAACCGGTGCAGTCACTATGTAGTGTGTCCTCAAGAAGCACCCTACATGTCTCGAGATTCGAGACCAATCAAACCAGTTTCAGAGAGTCCTGAAGTTTGTTCTACATGTGTGGAGCATATTAAATGAAAGCAGTTGCCACATGGGCTCAGATCGAATAAGGGCGCAGAAAAAAAGAAAGAAAGCCGGGTGGCTAGGGGGTAAAGTTCCTGCTCACCACCGTGGAGACTGGGGTTAAAATCCTCAAAGATGCCTCTGCCTTGTTCGGGCGCTCCAGCGAACACAAGCCATGTTTGCGGTTGGGAAGCTGGTAACTGTGGAAATGAGGAGGATAGTTAGCAACTCTGCGTGTATTACGCCCTCCCGGTGGCTCCCAAATGATGTGCCATAATTTGAGGTGTGCCTCGGAATTATGATTTTTTAAATCTATCAGTACTTTATGCACACTCGTTTCTCAATAGAGGCAAATTTCTATACCCTTAAAAAATATTTACATTTTAACCACTTTCAACCCGACATCCCTGTTTTTGCAGGTCGTTATAGGCGAACATTTTATACAATTTAATTTGTTTAAAAAAAATACATTTCTCACACATACATTTTTAGAAAATAGCAGATCTACAAGCTCACAAGGAGTTGTACAGGTGTGTCTTGAGATTTTGACTTGACATTTATTTATCTATCTATCAGGGACAGTGCACATTAATCAACACGTTTGTTTTCACATCCACGTAAATGAGAGAGATATGAGAGAGAGAGTTTTTCATTTTCATCTGTACTCCCAGAGCAGGCTGTTAAAAAGTGCTGATATATTATCCATACAAAAACAGACATCAACGCAGTACAAGACAAGTAGACATAGTACAGGAGACAGAACAATTACAGTGAAATATGAGAAATTACACCAGTGACAAATGCAGCTGATAATTATCCATGATTACAAGGTCAAATAGTTGGTGGTCCATCTTACTTTGGTAGGGAGACTATTCCATTGATGGGAGTCTCTAACAGAGAAGACCGTTTCACCAAACACTACGTCTGGATGGTACATCGCAATCCCCTCTGGTAGTTGCCCTTGTTGCTCTGTCACCACTGTCTCTTCGCTCTATTGGTGTGCTGTGGGCACAAAAACCCTTCCACAGACCAACTGTAGGGCAGTGACTGGGATAGTACACGTGGGGAAAATTGAGAAGTGGCATATCAACTCAATTGGGAGAAACGAGTCGAAAGAATATTAATAAAAGAGAAGGAGGTGGATTCAGCTGTAGTTTGAGATGACCAGCTGGTCAGTGATGTGATCAGATTTGTATTCGTCGCTAAGCAACAGCTCGGAGAGAGGACTTGGTGGTTAACTCTGTTGTGTGAAGGGCCGTTCACACTGAGCACTATAACTATATCGTTCACCATTGTATTTTTTTATAGTTGTTGTGAACTCTGCCATCCACTTGACTTAAAACAATGTTTTAAACTATATTTTTAGTTATTGTTATAGTGCTCAGTGTGTATGTGTGTTTAGCAAGGCGAGGTACAGGCACAACTAGTACAAATGTGCATTTTTTGCATTTTTCTTTAAGTAATACATTTAGTTATTTAATTATTATTTTGTTAGTTCAATTCTGTCCCTGTATTTAGTTTTCTGTTAATTGCCATTGCCTATATGCATCTTATTTCCTATGAGATCTCAGGGGAGTCGGGGACTGAGAACTAGAAAGGAACACATTCACATTAAAAGCTACCATCCGAGTCCTTTTATTGCCCCTGCTCTTATCAGGTGTACACCGACCTGAATGCACCTCAGAAACATCCTAATTAATCTTCCCTATAGAAATTACCAAATGGAAAAGGGAATGCCTGATCCGAAGGTCTCTGCTGTTATGAGGAGGGTCCGCCCTTTGTGCCAAATACATGTGGAAGCACATGGTTCCTGGTTGGCCTACTTTCATTTTTCCACAATAATTAAATCTAACAAGCTGTTTGGAGCAGTGGAATGGAGAGGCTTTTTATAGCCAAGTTGCAAGATGTGCCATTATGTGCTTTTCATCCTTCTCAAAAGGTGTCCGTGATGATATTTGCATTATGATAGCACATTATAGTGGCAAGATTGAGAGTAGGGTGTTGGAACACTGCTGTCATTTTACGTATCGCAATTCTAAGATTATTTAATTGGTAAAGGGCTGGAGGAGGAGGCGAACAATTTACTGGCAATTTCTGGAATATTTCAAGACCAATTCACAGTGCTTATACAATTTGCTATAGTGAATGGATTCTACCGGGCAGCTAATCATTAGCATGGCATCGCCAGACCAATTCGCAAATGTGAATGAGTCTGGAACCTCTCAATTCGTTTTAGATTACCAAGTGGCATAATCAACGGGAGCAAACCAACATGCCACTAGTAGACTTAACCAGAGCAACAAAATGTGTGATATAGCACTGAGGGACTTGTGCAAGATAGGCGTTGCTTGGTTTTGGCTCTTATCATAAACGTACTCATATTGAAGCCAAACGGTACACTAAATATGTTTCTGAAGACATTTGAGGTGGGAAATAGGCAATGAAATGATAGAACCTTGATTAATTTTTTATCATTGATATTTGATGGTTTGATCTGAGTTTTGTGAGCTAGGTGCGTTGCACTGGACGGACCTGCAGATTGTCAGTCATCATATCAAGCCCGCCCCATATAAGATGAACGGTTATGATTGGCCGGAAATCAGGCTGAATAGAAGGGGGGCCAGAAAGCTGCCAGATCCAACAACAACAAAAAGAGCTCGAAGATTTGTCTGGATCCCAGGCCATAACATTGCAGTAATGGGTTCAGAACATCATCCTGCTTAACCAAAAAGAAATTCTGTTGATTAATTAGGCTTACTGTATGTGGAAGACCATTGGTAGACAGGCCAAAATAATGCCCTGGAAGACCAGATCTTATTCTGTTGGAAGATGTTTAAATTGTAGCTGCTGTACCTTACTTTTTAAAATATAATTAACAGGGCATTTCTGCTTAATTGAGACTGGCAAACCAAAGATAGGATTAACCCAGGATGTTGGGGTTACACGGTGAGCATTACTTGGTTGAGCCACCAGGCTGCTCCATGCTGAAGATGATTTAACTTGAGCTACTGGTTACTGTACTGTCACAAATTGTCATGGCAGCTCTGTAGGAGCCCAGATGAGTTGATGAAACATGTAAACGTATGAAGGAAAGTCATTAATGACTCCATGTTTAACTGAACTGCTGCCAAAAGGATTTTCCAACTGGCGGATGTTCTCCCTGGAGTTAACAAATTCTATGTTTTGCTTATTGAGATTCTTAATGTGAGCTGGAATCCAGTATTGACTCGCCATGGGTACTTTGGGCCCTCCCACTGGCTGTTGGAAAACAGTGGAATTGAATTGTTACGAGTCCTCAGATTTAAGTGTTATCTGGACTGAACAGGATGCTGCTGGCAGCAGGGCTCAGTGTGATTTATCTTCTTTTGGGCTTTGTGGTGATAGGTGATGGGTTTGCGCCACAGGTAAACAGCAATAGATGAGATTACCTGTGGATTTTCTTATTGTAGTATAGTAGTATAGTATAGTAGTTTCTTTTTGGCAGCTAAAGCTTGGCCCTTTGATGGTTCTTTTGCAATTTCCAAATTGCAAAAGACTGAGATTGTCTCTATCTTTGGGGTAAAGGTTTTTCAGAAAGTGATCTACAGAACCATAATTGTAGGCAAGGTTTACAGTTGTGCTTTTCCCATTGCCGCTTGTCCACTAGTGTAATTTGATGATTCAGTGGATCATAGATGATCTTACGTAGCATTGCTATCAATTTACAATTGAGGCATTCAACAGACTCTCTTATCCAGAGTGACAAATGCTAAATCAGAGTAAATGGCATGAACCCTCGTTAACAAACTACAGGGTACTACTAAGTAGGGCATTCACCGAATAGTCGAATATTCGACTATTCGAATATCAAACCGACTATTCGAATATCAAACCACTATTTTATAATCAAATCGATTAATCAAATATTCGAATACTTATAGGTCGAATAATTCGAATACTAAAAATCACTATTCGTGAATGCCCTACTACTAAGTAGTCACATAAATAGAGTGCAAAGAGAACGCTGTAGGAGAACACTGTAGGGCTTCAAAGAAACAGGATACCAGGTGAACGTCAAACCAGGTGAACATCAAACCTACCATCTGTCTAAAAAAACATGCTATCTTAAAAACATTCAAGCAAAACAAATCAAAATAAGTAAATAACATGTGAACAAGTAACCAATATAGACATCTATAGTAAAAGAAGCACTACTAGTATTATTATCAAAGCACAGTATATTTACAGTTTATCCTAAACACGAAAGTATTTAATGTCTCTGGTGATGTGAACATTCATTCATTGCTCCATTGATTGTACCATACATAGACATACATTTTTTTATTCTTTGTTACTTTCTACAAAAACAAGTTAGTATTTAAAAAGAAAAGACACCATACAGAATTTCAGCTTTTGAGAGAGCAGATGTGGTTCATATTTTGAATAAGCTTTGGTAATTAAATAATTCATATCTGCCTCCCAGACAACTTCCATTCCCTGACACTTTCGACAAACACGTTTCTACTGTGTTGCACAATGGCCTTCTTTGGATGTCTCCGATAATTCATTTGCAGATCTAGAAGAACGTATTTGGGGTTAAAACAGCAATTGTACGCATTAACCACTTAGACCCTATATACTTAGTTGACCTGGGTCCCCCTGGGGTCTTCAGCTGGCCCCCTCCCTTTTTCCCTCTACACCAAATATCACAAAAGATCTGCTATTTTCTTTGAATATTTGCCGATTCATGTGGTTAATGCGATGGAGCATTGCAAAGGGTCTCCTCTGATGTTCTGCTTTTGGGCTTTCAGGTGCAGAAGATGTGGTGATGGCTTTCTCACGGTCAGAGACAGAGGACCGGCGGCAGTGACCATGTGCCCCACCGCCGCTGCCGCTACCACCACCCCTCCAAACCCCACCGGTGGGCCGCAACAACCCAAACTCCACAAGTACAACACTGTTGAGCTCAGGAGAGGAGGGGCACCTGAACCGGATGGAAGAGGGAGAGGGAAGAGACAGCAGAGGGGGTGGGTGGTCACCTCGCTCTCCCCCAAACTTCTTCCTTCCCTGCTCCTCCTCATAAATGCTGGCATAGCATTTCCTGGGATGCACTCAAGTGGTCTACCACGGGTTGGAGCCTTGGGTAACAAGGCTGTATGAAAATACTCGCAAATTGTGTGGATGAATTTGTACAATGTCTGGGTTCTTTTTTGTTTTGCTTAGTTTTGGTTATTTTTACGTTAAGGGGTGGGGGAGTCATCTAGACAGTGTTATATTCTCTGTTTTGGTCACTTGGTAAATTTGACCCACAAGCAACTGTTAAGGTCAAGTAAAGAGAAACATCTTTTTTGTGGTCATGGATTTTGGTGAGTGTTTTGATTGATGAGCTTGTGGGAAGAGTTTTTTCTTTTTTTCTTTTGTGCTTACTTCGCAGAGCTTAAATTTAGTTTTTGAGTTCACTGTTGTGTGTAATGGCTTCCAAATTCTGTCACATTCATTTGCTCTATGCTGCTTGAATTGTATTTTATTTTATTGTATTTTTATTTTTGCTGTTGAAAGTGCAACTCAGCTTTCCTCCAGAGGGAAAAAGCATAAGAATTAAATACACTAGCATACATACAGAAACATTAAGCACAGGTATTCACATTCTCTCCCCAAGCGAATAAGGTTTTTGGGTTATTGTGAAATGTATAGCCTTTTTTTATTGTACAGACACCAGGGACAATAGAATACTGATTTGATTGTGCCAATTTTATTCCTTTTTTTTATCTGTAAGATAAACTTAACATGGTTATGAAAGGTGTTTTAATGAGTGGAAAGCTGTAGATCTAATTTATTACTTATTGAATTGATTCCCAATCCCTGAAACATACCATAAATGATGAAGAAATGTAGAGAAATTATCATTTTAAAGCCTACATACAGTACGAGCACACCCTAAAGCATTATAGCAAAAGGTTGCTCTTAATTTCACACTAAAGTAAGCCTTTAAACTCTAATTGGCTCAACAGAGCTAAAAACATTGGGCCAAACCTAAGAACTATGTGCTAACTCAGACTTTATTGTAAATCGTGTGTTGTTTTCCATGGGTTTTTTGCAACGACAACAAAATCAACTTAACATTTAGCACAAGGATTTTATGTTTGGTTCTGTGCAACAACCTTGTAAGGGAAAATGCAGTGTTCTTCTGGCAACCGTATCTCCTTCAGTAATCTGTGTGCTCAAAACAAAATGTATCTGTTCTGTGTTAATTGACTCGACTGGAATACTCCATTTAATATTTTTGTTTGTTAAAAACCCAACTTGTTTTTTCTAGTGACATGCTCAATATTTAATGTGTTTTAAGTACATTTTGTTAACTTGTATAACTTAAGTAATTGTAACTTAATGTTTTGAAGCCAAGCATGTCTGCCTTGTGGTTTACAATGTTGATTTTAAGTGGATCTATGTAAGATCTTAAAAGCCTCACCACAATGACCATCGCTTGTACATTCTGATATTTGTGGAAGCTACTTGCTCTTTTAAATCATTTTAGGAAAGGAGAAAAAATCATTTGATATGGGTAAACATTATCCATTATACCATGTTATTGGCAATAACCTCTGAATGTCCTCAGCGATCAAGGCAATGTACTCCATCATCATGGCCATTCGGTTGGTCAGCATCTGCCTATGACAAAGAAATTTGTCTTTTCATGTTTACCTGTTGTTTTTTTAAACATTTCTTAATTTGTCTATGCATTTTATTTTATCAACTCAAAGGTGTCTTATACTGTATACTCTATACCTACCAGGGCTGTCCTACAGCTGTGTGTGAGTGAGTGAATGGGAGAGGAGTTTAATCAAGATTTGGCTGAGGAAGGGAGAGGCAGGAGGAGAAAGAGAGAAAGTGTGTTTGTGTCAGCAGTGCATGTGCGTGCGCGCTTGCATGTTTGTGTGTGTGTGTGGCGGGGGGGTAATTTCCAGCATGCTGTTCAGTTCGGCTAGAAATGTGTACTGTGATGACCTGACCTGTAGTTGTCTTTTGAGTTCTTTTACATTGTCTGTATCTCAGTTTTCTTCTCCGTTGACATCGATTAGTTGGTTTTGTATGGCTGCTGACCATGTCTTGACTCAATGCTTCCAAATCCTATACCAACTGAAACATTAAAGAAATTTAAAACAGTGTGGTTAATGCCTTCATTTTTTCACTTTAACCCTATTTTGGGTATGTCAGGCAAACTTTTTCAAAAATAGCAAGAATAGTAGTTTGTTGTTTATGCTATTTTTGAAATAGTTCTAAAATACTTTCTTATTTTGCTGGGGACCTCCTTGAACCCGCTCAAGGACCCCTGGGTCCCGGCACAGACCCCATTTTGAGAACCAGATTACGTTAAGCTATAATGTGAATTCGCAGTAGGATACACCGTAAAGAAAGAAATCACTCAGATACACACAGTTCAAATTTAGTGTGTAGTAGAAGGTCTTTTTGTTTTTGAAGACTAGATGTGTAGCCAGAACATCTCTGGGGAACAAAGGGTTCATCACACTAAGCCATAATAAAGGTTAGAGCTCTGCTAGTTTGGACCTCTCGTCCTCTACAGTTGCAGATTTTGATGAGATAATTTGGAAATGGGGCCTCTGTTTAATCTGATAGATGGAAATGTGGTTTGTAGGCCTACATATACAAGCACAGGTATGCATATTTGATTTAAAGAACAATGTGACATGGGAGATAAGATCCTCTCTTGATAGTTGGCAGCTGCATTCTTAATTTAGTGACTTCAGTCTATAATGTCTACTGCTCTAATCTACTCATCCTACTCAAGTTTTATTTTGCTGTAAACAATTAGGGCTATATACTAGCAATGACACCTTTTTAATTAAATAAACATCTAACCTGAATTTCCAGTTGGGGCTCTCTGTTTTTGGCGCTGTTTTGCCATATATAAATATAGAGAGAGTAGATCATCTTACTTAAAGGGATGATGGTTGAGATAAGAAGTGTATAGTGATCTCATTCTCAGGGAAAGCTATAGCTGATAAGGGTTTAGGAGAAGTAGGGGCGCAGCAGTTAAAGGTAGGGTAAGTGATATTTGTTGGTTAAAACAAAAAGTATTTTGTTAAAAGGCTAAAGCACTATAGTAATCATTGCTATAGAGTGTTTGTTCAGTAGCAGGAGTCTCCCCGTCTCTCCAGCTCTTTAATAAACAGAAAATACATTTTCCGGTAGGTGTCAAAATCGCCAATCAGGAGAAAGTACCAATTTTTAAGCTTCATTTTTATAGTGTTCCAGTTCCAATTTTGCCTGCTCATTTCTTAGTGTCATCACTTTCCAATTTCACTTGTTTAATCTATATCCTGATTGAGTTCTCTATCCTGATTGGATAAAATTGGAAATGAAACTTAAACTGAAACGAAAATGCATTTTCTTTTTGTATAAAGAGCTGGAGAGACATGGAGACTCCTTTTACTGAACAAACACTATAGCAATGAGTCCTAACCCTAACCCTAATATAGAGCTATTTAACACTTATTTTAACCAAAGAAAATCACTTACCCTACCTTTAATCAAATGAATTGATTTAATCTATTCAAACAAATACTCAATTTAAATAAAATAATTGATGGTGGGGAGTTAAAAAAAAGTAATAAGGAAGTAATAGAGAAAATAAATAAATACATAAAAAAATTGCCAAAATACAGATTGGTAGGCCAGTTTTATTTTTGATTTCATTTTTTTCCTTTATATCTTTTAATTCCAGCTGTTGGCTGTATGGCATTTGAGACACTGAAACCTAATAAATACCTAATAGCCAGAGTCATTAGAAGAAAGAAAATTACAAGACTATGTATGCATAGCAGACGCAGCTTCACGGGACAAATATGGCGGCCGCAGCCACATTGACCAATGCAGTATCTCCGTATCTGGCTGAGCGCCAGGAGAATCAGCAGAGAATGGGGCCCGGTCAATGGAGTCTCCCGAGGCCACAGGTAGGCTACCTACAACCTAACAACCAAGTCATGAATTCCTCTACCTTAATCTACATGGGCAACTGGAGGCCCAGTTGTTGCAATTCCAAACATTGAGTTAGCATGACCCGTTTTAGTCCATTATGTATTAAATAGGCTAGTATTTTTTTGTTGTGTCCAATGTATTTAAGTTCATAACATAATCATATAGACCAATTAGTTACTGTTTACTAACATATGAGACTGGACGCACAGGTGATTGTTTCATGCAATCAAATCCCAACCTGTTGTTTTGGGGTGCGCAACCCCCTCTTGTGTGTTGGCTAGTGAGGCGCATCCTAGCGAGACCTGACAGAATGGGTTTCATTGCGCGCATACTGGTTCCTATCAGTGTGACGTTGTCTGTTAAGGGGTCTATAGTTAATCTAATAATTATAACATCCCTTTATTATTACATTTGTGACTAGTATGGGCTATTTTAGAGATTTATAGAATACACTACTGATGATACACAATGTTGGCCCCTGGAGTCTGGAAATGTAGTGGCCCTCTCCATCATCAAAGTTGCCCACCCCTTGAGTCTATATGTGACATTAGCATTTAACAGACAAAACAAACAAACACACAGAGAACCCCTTCAAGATCGGCTTGCTGTACTTTTGCCACCCAGTAAAAAGAATGAAAACAAGTATGTTTGATCTCTACTACTACTACAATCTACTACTCTACTACAATCATGAAAGGCTTTCACAAAAAAAGGACATTCAGGTTTGTATGAAGTTGTCACAGTTGCCCAATACCTCTGTGTGATGCTAGTGTGGTTATTGATGTTGCTAATCAGAATACTTAGAGGCCAGTCTGACATCTGACTTACCTGACTTAAACCCTTTTGCTCTTTGGGGAGCACAGGTCATTCATGAACTTCTTCCAGCTGGTTCGGTGTAGTCTGGACCCAATATTTGGGCACATCTGACCTAGAATTCCATATCTGGGCATGGCTGACTCATCGTGATGTCATCATGACATCAAGAGCGCCACCACCGGATAGTCTATTGGCCAAGCCATCCCTGGATCACACAAGCAAACATGGCTGTTAGTTCTGATGGGCCACCCCTGCAGCTTAAGTTCTGATCGGACACCCCTGCAGCGGGTCCTGGCCCCAGTCCCATTTTTCTTTTTCCTTTCTTTCTTTTTCAGTAGTATTTACAGTGACATTTTCAAATCTGTCCAATCAGCTTGCAGCTGTGACATACCAACTTGGGAGAGTTTGGGGATATTTAAAAACATGACAGCAATGCAGAATTGAGTTACGTTCCAATGTCTGACTGGCATAGATTTTGCATATAAAACACCTCGATTTAGCAATTTTGTGATCATTTAAGTAAGGTAATGGCGTGCAGTTCTGGGACGATTGCAGTTGGCGGTAATGTGGAAATACGGTGCAGTAATGGGCAGCGAAATGTTAAAATGAATAAAATTGCAAAGAACCATCGCACAGTGCCGTCTAAAAGTAGTGACTCTTCACCCAGAAATCACAGAATGGTGGTGACCCGTGCCAGGCTGGCCCCACAACCTGAACCAGTCCCCCCACAAAACACGAGGAGGGAGTGTGATTTTAAAGCAAGTCTAGACTGCAGACCTCTGACCACAACAGACCCTATTAAAAGACACAGGATATGTGTTTGCGTGAGGAAGCGTCCACTGAACAAGAAGGAACTGACCATGAAGCACCTGGATGTGATAACTATTCCCAGTAAAGACGTGGTGATGGTCCACAAACCCAAACAGAAGGTGGACCTGACCCACTACCTGGAAAACCAGACCTTCCGCTTCGACTACACCTTTGATGACGCCACAACCAATGAGATGGTGTATAGGTTCACAGCCGGGCCTCTGGTGGAGACCATCTTTGAGAGGGGCATGGCTACCTGCTTTGCCTACGGACAGACAGGCAGTGGAAAAACACATACTATGGGTGGGGATTTTTCTGGAGAGAACCAGGATTGTTCGAAAGGAATCTACGCATTGACTGCTCGGGATGTATTTCTCATGTTGAAGAAACCCAACTATGAAAAGTTAGAACTACAAGTGTACATAAGCTTCTTTGAAATATACAATGGGAAGTTGTTTGACCTGCTGAATGGTAAAACTAAGCTGAGGGTGTTGGAGAATGATAAACAGCAGGTTCAGGTGGTAGGACTACAGGAGAAATATGTCAGATGTTCGGAGGATGTTCTTAAACTCATACAAGTGGGAAACAGCTGCAGAAGGTCAGGTAAGACTTCAGCCAACGCATACTCGTCTAGGAGCCATGCTGTGTTCCAGATTATTCTATGGAGGAAGGGGAATTTACACGGGAAGTTCTCACTCATTGATCTGGCTGGGAACGAGAGAGGAGCTGACACCTCCAGGGCCGACCGCCAGACTCGCCTGGAGGGAGCTGAGATTAACAAGAGTCTGCTGGCACTAAGGGAGTGCATCAGGGCTCTGGGACGCAACAAGCCTCACACTCCCTTCAGGGACAGCAAGCTAACTCAGGTCCTCAGAGACTGCTTCACTGGGGAGAACTCCCGTACGTGCATGATTGCAACCATATCTCCAGGTATGACATCGTATGAAAATACACGCAACACACTACATTTCGCTAACAGGGTGAAGGAGCTGGCAGTTGACCCGAACCAGGTAATGAAATGGGGTCGACCCAACATCCACACAGTCAATCAGCAGCTAAAGTTTCAAGACGAGGACACTCAGGACAGGCTATGCAGTTCACAGAGAGACGACCTCAAATTGCTCTGTGAACAGAATGAGGAAGTGTCTCCTCAGTTGTTTACCTTCAATGAGGTGGTGTCTCAGATGGTGGAGAAGGAGGAACAGGTTCTATCAGACAACCGCCCCACACAACTTGAACCAGCTCCCCCCAAGAACGTGAGGAGGAAGTGTGATTTCCGAGCCAGTCTAGACTACAGACCTCTGACCACAACAGACCTGATTAAAAAACACAGAATATGTGTTTGTGTGAGGAAGCGCCCACTGAGCAATAAGGAACTGACCATGAAGCACCTGGATGTAATAACTATTCCCAGTAAAGACGTGGTTATGGTCCACAAACCCAAACAGAAGGTGGACCTGACCCGTTATGTGGAGAACCAGCCCTTCCGCTTTGACTATGCCTTTGATGATTCCACAACCAATGAGATGGTGTACAGGTTCACAGCTGGGCCTCTGGTGGAGACCATCTTTGAGAGGGGCATGGCTACCTGCTTTGCCTACGGACAGACAGGAAGTGGAAAAACACATACTATGAGTGGAGATTTTTCTGGAGAGATGCAGGATTGTTCCAAAGGAATCTATGCATTAACTGCTCAGGATGTATTTCTCATGTTGAAGAAACCCAACTATGCAACATTAGAACTACAGGTGTATGCAAGCTTCTTTGAAATCTATAATGGGAAGGTGTTTGACCTCCTGAATGGTAAAGCTAAGCTCATGGTGTTGGAGGATGGTAAACAGCAGGTTCAGGTGGTAGGACTACAGGAGAAAGACATCAGATGTATGGAGGATGTTCTCAAACTTATAGAAGTGGGAAACAGCTTCAGAATATCGGGTAAGACTTCAGCCAACGCACACTCTTCGAGAAGCCATGCTGTGTTCCAGATCATACTACGGAGGAATGGGAAGTTGCATGGGAAGTTCTCGCTTATCGACCTGGCTGGGAATGAGAGAGGAGCTGATACATCCAGTGCCGACCGCCAGACTCTCCTGGAGAGAGCCGAGATTAACAAGAGTCTGCTGGCACTAAAGGAGTGCATCAGGGCTCTGAGACGCAACCAGTCTCACACTCCCTTCAGGGGCAGTAAGCTCACTCAGGTCCTCAGAGACTCCTTCATTGGGGAAAACTCCCGTACGTGCATGATTGCAACCATATCTCCTGGTATGAAATCATGTGAAAATACATGCAACACACTACACTACGCTAACAGGGTGAAGGAGCTGGCAGTTGACCCCAACCAAGTAATGAAAAGTCGACCCAGCATTCTCACAGTCAATCAGCTAGAAATTCACGACGACGTTTGGCTAAGCAGTTCACCACAGAGAGACAAAATTGAACTGAATGAGGGAGAGTCTCCTCAGTTGTTCACCGTCAATGAGGCGGCAGTGTCTCAGATGGTGGAGATGGACGAACAGGTTATCGAACACAACCGAGCCCAACAACCTGAACCAGCCCCCTCCAAGAAAGCGAGGAGGAATTCCGGGGATTTTCAAGCAATTCTGGACTTCAGACCTCTGACCACAGCAAACCTGCTAGAAGACCACCAAGCTGTCTTCCAGGAGTCATTCTGTTGGTGGGGGGATGAGAAGGTGAAGGAGAAGATAGAGCAGATGGATTATGAAGTGGACTCATATGTTACCCTGTTACATATCCTAGACCAGAAGATACAGGTCCTCACTAAACTTCGAGATAAACTGAAGTTGTGCTGTTCTGCACTCCAGGAGGAGGAACTGGCCAGTAAGCAGATCAACCCCAAGAGACTCGTCAGCTGTCAGCCTGATGAGCCTCAGGCTCAGCAACCATCATCCCAAACAGCCATGGATGATCATCTGAGACTGACGCAACTAGAGGCTGAGAATAAAACTCTGAGAGAGGAGAACGCCAAACTTGCCAAAAAAGAAATGATTTGGGCCAAAGAGAGGGAGGCTCTGGAAGCACGCCTCAACAACAAATGCAAAAAGAAGAGTGTCTGGAAAAAGTTCTGCTTCTGGAGGAGATCGGGAGAGGCGATTGGCAGCCCTGAACACTCGGCAGAGGCCAAGGAGGCGAAGGAGACCTTGAAGAAAGGGAGGCGTCGGATGAAAAGCTCTTCTCTGCACAGCATAAGCAATTCTTTGTGCAAATGAGAGGGAAGCTTTGGAAGAGCGCCTCAACAACAAATGCAAAAATAGGTGTTTGGAAAGGTGTTCTGCTGCTGGAAGCCATTTAGACCACATCTTGTTCAGTTAAAACTAGAAAAGTGCACTCCTCAGAGCGCCAGGCCTGCAGGTTGTCTATCCTGGGCTGTGTCAGTCGTTGGATGTAGCCATTGGAACACCAGGAAGCTGTGTGGGGAAATGGAGTTTGAATGACAGACTGTTCGCATTTGTAGCTCAATCTATGAACAGAAGTGAAAAGTGGTTTTAGAGCTAGGTGCACTCTATAGAGGTCCCTCAACATGTGATTCCAATTTGATTATGATTGGATGTTGCATGCATGCTATTGCTATATGGCTCTGCTTGAAACAGAAAAAAGGGGAAAATTCCTTCCTTGGTCTACTGGGGCCTGTACCCAAGATTAGCAGTATACAGAGTATATATAAGAACTAGAGAACGGACGGCCCCACCCCCACCTATTCATTTCAATTAAGTTTCTCACCCAGCTTTATTTGGTCCTAGAGCAGGCACACTAGCGCTTCAGGCGATAAGCATGCGCAGTAGTGTTTTAAATATGGAAGTCTTGCAGTACCAGATTTGACTACCAGGACACGGTAGCTTCACTAATCCCAGCGGTTCTGGGGGCTTGGCTGTACACAGAAAACAAACAAACACACAAACAAACACATGGACAATCACATGGACGGACGGACGGACGGACGGACGGACGGACGGACGGACAGGGGCAAAAATATAATCCCTGCCCCTGGTCGGAAGATAATGAAAAAATATAATCTAAGAATTAAGTAATTGCACTGAACAAACTTATTATAATGGCTGTGATGTGGATTAGTCTAAAACATGCGAACGGCACATTTCTCCTCACACCATAAGCTTGTGACATTTACAAATATTTTATATGATGGAATCACACTGATGCCGGTGGTTCAGATTAGTTGAGATTTATTTGTTGGTTGGGCAAATTTGAAACATTATCTAAATGTACAGTTATATTTTTATCACACAGAGACTAAGTGACTGTTTAGGCTGCTTATTTCTTTGGAAACAGGGGGCTGAAATACCCCACCCCACAAATTTGAGAGAAAGAACGTAACTTTGCAGATGAAATTATGAACAGAGAGCTCCCTCCTTTCATCTTCAAAGCAAGCAGGAGCTCAAAGCGTTTATAAGCATGGCATCTGCAGAAGTGAGGGGAGTCTCTCCCTCCCACCACCCTATGACTCAACAATATTAACCAAACACAGCATGGATTCATTCACCAGACATAACGCAGAGGCAGGCTGGCACTGAAGATGGATGCATGCTGGTGTTAATGCAGTATGATTATTCATGGCCCTGTATAACGCTCTGCAGATACACCCCAAACCTCATGACTAATAGATGAGACCATTTTCGCTTAGAGAATTTGTCTCCCTTTTATATATTTGTATTTATTTTATTTTGCATTGGTCAGTCAAGTCTATGTGCTGTTTTTATATCTGATCTGTAAATCCCATTGACACCATACATTTTGAACCCCATTTCATGGGTTCTGATTTGTACTTAAATTGATATGAACTGGGCATAGCATAATAGGTGAACGATCTGCAGTAATAGCAGATTTACAAGCTCAGCGCGTTGTGAGCTTGTAGATTTTTAGCCAAGAGAGATTGGTGTTGAAGGAAAATAAGGAGGGACCAAGTATGGACCCCTGGGGAACCCTGGTCAACTGAAGTATCTAGAGTGGTTTACAAAAACAATGAACAACCAACCAACAAACAACCAAACAAACAAAACAACAAACAACTATTTGCCATAAGCCTGAGAGAATAGGTATCTTTTCAAGTCAGCCTCAAAAGAGTCCAATGTTGGAGCATGGTGAATCTCCATTTGGAGATAGTTCCAATAATTTGAGAAAAGAAAACACAAATTGAGGACAGTGGTGTAGTTGCTGCTGTGGGCCTTGTGTTAGAGCACGGTGGCGTGCTTCAAACACAAGAATCTGTTAAACTGCCTATTTTTGCGGCGTGGCCACTGGTATCTCTAAAACCACTGGTACTCAATTATTCCATTTAATTTCCAAGAAAAAAGAAAGGAAAAGGTATGGCGCAAAAAAAGGCATAAAGAAGTCCAGGTCCAGGCACTCAGGTAGGTTTGAAAAGTATATAGCCTTTATTTCAATGGGCCTGATTTAAAAAATAAAATGTTGGCTTGCGCCTTCGGGGTGTGTCAGTGGAGGTAGGAATGGGCTGAAACTTTGCCCATACATGGAGGTGTCTAACGTCATATACTGATGTCATAGATGACTGACCTTAGACTTGCAACATGAATGACATGGAAGCCACACCCTCATTACACCCTGGCTCACATCGTGGCTGTGCAATAGGCTAGCTGTCTATAACGGTGTGTGTGTGTGTGTGTGTGTGTGTGTGTGTGTGTGTGTGTGTGTGTGTGTGTGTGTGTGTGTGTGTGTGTGTGCGTGCGTGCGTGCGTGCGTGCGTGCGTGCGTGCGTGCGTGCGTGCGTGCGTGCGTGCGTGCGTGCGTGCGTGCGTGCGTGCGTGCGTGCGTGCGTGCGTGCGTGCGTGCGTCTGTCCAGACAAGTGACGGCACAGATGACTAATGGCACAGGATGGTCACAAATCCACATTAGCGCCACACCGTTTCTTTTTGGATCCTGAGTAACTCTTCGGGTTGTACTGACGAAACGCATGCACCATGAGAACCTGAGCTTTTTTGGGGTGTCTCGTGTACACCTGATATTTTAACACTGCCTACAAGGACAAAGATGAGCAAGAAGAGCAAGTTTATATGCGGTTCAGAGAGAGTCCTCTCTTTATCAAGATTTCCTTTCATTGCCATTCATGGTTAATCAGATGGCAGAGAGAGAGAGACCAAGAGTAGAGGTTCGATAGTCAGGCTCACATGTAGCCTTTACAGTAATGCAGAACATTAGCTGTATTCAGCAACACCAAGGTCATCGCAGTCAGTCAGTGGTTGAGCCACCAAAAAGTTAAGCTTATCCCCCAGGCACATAGGTCCTTGCCCCCTTCGTTTTCCACACAGCAAAAGGTATGGGGAAAAAATGAGTGTAACAGAAGTAAAAATGTTATACTCATTAAATTAAGGTACTGTAGATGATTTTGCTGGGTCAATGTTGGTTCAGTTATTCGGCAATGCCTTTGTCATATGATTTTGTGGTTTAGAACACATTAAATGCATCAACCTCTCCCTTTTAGCAGATGTGTATGAATTTGAGAGTACAGTTTCCCACTTGCACTGTAAAATCCTGAGTGTACAAGTGAACAAATGGAGTGTATAAATACAGTCAAATGGATCCATAAGGGTCCATTTAGCCTCCATTCAGTTAAATGAACACTCAGAATGTTACTGTGTGAGTATTAAACCATGCTGGTCCTCTGACAATGTATTAAATCTAGACTGCTGCTCTAGCTTCTTTAACAGAGGCTTATTTCCGCTATATACTCTGTGGACTGACATACCTGTCCACCTCCAGGATTTGAACTCGTGTCATTGACTATTTACGGCCATCATCTTCAAGTCGCCCATCTTCTGATGCTTGATGCAGTTTCGAGTGGGACACATACAGTATATGGAGATGTCATCTCTGGTATTCTCGTACACTTCCAGTGCGGAGGAGGGTATTGTGGGAGAGAGA
Organism: Gymnoscopelus braueri; assembly: GCF_963280865.1. Classification (NCBI taxonomy): domain Eukaryota; kingdom Metazoa; phylum Chordata; class Actinopteri; order Myctophiformes; family Myctophidae; genus Gymnoscopelus; species Gymnoscopelus braueri. The sequence goes on from NC_137614.1 coordinate 16,505,577, forward strand.
TTTGGACATGTGTGTTGATCATTCTCTTAGTGGAGGGGAGATCTACCGCTCTACTCTTGACCCTTGTTGTGGGTCCTTGAGGTTACCGATGCTGTTAGTAAACTGTACCTTGTAGGACTTTTGAAGTTAGATTAGATGTGGTCATCTGTAAGGGATCGTGGCAGTTTAATAGCCGAAATGCCTAATTTGGATTGATAGCCTCGTGTCTCAGTTGTCTATGAATAATGGCAGGTTCATTTTCAGTGGCAGTGATAGTGAAATCCTTCGGACTTCACATGGATAATGACAGGCGCCAATCTGTCAACATCTGTCCATCAGTGCCCCTATGCTTTCCATAAACAGAACTATTTAGGACCTGGCAAAATGTCAATGGCCTGCCTGCAATATACACCACATGTGACTTTATAAATAAATTGTTATTTACGTGCTATTTATGTGTCAGACAAAGATAATGTTTCTTCTGACTCTAGCCTTGAACCTTGCCAGACCAGCTTTTTTAAGACTGCCTTGTCACAGACTGTCCTAACAAAAAGATTCTTACAATGTGATCCTGCCAGAACTTTGCATCACTCAGACTGATCTGTGCATGAGTGACGAGTGTTGTTGCTGTGGGAACTGAGCACTCCAGTGTTTAGAGAAGCTCCAACTACAACAACAATACAATGGCGCAGCTGACAGCATCGATGCCTTAAACCCAAAAGCTTGACAGGAATTTGCAACAGGAATCCAACACCCTTGTCGGGTTGTGTGTGTTTCATGTGACATCTTGATAAAGATTTGTCCTGCCTCTTCAGGACCCAGAGAAAACTTTGTCAAAGCATTGTCTGATAAAATGGGAGCCAAAGGCTATCTGATCAAGTCCTCTGAACTCCCTCTCTCATCTTAATGCAACTCACGAGGAATCTCAGTCCTCAGAGAACTTCAAAACAGAGTGATAAAATTCTTCCCGGAGGAGATAGTAGGAAAGAGTAGAGGTGCAGCTTGCACTTGCTAGCATTGAATAATGAAAGGGACTCCAAGCTCTTAAGTTCAAAGTTGCATTTATTATGCTCTCTTTTCTTCTTCCTGGGTGTGAAGAGGACCGTGTTAGCGGCTGGAACAGTACAGAGGCACTAGTAATAGGGTTTAACCCGAAGGTGTTTTTATTCACAAAAACAGGACAAGACATTTAGGAGACACACCCAAATATGGTCTAGCTTCTCACCCTCAGCTCTCCTCTAATGAGCTGGCAGCAGCCTTTTATAGCCAGCTGAGCTAATCTGGACTATACCACTTTACTGCATTCACAGGGGTGTTTCTAAAACATATAAATACCTAACTAAACATAGAGTAAATACATGAATATAAATAGCCTTAAAACACACAAGTATTACAAGTCTAATTAACTACACAGGTTATTGTCTCCGCCAGGCCGAAAGGCATGGCGAGAGAGTATGTTTTACCCCCTGTCCGTCCTTCCGTCCGTGTGTCCGTGTGTGTGTGTGTCCTGTCCGTGTGTTACCAGCTAATCTCCGGCACCGTTGGCCCGGTTGCTGCGAAACTGTGCACACACACTCCCTGGATGCCAATTCAGAACCTCTGCCTCAAATTTTTCACATGGGCCTGTTATAGCGCCACCTGGAGGCCGATTTGTGCAAAACCCATTTTTTTATATTACTCCTACAGATTTTATCCAAACGTCATGCAAATCGGTACACAGTATCTCTATAGTCATGTGATCAACACGGATCTGTCCGATTTCCCATATTCCATCCTCATTGGCTAAGGTTGCCTTCCAAAATTTACAGGATTGGTCCGTTTTGAACAAAATGCCTCAAATCATGAACGCAGCTTGTGATTTCCGTGAAATTTCACAAACACATTCCCACTAGGCAGAGGAAGAAATGCCACCTGACATTTTTCACATCAGCCTCATGGTGGCGCTATAAAAGGCTGATTTGTGTTTTTAACTATAACTGCACCGATCTGCGTGAAACTTTGCACGCACACTCCCTAGAGGCCAAGGAAAAACATCCGCCCTGCATTTTTCACATTTGCCTTTTATAGCGCCACCAAGACGCCGACTTATGTAAAACACATTTTTGGATATTAAGCACATTTTATCCAAATTTCACACAAATCGGTACACATGATCTCTATAGTCATGTGATCAAGATGGAACTGTTTGATTTTTCATATTTCATCCTGATTGGCTAACAATGACATCTAAAGTTTGCAGAAGTGGCCCGTTTTGAACAAAATGCCACAAATCATGAACGCAGCGTCCGATTGAGGTGACACTTTACAAGCACATTCGCACTAAGTTGAAGAACAAATGCCACCCTTTAACATTGCCCTATTATAGCGCCACCAGGAGGCCGATTTTTTCTAAACTTTTCTTTGTTGTATTACTCCTACAAATGTTGTCCAATCATCATGCAAATCGGTATCCATTATCTCTATAGTCAAGTGATCAAGATTTTTCATATTCCATCCTGATTGGCAAATTCCGAACATTGTTGGCCCACAATAACCTACCTGACCTGCCAGAGACCTGTGCTCCGAGGAGCACTTTTTCTAGTTCAATAATTCCTTCTTAGTTCCCACTACAACATCATTTCAATCACACCAGCACATCATAACCCCCCCAGCTATCCTAATATGGTCCAGCCCAATCATGCTGAAACACACAGGCAATTGTTAGGCATTCAATCAGACCTCAACAATAAAACTTATATTGCACCTCAACCATATTGCACCTAGTCTCCATTGCACCTATAACACACATTACACTTGCCCATCATGATTGTCAATACTTTGACTCCCCAGGTGGAACTCGTTGGCACTCAGTCAAACAGGGAACAAGTAAATGTATTAAACAATAAAATAATGGCTGTGCAAAATACGCTGTGCAAATTACTAAAGTGCTAATACTTTGTGCAATTAAATCAACTTGGGTTTACAATATATGTGCAACATTTGTAACAGAGGTCCTCTCTGTTACACTGGGTGAGAGTCTATAGAGGCAAAACTCTTCAATACAGTGAGAGAGAGAAACTTCGTTCTTTACAGCAATCAGCCACCTCAATTAACCAGTACAGGCAGAACATTGTTTAGAGTGAGATTTCAAGATTCCCGCCTATTTCTGAACTGTTGTTATAACCACAATGTTTGCACAAAAGACACATATCACATGTTTATGTGATTTATAGTTTGGGAATTATGATAATTCAGTCACTTGCCCCAACACACACACACACACACACACACACACACACACACACACACACACACACACACACACACACACACACACACACACACACACACACACACACACACACACACACACACACACACACACACACACACACACACTTACTTACTTATGGTATTGATTGATTGATGTAGTTTATTTAGAAAGACATGAGAATAGTACATGACAGTACATAACAGTACATGGAAGTACAAATTCACAATACAAGGTCTACTAAACTGGAAACCCTCATTAAGCATTACGCTTGTTTAAGATGAGAACCCCATGCACACAAATCATGATGAAATATAAGAGGCAGGCAGATATACACACTACTATACAGAATGTCATACAATCAGCTTTCAGGTTACTGGTATGACGAGAGGAAAAAAATATATATATATACAAAAGAGGAAAATGAAGGAGGGGGGGGGGGGGTAGGGGGGGTAGGTTAAGACTTAGACAGGGGCCATTTTCGAATTGCAGCCTCCTGAAGGTGTATCTTTAGGGCAGTTTTGAAAGTGAGTAGGGTTTTACACTCCTTTACTCCTTTTGGTAGGGCATTCCACATTTTTGATGAATAGCATGAGAACGAGTTCATACCCTTAGTTGAGCCAAATCTGGGTTGAACATGATCAGTGGAGCTGCCTCTGGTGTTATGATCATGGACTTCATTAACATTTTGGAAGTATTTTGACAAATACAGGGGGATCCCAATGTTGTGGTGTATCTTGAAGACCAGGCCCATAGCAAGTTGCTGTACTCTGTCCTCAACCCTAAGCCATCCAATCCTAGCAAAATGAGCAGGGGTTAGATGGGTTCTGTGATTGAGGCCAAGAAGTAGCCTTACAAGTTTGTTTTGGGATGTTTGGAGCCTTGTTTTTAAGGCCTTGGAGGTGTTGTGATACCATGAAGTGCATGCATAATCATAATGACCTTGAATGAGGGCCCCTGCAAGAATCTTCAGAGTATTCTTACTGACTAGGCGATCAATCCTCCACAAATAGCGTGTTGTTCGGTTGACATTTTTGATCACTTTTTCGGCGTTTTTGTTACCAGAGAGGTTTGCCTCCAAGATGGAGCCCAGGTAGGTAATTTCATCCTTTCTTTTGATGACATCATCACCCACTTTGATCGTGAAACTCTCTGCCTTGCTAAGGTTAGGACTGGACCCAAAGAGGATGGATTCAGTTTTACCCAGGTGTAATGAAAGTTTGTTGTCAGAGAGCCAGATGCAGATCTTGTTGAGTTCGGAGCTGAGAGTTTTCTCAACCTGCAGCCTGTCCCTGTCCGAGACTAGCAGGGCCGAGTCATCTGCGAACAGGAACAGCTTGCAGTCGCAGGCCGATGACATGTCATTCACATATATCAGGAACAGTAAAGGTCCTAGTATACTTCCTTGTGGGACACCACAAGTCACAGGGAGGGGGGGGGACTGGGTGCCGTTTACTTCCACCACTTGCTCCCTCCCTTCCAGGTAGGATCTCATCCAGTTCACTGACGTATCATCAAAACCTATTGCTTTGAGCTTATTGATCATAATTGGGTGATTGACGGTGTCAAAGGCCTTCTGGAGGTCCAGCATGACCATGCCGCAATATTTGCCCTTGTCGACATCTTGTTTGATAGAGTCGTTCAAATAGAGAAGGCATGTGTCAGTGGAGTGGTTTGTTCTGAAACCAGATTGGAATTTGTAGATAAGATTTTTTTCGGCAAGATACTTATCGACCTGTTCATAGACTATTTTTTCCATGACTTTCGAGATGGAGCTAAGAATAGAAATAGGGCGGTAGTTGCCAGGGTCTAATTTGTTTCCTTTTTTGTACAGAGGGGTCACCCTTGCTTTTTTGAAATCGTTAGGGACCCGTCCCTGTATGATGGAGAGGTTTATTATGTGGGTAATGATTGGAGCAATGGAGGCGGCCGAGTCTTTTAGAAATTTGGCGGGGATATTGTCGAGGCCTGTGGCTTTGTGTTGATGAAGAGCACTCAATTTTTTAAACACCTCTTCTGTTTTCACAGGGGAGAGTTTAAAATCATCTTTGCGTACACCCTGTTTTTCGTAAAATGAGTCAACATGCTCTTCACCATAGCACCCAGAGTGAGTAGTCCATCGTATCCGATGATGACTTCTACTTCTTCCTTTGGTGAGTACACACACACACACACACACACACACACACACACACACACACACACACACACACACACACACACACACACACACACACACACACACACACACACACACACACACACACACACACACACACACACACACACACACACACACACACACACACACACACACTGGCTCTCCATCTCCACTCTCAGTTGGAATTATTTTTGCCTTATTTTTCCATGATTCTTAAATTGCCAGAACTCACACAGTTTATATAGCTACTATATAGACGTACTATACCTTACAACATACACATACCTCCACTGGAAATGATAGGCTTAATGGTTGGGGAGAAATCAATATCGGAGTGGGCCATGGTACTCAACAAGTACAACTGTGTTGGTTTGTTGTCAAGGGAGACAACAAACCAATCTCTCTCTCTCTCTCTCTCTCTCTCTCTCTCTCTCTCTCTCTCTCTCTCTCTCTCTCTCTCGCTCTCGCGACTGCAAGGCGTGTTGAGATTTCTGGAAGCCTGGCAGAGGGCTATGGAGCAGTCACAGATACCAGATCTTTTCACATAGATGTATTGTTATCAGCCGGAATATGATAAAGAATTTCACAAAAAAATACAATATATTATCTTTTTAAAAGCAGCTTTAAATCGTATTCATCCAAGACATATCAATGTACCAAGTCCAAGGACCTGCATTCCAACACATTTACCAAAAAGCATAACAAAGTCAGCCCGTTATGCTAGGGTGAGTTCTTCTGACGTGCCTACGGTTGCGATATTGGTGGACTTTGACCCAAGACAAATAATTGGAGTGAAGCAAACCCAACAGTATCCCACTGAATGCTGGGAATGCGTAGAATGACTCAGCATTCTTCTCAGCAGAACCTGGCAAAGAGGACATCCATCACACCACCGCTCCCATCCGCCATTAGCCTATAGGAACCTGACGCCTGCTCTGACATTGTGTCTCCTGGCCGGCACAGTGCGCTGGCTGGTCGGCTGCTGCTGAGCAAGAGGAAATATTACTGATCCAGCTTGGCTGGGGGTCAGATCTGTCTGTTCTCGGATGAGGAGACAAGAGTAATTACTGGATTGGAAGTGGCCATAATGGAGCTCGTGAATATGATTGAAGTCATTGATTGACTGGAATGGAATGGAATTAACTTCTGCTCGCAGTTTAGATGCCAGTTCTACAACAGCAGGAGAGCCATGAGGATGTGATCATGTTAGAATGATGATCATCGTGAGATGGGTGTCTGGCCCAACTGTGCACAGTAAAATCTGCACTGTTCATTTATTCATTTGTAACTCTGAGAGTGTACAAATGTACACATGTGTACACACTCAGAGTTAAACACAGAAATGAGGATTTTACCTTGTGCCGATGGACCAATTGTTTGTGTGTGGGATGGTTATACTACTCCTACTCCTACGGTTTTACTTGCCAATATCTCTTGGCCACTATGCAAAATGGCCATGCCATAGACTGATGATGCACAGGAAGCAACCAGCTAGATCTTATGTAACAGCAGCGTAATTAAGACATGGGAGCGGCAAGCCAGCAGCCCAGCACCACCTGTTATTAGCAGATGTTAATGACTCCTGGAGCCATGTCATCTGCTATGCAAAAAATAAAAGAAAGAAAGAAAATTAAAAGGATTATAAAGCAAATTGGCCAATGATCTGGCCCACAGGACATGTTCGTGTTTGTGTGAAATACTGTAGATATGCCCCCTGAGTCTGGGGCAGTGGCTCATGAGATAGAGCGGCCACCTGGGAATCGGAAGAGACGCTGAACCCCTAACTACTCTCAATGAGCACTTGGGTGCCTTGCTTGGTTTCCTCTGCGGTCGGTGTGAATGTGTGTGAATGTAATGCACATTGTAAAGTGCTTTGGATAAAGGCGCTATAAATCCATTTACCATTTAGATATATAGTACACATAGTCATCTAACGGTTACTGCCAGTATAAAGGAAAATTTTAGACCCAAACGCGGATTCAAAAACAGACAAAAAGCTGATTAACATTTCTTTACAGCTTGCGAGCTTCTCTACACGACACTGTACATGTCAATTCTTAACAATCAGCCTGCACACACACCCATGCGCACAAACACAGCACACCCTCCATTCCCATTCTCACAACATGCAGGGAAGCGTTTCCAAGGTGTCACCATGTGGGCCTTTATCAGTTTGCAGGTCCCGTTGCCATGGCAACAGAGGATGAAGTTGTCTGTGTGAATCATGAGTCGGCTGCCTGTTCCCTCTCCTCACCCCCCGTAGATCTATTCCTGACCCAGTGGCCCCTTGTGGGAACATGGTGTCAGAAGCCAATGAAGTGACATTCCACCCCACATTGTATCACACAACTCCATGTGGTGAGTGTTTTTTTTTTCTTTTTTTCGCTGACTGAACATCCCCCTGCGGTCTTGCTTTCCCCTAAACGACACTCATATCCTAAGGCCCTCCACTTAAAATTAGAGAGCAGCTGTTCCAGGATTATCTTATCCTGAGTTGGATTCCTAAAATACCCCAGACGGAATTATCTTGGAGGCAAAGCAAGTAGGGAAGAGGAATGGAGCTGAGAGCATTTTTTTAAGGTGGGCGTGCGTAAATACCTATTTTCAACTATACTAGCAGTGGTCTCGCTGGAATGTTGTTGTGTGTGTGTGTGTGTGTGTGTGTGTGTGTGTGTGTGTGTGTGTGTGTGTGTGTGTGTGTGTGTGTGTGTGTGTGTGTGTGTGTGTGTGTGTGTGTGTGTGTGTGTGTGTGTGTGTGTGTGTGTGTGCGCGCGTGCGTGTGTGTGTGTTTGTGCATGAACATAGGTTTACACCTGTGTAATTGGGTTCATGTGCACACGGTGTGTGTGTGTGTGTGTGTGTGTGTGTGTGTGTGTGTGTGTGTGTGTGTGTGTGTGTGTGTGTGTGTGTGTGCTCGTGCGTGTGCGTGTGCATGCACTGCTCTCCTGACAGCAACCCAGAGAGAGTTATGACGGCCCCTGAACAAGCAGCCTATTTACAGTAGGCCTACAGTCTCTAGGGACTCTAAGGACTGGGCTGGTTGCTCCATGGAAAACACGCTCAAACTCACACTCCTAGCCTCCTGCAGGCATGTGATACTGACACAGCCTCCCTCACTCCCATTCCATGGGCAAGAATTGCATCTCATTGTGCAATGTGGCGCATTATCTCGTCAGTGGAATGATATGTGGCTGCGTCCAAATCATATTATTCGTTCTCCCCAGCTGTGGGTATGTGCTATGGCAGTGATTTTCAACCTTTTTCATCTCAAGGACCCGCAGTTTGATATGCATTAGGCCACGGTCGGACCCCCATTTGATACACTGTGTCATCAGTGTTTATTAACTCCAGAGTGTAAAAGAAATGGACACATAAGGGTCAATTTGGTTCCAGAACCAGAATCAGCTTTATGGTCAAATCTTTTTTTATTTTATTTTTTTCGTGCAATCTTCATCATAGTCTTCCGGAAAGGAAGGAAGGATAGAGGAAGAGCTAGGAGAAAAGCACTGGATAGAAACAGTTCAAAATAATATATAATAGCATAGGTTAGGAGAAATAGCATCAGATGCAGATGTGTACAGAATGTGCAGCTATAAGGTGAGGTTAAAAATAGCAGCAGGTGCAGTACATAAAGTGTGGCACTAGAACAGTAACAGATATGTTACATAGTCTCATGGTCAGGTGAGATATAAGGGAAGTACTGTAGTCCACATAAAGGGAGTAATGTGCACAAGGAAGGTAAATGCACATAAGGTAAATCCACATCATTTACAATTACAATTTAGCCATTTAGCAGACGCTCTTAATCCAGAGCGATTTACTGTAAGCAAGGAAAACACAAGGTAATACATCGAATGCATAGAAATAGTCATCTAGGATCATAGGTAAACAAAGAACCTCAGTCCAAGGAAAGTAGTTCAGATTTAGTTTCAAAAGCTATGAGCAGAGAGCTCATACAACTGAGCAGAGAGCGTTTGCCGGTCGTCATGGTATCTAATGAGTGTGTGAGGTTGTCATTAGCATAGGCTGAGGTGTTAGATTATTGATGGCCGTGAGCTCCTCTGCTGGGCTCGTTTCTCCATGTCTCCTTGGGGAAGAGGAGCATTCATTCACCTCCAGTACCGGCTGACAGTCTGGTATGAATTACCTTTCCCCCGAACCCCCTGCTGACACTGCAGCGAGCAGCTAATGCTAGGCTGGGGTTTTAATATGCAGACAGTCAGGGAGATAGGGAGGCAGAGAGAGGATAATAAGGTGTGTGTGTGTGTGTGTGTGTGTGTGTGTGTGTGTGTGTGTGTGTGTGTGTGTGTGTGTGTGTGTGTGTGTGTGTGTGTGTGTGTGTGTGTGTGTGTGTGTGTGTGTGTGTGTGTGTGTGTGTGTGTGTGTGTGTGTGTGTGTGTGTGTGTGTGTGTGTGTGTGTGTGTGTGTGCACTGTGTACGTGTGGTTGTCTAGTAGTTGTGTGTGCTAAAAGAAAAAGAGGCAGAGAGGAAAAATTGAAGGAGAGCTGCAATGGGATGGAGAACGAGAGGCGGAAAGGAATGAGCTATAGCTGGTTCAAAATCAATAATTAAAAGGTCACATGGAGAGAGAGAGAGAGAGAGAGAGAGAGAGAGAGAGAGAGAGAGAGAGAGAGAGAGAGAGAGAGAGAGAGAGAGAGAGAGAGAGAGAGAGAGAGAGAGAGAGAGAGAGAGATGGATGCTAGTCGTGGAGAGCAAGAGCATAGTGGAATGCTAAACCCTTTCACAAACAACCAGACCAGAGACACATGCCATAATCGCACCGTAATCCACAATTAGCATGCACCAGTCAAGCTCTTTCCTCATCATGTCAGGTCAAATGCTACCTCAACACTAATGAACCATGGGATTTATTCAAACAAAATCTACCTCCTGATGATATTTTTTATTTATTTGTATTTCATTATTTATTTTAAAGGGGGCTTTTCTGCCTTTATTTATAGGTATAGTGGAGATGGACAGGAAACGGGGAGCGAGGGTTGGGAGAGACATGCAGCAAAGATCTTCGGGATAGGGACTCGACTCGAACCCACGATGTACTGTCAGGCTACATTGGAGCCAAGTGCCCATACCGCTAGGCCAGCGGTCAGGTTATTTTCAATAAGAGATGGCTGATGAAATTGCATGAGGCCAGCTGTGCAGCATCATTTGTCATGATTCATCATCACAGTGCAAAGTCGTGTCCTGTTACACAAGTGTTTGTCAATCACTTTAGCTGATGCACTCCAGTGTTCCCATGTCTATTCGCTGACCTGCCCAGTTAATAACTGGTGACCGATCTCACTTAATGACTGCCTGCCTTCATAATCACCATCAACTAGGGAGCGCCACAGAAACTACCCTACCCTTAAAGAAACCTGAGTCACAACCCAGCTACATGGCTGCAAATATGCCAGACTCCTGTGTACAGTGTGTGCGTGTGTGTGCGTGTGTGCGTGCGTGCGTGCGTGATCTACGCTTTCTTCCTTGTCTGCTTACCAGAGGCCAGGGGTTCAGCTTACTCTAGCCACCCACTTTATATCAGAGGAAGGAATCAGTCCCCAATTTCAAGAAGGAAGTGAAATAGCCATCATCATCATTAAACAAAATGTAGCTCCCGGAGGTCGGAGGGGGATACTTATCAGACTCATCAAGGCCAGATCAACACTAAGTCAAAATGGTAGTTTGTTGTCTTGGAGCACTTGAAAATACACATGGAAAACCTGATTTATATCTTTCAAGTGATGTGTCCAAACTTGAATCGATTTAACTTAGACCCTATATTATCAGTTGACCGGGGTCCCCCAGGGCTCTATAAGCTCACAACACGTAAGATTGCAACGTGTTGTTGTGAGCTGGTAGATCTGTTATTTTCACCGAACGTTCGCTCCAGAATAGGAATACATAGGGTTCAAATGGTTAAAGCTTTGATGAGATAATTGGCCTGTAGCTCATTATTATGCCGTTATATATTTCCACATTATAACCATATATAATATAACCATAAGATTGGCCTGGGTCTGTACCAGTGTCTCCTCCTCCTCTTTAATATCACCCACATGCCGTATATGAACCTTCTACAAGAGTAATGAGGGAGCATCAGATTACTCACTTCCGCTGTCTGGACAGCAGGTTTTCCCATATACCAACACAGGGACGCAAATTTTTATCACAGACTTGTACTACCATGGGGGCTGTTAATATGAGTAGGCAATGTGTGTGGAGTCTGCACTTGTAATATTATAGCTTCATCCGGTGTGTGGGTGTACGGATGTGTTTGTGCGCACGCATGTGTGTGTGCTAACTTTATTTTATGTTCCCAGCTATTGCTAGATATTGTAAGCCTGTGATTTGCTCAATCTGTTTGATGATAGCCACAGAAAGTTGTCTGGAAAATGGTTAACTGAGTCTGAGCTCTACTGTCTTGCAACTTTTATTTTAGAGTGTGGCTTTCTTTCCACCGTGGTGGATTTCTTTCACTTGCTTGGAAAGTGGAAAGAATCTAGTAGTATTAGTGACTTCCCTATTTGTTGTGAAACGTGTATGATGTTTTTATCAGTATCACTAACTTTGATTTGATTGCAATTAGTTTTAATTCCCTGGCCTACACATCAACTGTATTAATTTGCCTCCCACAGGACCCCTGACTCTTAATTCTTAGGGTTCAAAATTGGAGTCCCCAGGGACCCAAAAGGCCATGCCCATCACAGATGAGTGATTAGACATGTTGTGACAGCCATGTCACTGTTCTCGCCCCCACCATTCTGAGGCAATAAAGCCAAAGAGGTGAGAGTTTGACTTCAGCTTGACCCACAGTATGAACTCCCTCTATGGCATGTCAGAGGTGACCTTCTGTGGGGGTCATAGGTCAAGGTCTTAAAAAAAAGAAGATCAAAAACATGGCACCCACACTGCTCCCATACGCCTGAGCAACATGGTGTCCATCTGGAGGAATTCTCTGTTGAGATCGTGGAACTTTTTCCAACTTCTTTCTGTAACCTGTTTCTAATGAATGGAAATCAAATCAAATTGAGGACGGCATAATTATTGGTTTAGGATTAGGAAGTAGAGTGGCCGCCTGGCCGGCTGTCCATCTGGGAACTGGAAGTTCCCTGGTTCGGTGCATGGCTCCTCCTGGCTTCGCGTCGAGGTGTCTTTGAGCAAGACACTGGACCGCTAGTGTGGCTTCCCAGTTCCCACTGCTCCAGTTAGGATGGGTCAAATGCAAGGAATGAATTTCCCCATGCCATGGAGATCAATACAATTAACAAAACAAAACAAAAACAACAACACAGGGCCATACTAGCTGATATCAGCGTACTGATTCTAATTAATGTATGACTCTCATTAATATGCATGTAGTCCTTGCTTCTGACTGTAGTCCTTGTTTCTGATCCTTGCGTCAGAGAATTCTATGGAAGGTCTAGGTATGTTATGAGGTAATCAGGACCCCATCTGTCAGATTCCCACTCACTCCTGCCATGTGATAGTGGCACCGTCTTTAATAACAATGGTGCCTGAGACTGCAGATCCTTACCACAATATAATAGCAGGATTTCACAGTACATCTATGATTTGATTTTTGCCAATATTATTGAAAAATTGTGTGTTGGCAGTGTACTAGAATATTTTATTTCCTAAATGCCAGAACAAACTTCAACATCACTGCAAGAACTAAACCCTCTTTGTGTGCAAACCAAAAGTAGGTAAACATGATTTGGAACCACATCAATATAGAAATGAAGAAAACTAATAAATAGGTTTAATGTCCCGTAAGACAAGCTGCAAACACTGGCTTGTTATATTGATGACAAGAGTCATCATCTGGCTTGTGTTGAATACTAAGTGCTTGAAATTAAATAGTAATGGTGAAAGCACTCTTCCAGCATTCTCTGAAGAGTTTTCATAAATGAAAGTGCATGTGGATCCACTGGAGACGATGGAGGCTCTGTGGTTAATAACTGACCTTGAGCGACAGCACCAGGCTGGAAGATAAATGAGAGCAGCTTGGGAGGAAAGGAACCAATCGCCAAAGATAACTTTTCAATGTTCTCCATAGAGAATGTATGAAAGAATTATTAGACTGCAGGCGACACCAGCAAGGCTCCCCTCCCCTGCTCCCCTCCCCCACTGACAAAACCACCCCCACCCCCAGACCCAATGATTACAATATTTCCTTTGAGGGACATTAATTTAAGAAGTTAAAGTTCAATTCCCTCCAGTGAAATATTTAAAAAATGTGTTATTTGCATTCATAAAGAATTCCAATTCTCACTCTGTTAAAATAAGATATATACATTTATGTTTTACTAAGAATGCAGACTGAAAGTTATCATAACCATTTCAGCAACTGCAATATCACATTTATAAACATTATTTATATTCAAATACGTGTAAGAACCTCTGAAAGAGATAGTAGCTTCCACAGTAAAATCCTCAGTGTTCATCTATCCATTTATAACTACTCAGAGAGTGTACAAATGTAATAACCAAATGGACCTGTAAGGCATCACTCAGTGGTAATTTAACTCAAATGAACACTGAGTGTAGTACAGATAATCGGCTGGTTGTTTAGAACCGGACTCAAGATCCACTGTGAAGGCCTAGCTGGGTTGTAAGGCCAGCTAGTCATCCTGAATATGCAATCCGTGATTGACTGGGTTGTAAGGCCAGCTAATCTCCTGGTACTCTGGAGAGAGTTAAGATGCTCTTCGAGCGTCGCTGAGGACACTGCCTTAACCAGGGCATCCAGTGACCTGTATACTGCTGGCTGTGCCCCTGATGTCACCACAGGGATGTCAGATAGTGTCAGACATCTCCATACATGGAGCTGCCCATGTCAGTTATGCCCAAATATGGGACCATGACGTCAGTCCTGGACGTGACGGCCATCTCCATATATGGAGTCTCTGGGAAGGGTTCGCTGATGTCAGACCCCGTATCTATGGCACGTCTTGGGTCTCTATGGCGACTTCGTAGGTCGATCGTCTCCATTTATGGGGATCTCCATATATAGGCCAGTGCTGGCAAGTATGCCCTGAACGTTCGCAAAAGCTGCCACACGGATTTCCTGTGGAAATACGTAAACATACAAGAACGTTCTCTGGCATACGCCGCCCCACGGATTTCCTGTGGGAATACGTCCAAAGTCAGAGAACATTCCCTTGCCTATGCCTGTGCCTCCATCTTTGTCTGCTCCGCATGTTTTGACCCATCATACATTACTTGAGGTAGTGATGAGCCCACTGCCCCATGAGGACATTTAGATGAGGTTTATTTACGTAGTAGTGATGAGCCCGCTGCCCCATGAGGACAGTTGGATGAGGTTTCTTCACGGAGGTTGGATTATATTCTTGATAATGCTTTCCATGTTCTCAAGGTCGTTGTCCATGAGGTTGGTCCCTGCCGCTGCCCCGTGAGGCTTCCAAGTTTTAAGATTCACGTGTCTAGCTGTGGGCTTTCCTTTGGCCTCCATGGTGTGGGCTTCAGCTAGAACTTGACTTCATTCACTCAGTGCAAGACAAGTTATGCCTACTGCAGCTCTCCACCTAGAGAGCATATACTCTGCCGCCTCGTCAGAGAAGTATTTCTGGTCGTCGTCTCCTGCGTGCCGAACCCTGATCGGTCGCTAAGGAACTCTGCCTTGAACGAGTCGCCCGATGGGACTGCCGTTCAGGCCTGAATCGTAATCTCCTGCGTGCCGAACCCTGATCGGTCGCTAAGGAACTCTGCCTTGAACGGGTCGCCCGATGGGACTGCATGCCGTTCAGGCCTGGATCGTAATCTCCTGCGTGCCAAACCCTGATCGGTCGCTAAGGAACTCTGCCTTGAACGGGTCGCCCGATGGGACTGCCGTTCAGGCCTGGTGAGGGGCTCCGTGATCTGAGCTAGAGGTCCCTGCGTGCTGGGACCGGCCTGGGGCTCCGGCATATTGCCCTCACAGTCAGCTCTGTATCCGGCTCTCCGTCGAGGGACCATGTAGTACAGATAATCGGCTGGTTGTTTAGAACCGGACTCAAGAGCCACTGTGAAGGCCTAGCTGGGTTGTAAGGCCAGCTAGTCGTCCTGAATATGCAATCCGTGATTAACTGGGTTGTAAGGCCAGCTAATCTCCTGGTACTCTGGAGAGAGTTAAGATGCTCTTCGAGCGTCGCTGAGGACACTGCCTTAACCAGGGCATCCAGCGACCTTTATACTGCTGGCTGTGCCCCTGATGTCACCACGGGGATGTCAGATAGTGTCAGACATCTCCATACATGGAGCTGCCCATGTCAGTTATGCCCAAATATGGGACCATGACGTCAGTCCTGGATGTGACGGCCATCTCCATATATGGAGTCTCTGGGAAGGGTTCGCTGATGTCAGACCCCGTATCTATGGCACGTCTTGGGTCTCTATGATGACTTCGTAGGTCGATCGTCTCCATCTATGGGGATCTCCATATATAGGCCAGTGCTGGCAAGTATGCCCTGAATCGCAACACTGAGGATTCTACTGTGTAAACACTTTCCAAAAGATGGTCTCCAGTGTCTTATGTGACAGCTGGAAGAAAAATAGAACAAATTATTGGGTTCCCATATCATCATATTCTAGAGAGACCAGAGGAATCTGGAGCACTGCAGTTGTTAACAACACAAGCTTCCGTCCACACTCTGGAGAGAAAAGAACACGCTGTAAAATCCTGAGTATTAATTTAACCACTTATGCCCTAATTTATACTTTGTCATACAACGGTGTCGGGGGAAAATAGCCGATCTACAAGCTCTCAACACATGGAATTGCAAGCTTGTAGCTTGTATTTGAGCTATTTTTGACAACAATGACATGCCCAAAATATGGATGCCAGGTTGAAAGTGGTTAATTCAGAGAGTGTACAAAACATAAACTATATGGGTCCATTTGGTATTTTGGATACATTTGTTGTTTTTGTACACACTCTGAGTTGCAAAATGGTTACATTCACACTGAGGCTTTTACTGTGCAGTGGCGTCTCATGGTCACGGCTGCTTTAAGATTCTCCTGATAACACTGTTTTCCTTGCTCTGTCTGCTCCCTATGCAGCCACCCACTGTGATTACTGCCTGCATTGAACGCTGCAAAAACACTCTTCCATTCTTACACTATCAGGATTTAGCAGTGAAGCCTCAAACAGCTCACATATTCTTTTAGGGCTGGTAATTGAATTTGTCTGGCGCTCATGCGCACGCGTACACACGCACACACACACGCACGCACGCACACACACACACACACACACACACACACACACACACACACACACACACACACACACACACACACACACACACACACACACACACACACACACACACACACACACACACACACACACACACACACACACACACACACACACACACACACACACACACACATCCTGTACACAAAGGAGCCTGGCATAATAGGATCTTTGCAGCCATGTAGCTGGTTTGTGACTCAGGTTTCTCTAAGGGCAGTTTCTGTCATACTCCCTAGCTGGTGGTAATGATTATGTAGGCAGGCACACACACACACACACACACACACACACACACACGCACACACACACACACACACACACACACACACACACACACACACACACACACACACACACACACACACACACACACACACACACACACACACACACACACACACACACACACACACACACACACACACACACACATATAGGAAATACTGGGGCTGGGGAAATGGAAAAAATCATGATATTATTTACTACATATACTTCGATATCGATATTGACGATAGTATCGTATTGTGACAATATCAAATTTATTTTAAATTGTTCAAAACTTTTCCAAAATAGTGAAAAAAGCAGATCTATAAGTTCACATCAGAATATCGATATGATATCAATATATTGGCCACTGGCCAGCCCTATAGGACAAACACCACAATCAGTCTGTCATTCAGTCGCTGAGCTTGAACTAACTATACTATTGGCAGAGCATGACAAATGCAGCAGAAAGGGATGTGACGTGGATGGGTGTTGAATTATGTATTCAGCCATAAGGCATTTGTGACCCTCGATCACTCTAATAATGTGGTAAATCCCTAAATCTAATCCACAAATCCTTGTCTGTGGCTGCTGTGAAGTGAGGCCATTCTCTGTCTCAGATGGAGAGCAACCTCAGGCAGGGTCTTTTCATTATGGAGGGTCATTGAAGGATACCCCTGGTTCAGCAGATGGCTGTTCTCCATTTCTCTCTCTACAAAGGCCACATGAGTGCACATGGGGAGCCTAAAGCCTGATTTATACTTGGCATCCTTCGTGTCTCGCGCTAGCTGATCTACAAGCTCACAACGCATCACGCTGCATACACATGGGGGCCTATTTTGCACGCTGCCTTACCCCTTCTGCCTACATTCTTTTGACATGTTTTACCACTTTGAAAAACAGTTTTAAATAGTTAAAATAGCCGACCTACAAGCTCACGAAGTGTCTATTTTCACTATTTTAAAATGTTTTTCAAAATAGTAAAACATGCCTAAAAGCTTTACGGCAAGATAGGGCCCCATGGTGTATCATATTATGTAATACTTCAAGGCAGTATTTAACTTTTGTTGGGCATTCACACTTTTCAACAGATATGCTTCTATTGAATGTCAAGATTGTGCAACTTCCAAACATATGCACTTAAAACCCCACTGTGTCCTTTCTTTATTTTAAATTCATTTTATTGTGTATAGCATGACTCACATTTGAGTTACTTTTCAACATGTTTATACTAACAATGAATCCAGTACATAAAAGGAATGCATGTCATATATTTCTAAATTAATTTGTGTTGCATATATATGTAAAAGAAAATATATTTTGTGTGAATAAAATGCATAAGCTAAAATAATTTTTTAGTTACTAACTTACTGTATGCTAAATTTAGAGAGTCGAGAAGGTTTTATTTGTCATTCATACAGGTACAAGTAGCGAAATGTTGCTGTGGCGTGTCTGCAAGATTGTACAGCAGCTTAATATACACAACATAAGTGTAGGGATACAAAACATATAAAATTGAAATACGGTGTGTGTGTGTGTGTGTGTATATATACCCCCCCCCCCCCCGCAGTGTGGGATGTGTCATTATGTTTTGCACTCCACCATATGTTGTGTTGAAAAACAAAGCAAGTAATCATGTGGAGTTTTATTACAAAGTGAAGTCTAACAATGGTTCCCAGATTTCCAACGAGCCTGCTTTCAAAGTCAACCACAACAAGGCATTAAGGGCCATGGAAATCCCTCAGGAGAGTCGTCATTCACAACAGTGGGTGAGGTGGTTACCAAGGAAGTAACACCTTTGTGATGCCCCACTGCTGTCTCACAGTCAATGGTCAATGGTCTCACGCATATCTTCCAAACCACTGCCGTTGTTTGCCATTGTCCCCCATAGGAATGACAATGGGCATTCTGTCCCCTCTGGCTTTCCCTGGAGAGATGGACATCTGTGGGGGGCTTCCACTTTCTCTCAGCCACTTCATGTTTTGCCAAAGGGCAAACAAACGACCATTGTGCCTTGGCTTGGGCATCGCTGCTCTGCTGATGGCTATATAGACCGTCCCAGTTCATAGACCATCAGTTAATTGTGGCCTCACACAAACATGGCCATTCTGTGTACTAAAGCTAGATAGATAATTGCAATCCCTGAGAGGGGCTTAAACTGTAATGTATGGTCATTATCTTTGTTAGATCACTTTAACATGTAACAGATTACATGCAAAGGAGTTACCTAATTACATTACTAAATAAAAGTAACTCATGAGTTACAATTACACTATTGACCCATCATGGCAATTAAATTACAGTTACTAATCAAAATGTTGGTGATTACAAAAGGGTTGCAGTCAAATATAAGGGTTCTGAGTCTGACTGATGCTAGGTTCTTGGTTTACCTGGGATTCTAGTTTCTAGTGCCTCAAGAAACAGAGACAGTGTAGTGGCTACACGGCCTCTCTGCATTCTATGTATGTGACCTATGACTTTTTGTAATAAAAAGTTGCCATATCTAGGCCTATCGCATTATTGCAGGTAGAGTTCAGGGAAATGTGCATGCAGGCAGCAAACATTTCAAGGTGGGTAGTGTTGATTTTAGAAAACCACTATGTTCATTTTGATTTTGATTTAAAATAAAACACATCAATATTCATTGAAGTTATATTGAGCAGCGTACTTATGTTGACCTGTTTTTATTATTTGCTATAATCTATCCTGGTTCAAAACATGTATTTAGAAAGTAATCAAATGTAATCTGGATACATTACTTTGATAACGTTATCAAGAGGATTAGGTCAAGTTTTAGGAGGGCAATCAATGTAGGCCTACTTTGTGGTGGATTGTATTTCAATAGGCTAACCTTCCAGCCCTGTTCTGGATATATGCAGTGGTGTAAAGAGCATTTACTCAAGTACTGTACTTTTTGAGGTATTTCTTTTACTTTACTGCAGTATTTCCAATTTTCAATACTTACTTAAGTAAGTACTTACTTACTTACTTCTACTCCACTACATCTCAGAGACAAATATTGTACTCTTACCCCACTTCAATTATTTGAAAACTTTAGTTACTAGTTACTGTAGATTTTGATTGTTATTACAAAACATACATTAACCCTATACATATCGGTCATTTGAAAATAGCCGATCTAGCTCACAAGCTAGATCGGCTCACAATGTCGATCTATGCGTCGTGATGCGACGCATTGTGAGCTTGTAGATCTGATATTTTCAAAATATTTGTATACATTTGAAAACTTGTGAAATGGGACATTCTGCATAATGAGTACTTTCAGTACATTTTGATACCAATACTTTTGTACTTTTACTCAAGTAAATTGTGAATTCCGGACTCTTACCTTCTACATTGCAGTATTGATACTTAATACTTAAGAAAAAAGTAGTACTTTTTCCACCACTGTATATATGGACTATACCGCTTGCATGATGAAAATGGAAAGCTGTTATGCAGTAGGCTTTTTCACAGAAAACACTTATTTTGAACATTGTTGCTGATATCCCAATTTAAAACGATCAACACATAAATCTACTACTGCAATTTAGACTACAATGCACGTGCAGGACTGACATTGCAGGAATTGGATAAACTATTAATGTTGATATCAGTATCACAAGCCTGACAAATTACAAAAGCATTTTGTTATAATCTCTTTCATTCCAATCCAGCCTATCATCTCTTCATGATTAAAATAGAGGCCATCTAATAAGGACTAAGGTGACACAAATCGGATTCATTTTTAATAGAAATTAGTTTGAGATGGCTGCCGTTTTAGATTGCTTATCAATTATGGAAAAACATGATGTAGTCTACATTCTCTCAATCAATTTTCCTGCATCAAACATTGCTGCATAGCTCTTTGCCTTGAGGGTGTTATACCTCTATTTGTGAGTGTTGATTAGGTAGCATCCTACGCCATGTCGCCAACAGTCACAATTTGGCAGCATCTTACCCTCACTCCACCACCAACAGTCCTCGAGGCGTGTTGGTTGTCATTGGCTCATAAATAATCAATGCTAAATCAACTGGTTGCTAATTTTCTTACATTTTAAAACATGCATAGCTCCCTCTTGCTCTCACACATATTATTTTAGCCTGAAGGAGGGGGGGGGGGCAGACAGTGTTGATTGATGGTTGACATGGAAACAACATCTTCTGGATATTCCACAACACACACACATCAGCTCCCACTATGACATTGGTTCTCAAAGTGGGGTCCCCAGCAAAATTAGGTATGCGTCACAATCATTTGAACCCCTTTATCCATATTTTATACTTTGGCTATTCAAAAATAGCAGATCTACAACAAGCTCATAGCGTGGCACCGAGTGCCACGCTATGAGCTTGTAGATCTGCTATTTTTGAAAAATCTTGAAAATGTGTGCAAATCTTTAAATCATTTTTTAAACAGGCAAACATTTTTAACACAAATCTTTGCTTCTGGGGGTCCCTGGCACAACACATTTTCAGGTGGGGGTCTGCGGCCACGCCCACATCAATTTGGGGGTCCTTGCCATTGCACGAAAAAGTTTGAGAACCACTATGATACCTAATAGAAGATGTATAGGGCCATATTCCTACCAGGCCCAGGGTGTGGAGAGGGTGAACAAACGGGTGTGTCCAACGTTTTTATGATCCCTCCTCGTGCTCGTTTGACCCACAGGATTAACACTTTATGCATTACTACTGTCTGAAAGGGAGATATGGGAAGGAATATTGTGGATTACAATGTAACTGCAGGTTGGACCTGAGGTCATTGTATATCACTCATTCTTTTTTTGGTCATATGCTGCATATGATATCCTACTATGCATCATGGGCTATATGCATGATGTCCATAATAATAGCATCCGCTTCAATACCACCACCATGCTCATTTTATTAGGACTCATTCTGGCAACTCCCCTCTCTACGCCAACAGAAGGCACTTGGCCCCCACCCTCGGTCTGAGTTTAGCCGTGTGTGTGTGCGTGTGTGTGTGTGTGTGTGTGTGTGTGTGTGTGTGTGTGTGTGTGTGTGTGTGTGTGTGTGTGTGTGTGTGTGTGTGTGTGTGTGTGTGTGTGTGTGTGTGTGTGTGTGTGTGTGTGTGTGAGTGTGTGTGTGCGACGTGCGTGCTCTAAACTCACTGCAAGCGCTCCCACAATAACAGTAGTGACGTCACTCATTGCCACCAGTCTCGTTGGATACAGCTGCAAAACTGAGAGAGAGAGAGAGAGAGAGAGAGAGAGCGAGAGAGAGAGAGAGAGAGAGAGAGAGAGAGAGAGAGAGAGAGAGAGAGAGACGCTCACAAGCACATAGAGAGAGACACCGAGAGAGCGAGCAAGAGTCAGAGAGGAGAGAGAGAGAGAGAGAGAGAGAGAGAGAGAGAGCGCTGATTGAGGTAACAGGGGGAATAGCAGCTCGAGCGGCGGAGAGGAGACAGACGGCCATCTTAGCAGCTATCCGCGGCTCTTAGAAACACATCATCTTCTGGGATATTATTTCATTCTTGTGTAGAGAAATATTCCACCCAGCCGACGTGGACAGAAGAAGGCTCCCCCGCGTGTTTTTAAACTCTATTTCGGGACGATGCAGCTCCGAGGGAATAAGCTATTTGCATCCCTGGTCGGACTTGTCCTGGGACTATTATGTGCCGTGGAGACAGAGACAGCTAAAGGTAAGGGATAAGTCGGGATTTACATGTACATCCTTATGTTTGTTGGCGCTGTACCACAATAAACGGACCGTTTACACACATGTTTAGGCTACCTATAAGTCTATCTGTGTTCTAGGGTTAAGGCCTACACAATAAGGATGATAGGATAGCTCCTATATGGTGGTATTCCCACGGGAGGGATGCGCGTTGAGGAACCTGTTCCAGGGATGGTCAGCCTGGGAGCCGCATAGCATAGGGATGGATGGCGCTCCGCTCCGCCAGGAGAACAAGTGCATCTATTGCATTTATTATTTAGACGAAACACATGTTATTTATAACGTCCAATTGTCCACTTTTCTTTTCTTTTCTTTATCTGATAACGCAACGAACTGGGTTATTTCAGAGATCGAGTCCCCCGATACGGCGTTTGTTCTATTTTTGGGTACCAGTCTGTTTTATTATACAACGCTCGTTGTAATAATCACGTTATTATCTCGTTCGTGTTTAAAACATCTAACTCCACAATACGGAGACGTTTAGGACTGTGAACTTGTTCACATTTTCTGTCTGTGTTCGTTTTAAAAGGGCACTTTCTTTAATCGTTTTTTTTTTGTGGCATTGAACATGATTAGAATATGTCTTCTGAATAATTCATGCCCCTCAGCCTCTGCGTAGGATATGCGACTTCTGATGGTCCTCTTTTCTTTCTTTCTGTCTTTCTTTCAATATATATATATTTTTGTACGTGTTTTTAAAACACCCAGGTTCATCCTTTTCTATTCGTGGCCTAAATGTCTGCTTTGGCAACGTAATGGGCGCGTAGGTCCGAGCTTTGCACGCATTGCAGGTCCTCCTCATACCAACAAGCACTGTTATGTGTGTCGGTGGTTTCAAAAATTCATGTGTTGCGAGCAGCACAGCCCTTTAGCAGATCTACAGACCTAGTTATTATGACAGGAATGGACATATTCACTCCCCTTTGAAATGTAGGCCTGCACTTTGTGAAGAATTATACAGGCCTTTTACTGCAGGGGGGGGGGGGTTCACCTTCCCTTCCCTGAACATCCCAATTCCTCATAGCATGGATTTATATACAGTAGATCTATTGAATATATTGACATCATCCAGATACCTCAGTGTAGATCTGTCCCAAGCTGTTAATAAAGGGCAGGTTGATATTAGTCACTGGATATAGCCAACGTTTCAGTGTCCCTGTGGCAACCTCCAATATACCCGAGGGAATAATGATGAGTAGTTTGTTGTTTCTGTGGCACACCCATTTTATGCTCGGACCTACAGTACAGGGTATTGGAGGCCATGATCAATAAAATGCTAATAAGAGAAGACCGGGAATGAATCAGTAACCGTCAAAACTTGCTGAAGGTATTGTTCAACAATCTATAATAGGCGTGTTGGTCATGTCAAACAGCTGAAGAAATGTATTAGCAATGGCCAGTCACCATCTGTAAATCTGTAAAGCAATACGTTGATTTTCATTAGGTCAATCAAAGGACATGCTGACATAGGCCTAGAAATTAGGTGTGTGTGTGTGTGTGTGTGTGTGTGTGTGTGTGTGTGTGTGTGTGTGTGTGTGTGTGTGTGTGTGTGTGTGTGTGTGTGTGTGTGTGTGTGTGTGTGTGCAAAGGAAGGTGTATATTTGGATAGTCAGGAGCCCACACCTGCTGGCATCCCTGGTCTTATCAGTTATGGGACGTCACCTGTGAAATGGTGTTAGCTTATCATTATTGTCTAAAGTTCAATTGCCTGTGTAGAGTTCCACCACATGTCCTCTCTAGTACAGCCTTGTATGTTTGCTCGTATGTGTTTTGTAATCCTATTTTCATCAAACTGTATCATCTGAAGCTTCTGGGCCTTTCGTAAGTTGTGCATTGATATTGACAGATGTCAGATGCACAGTAGATGCCTCTGTGATGATCTGTATCATTATAGAAACAAGCTGAGGCAGAGTCTGGTGGAGCTACTGGCTGCAGCAAAACATATTCTCAGGACATTCAGTACCTGTGAAAGAGTCACTGCCCTTACGCAAAACATGTGGATTTGCAGAAGTTATTCGTTTCCCTTTAGACATCGGGTGTGGGAACGTAATATTAGGTTTTAGTCAGTTTTGTGGCCAATGCTTTTTCCTATTCTGCTATGTTGAGCAGCTGCTGGATGTGCCCATATTCCCTCAGAGTGAGAGATTAGGCCTGTGATGCGCAGGCCTTTTCTCTGTACACACAATCCAGACAAAAGGGGCTGACTGCTGGGAACCATTCTCAGCTCATTCATCATCGAATTAACAAATTCTAGTTGAACAAATTGCTTTGTGTGAAGCACAAACAAATGCATCCTCTGCAAAGTCCTCATACGTATGAGCCCCCCCCTACTAGAATTACTAAATGTTGTTAGTTGATTTTACATGTATTAGGGAAATTTACTTGGACATAGTTGTTGACTTCACAAGATAGAAGTGGCTGTTCCTAATAGTCAAAAAAGTTATTAAAAAAAACTGTACAGAATGTAGCTCTGTTGAGTATAACCGAAAGATAGATTGAGGTTGATCACCATCAATTGCCAGGTTGCACCCTGGCTAATATCACACCTTTTATAGCCGATGTTTTGCAGAAGACTCACATTACAAAATGACATGTTATGCTTTGAACAAACAAACAAGATACCTGTATGACGCAGGCCATGTGACATACTGTAGAGCTCTATGTCTTGCTATATGGTGATAAAACCAAAGCTATGTGGATACACACAGCTGACAATAGCCACATTGTTCCCCTCTCCCATGCTGTTCTCATAAGACTGTTGCATGCCATCATTCAGTTCTGACACCAGAGTTAGTTTACAGGCTTGTTTTTCCTTTCAAACCACATTAAATAACACGTTGCCTAATGACAAACGTAAAAGAAGGCAATAGAGAGAGAGAGAGAGAGAGAGAGAGAGAGAGAGAGAGAGAGAGAGAGAGAGTCCGTGAAATATGATCATACAATACTCATCTTCATTACCTTAAACCATTACCTTAAACTGTGCATACTATGCATGCTAGCCTACATCACAGATGTTTCTCTTTGAACATCTGTGGGGTTTTTCCCCCCTGAGCTGAGATACATCAAATAAAATGTCAGCTATCTTTAATCTGTCACCTAGGTGGTTTTGATTGATGAACCCAATTAAATTTGACATTTATTGATTTTTGACTTCAGCCATCAAGTGTCATGCTTCAATGATAGGAATCACAGCTCAGACATGATCAAGCACCAAACACTACTGTGCCTGTGTAACTAAAAAGCCCTGCAATATGAAATCATTATATTGCTTCCTTTGAGCATCACATTGCAATTCTGAGAATGATTAGGCCTAAATAATTGCACTGCACTGCCCTTAATAACAATTTGCTTGCCCTACAGAGGCTTTATCTATCAAAGTTAACTCTTGAATTGTTGCCTGATTTATTCATAGAATTCCCAGTGGAACAAAGAGCTGTTTTGGCCCACAGTTCTGGGCCTAGATTTTGAGCGCACACATCACAATGTGGTCACTGTTAGAGGGACCACAACTCAAGCCCTTCAAGAATGTGTATGATAATCCTCAAAAAGTGCTGTTGTTGGAGGAGTGTTGCAGTTTGTAATGTGTAGCCTACTCAGACAACTGTCTTTAATTTGGGCTTGGTGATGACTTCCCCTCATTGGTTCCTTCAGTGGCTGAATGGAGTCAGTGAACCATCAAGAATGGGTCATTCAATTGTGGAAATTAAAGTCGTGCTCCCCGCTCAGTCAGCTGTCCAAGGAGCTATGTCCAGCAGAAAGAAATCTACATTCCCTTAAACCCTTTCTCATGATGGCATGATGTACTGTTTCTTACGGTGTGTGTCAGATTGACTTTTTCTTTTGTGCAGGTAAATGTCAGTCACAATAAGTAATCAAAATAGCAATTGAGTTTTTCCCTGTATCAAGAAATTACACTAAATAGTAATTAGATACAATCATTTCCATGAAGCAAGGTTATGGAAACTGCATTGACACCTGTTAAAGTAACTTGTCAATGGAAGTAGTTTGGCTATTATCGCAAAACTAACCACTATCCACAATGGATGAAAGGGAAAAGCTTCCTTCTTTGTCCTACTAATGTCCAATTATGTTGATCTCTCAGTGTGGTATTTTTCTGACACAGAAATATTAAACCACTGGCTGTTAATACAAGCCTTACAGCAGAACTGCAGCTTATCTGCCAGTAGATCTGCAGTTCTCCCCAGAGCATCATCGTTGCTGGGAGAAATATGGCTCTCCGGAGCTTGGTGTGTGTGTGTGTGTGTGTGTGAGTGAACACATTGAAAACCAGGAGTCTCTCCGTGTGAACCATGTAACCAGAGCGCACGTTACCTGCAGTCCCAGAACCGCAGGTCTGATACACTGAGCAGCCCCTGTGCAGAGTTACGAGGCGTCTCACTCCCTCACTCTCACTGGGCCTTTGTGCCATTCACACAGAGCGGTGATTGAGTTGCATTGAAACTTCTATGGCTCCCCAACCCCCTCTTCAGAGGAACACCCCAGCCCTGTTGTCGGGAAGGGGGGGGGGGGGGGTAGTTGGTCAGCCAGTCGGATGGTTGGTTGTGATTGCGTGAAGTAAGGACAAACAAACGTGGCTGGACGGGCAACTGAGAGGCACTCCTGTGTGAGTTGGATGTTTAGGTAGCGGGGCCCCCGAGAGACTGGCCTTGCCTTAATGGCCATCAACGTTTCCTAGAACAGTCGGTGCTCTGTGGTGGAGACGGCATGCGTCAACCAGCAGCACGGGACGTTGCAAGGCAAGGTAAACAGAGAAGTGTGCCTACCAGTGTTTCAGACCACAAGCTAAAACTCTGCTGACTACTTAAGACAGGCAAGCACAATGGAAGTCATTCTGTGACTTGCATTGCACCAAAGACCAGCAATTTTGACATCCGTTTCTGGTCTTTGTGACTGCAAGATATTTTTGTCAAACATCATTAAGTCCCTGAAGCAGCTCTCTGAACCACTGTGAAGGGCTGTGTGGGTGATTTTGTGTTGAAAATGCACCTGTGTGTACTGGAAAGGAAAGCAGTTCTGGGCAAGCATAGGAATTTTCCAGAAACCAGCTATACTTTGTTTTTCAAACTATACATGTAAGGGATAACACTTAGCCAATATTTACAGTAAAATAAACAGATTGACTGAGTGTCAATTATAATTACAGCTACAGTATTTCACCATCAATAAACTTACAAAATAAATAAATAAAGATATTCCCATTTCTATGACACCTGACTGTCTTTTTAATACCTGTTGTACAACAACTCCCATTCCATAATTAAATGAAGCTAGTCCATTGGGCACTTGGAACGATACAAGTTGGGAATGCATGCTGGTGGCACCCAGAATGCAGGAATTGAGAATAATTATGAATAGTCCTGAACAGCAATGAGCCAGTCAGCTGACCATGTGCTACCAGGAGTTACCGTCTCAAAAACAGTATAAACATTATTTCCGGTAAAAAGATTGTATCATCATTATTACTTCCAGCCAGGCCTGGGCAGAACTGTCCGTTGATCCGTGCAAGACTGGATGCTTAACATCGATGCCAGGAGCATGTTGACAGTTTTCATTAGTATTGCTGCGTATGAGGTTTTCACCATGCATACAAAGAATGTGGAGAAGTGTGTACTATCAATAAAATTAAAGGTAGAAAAAGCAAAAAAAAAAAGAAGAAAAAAGATAATAATAGTAAACATTTACTGACATCTTCTAATCTAGACAATCAGAAATGAGGATCTACCCATAACATGAATGTCGGTTCATGTTGTCGTAACATTTAAAAAACAAATTCACTGGTTTGTACATTGACCACATAATTGCGATGTTTGCAGTTTTAGTTAGTTTTAGACAGGAGGCCTCTGTTGCACGGCATCCCCTCCCTCTACCCTGTTAACAGTCTGTTAATATGCCTGGTATACCATAATGTAATCCCAAATCAATGAGTGCATTATGATTTGAATCCACCTTCAAATATCATACACTAATGACATTTTCTAATTACACTGTCGATGAATTCTGGATCAATTAGTATCTTGAGGCAAACGTAGTCAGAGTGCGGGGCAGATCTACAAGCTCTGTCACAACACATGTTCTGTAAGCTTGTAGATGTGCTATTCTTGGTGTGAGACACAATGCGTGACCAAGTGTAAATCAGGTTTAAGAAGATATACGTTTATTCCATGAGTTCGCAGGAGAAGTACATGATACACACTGTCGAGTAGTTCTCAACCAGAAGCAGGGATCAGACACAGATAATAGATAAGAGAGGGAGCTTGTTTCATAGAGCCAAGCTTTACTCATAACCATAAATACCAGGACCAGCATGTCGTGGTGTATTGAGATATTCAGAATATATCATACGGCCAACAACATACTCATGTTAATGTTTGTCACAAGACAGGTCATTACAGGCCTAGCACACACTAACAAGACTTGTAGGCCTTATACCATAAATTAGTCCACAACACAAAAGAAGTGTAAGCCAATAGTTTCACCAACTTAAACTTTACAATAAGGTGTGGTTCAGTGTTGTATTTGAATGGGAGAAATGATACCTTATCTCCTGCAACCCGTTTGCAGTCCAATGCAAAACAGGAATCACACAATTGAAAATGCAGAGCGCCTCCAGAAAATGCCACGGCCACTGCCACAGACGTGAACTACTGGCTGTGTTCTCATCATTACATAACAACCACTGAGAGGTTCCACAGCCTTATGAATGAGTTCATTTAAAAACGACAGACTGATCATGATCTCAACAACTAGCCTACGCTGTCATAATTTTCTGGTTCATCCCAAGATGACCAGTAGCTTAATGTTATCTTATCTTGTTATGTCTGTCCACTACTGAAGGTTATACTGTTGCTGGGTATGTGCAGAGCTTTTCAAAAGCAATAGAGACTAGAGATAGAATTCTTTCTTCACATCACACATGTAACAAGGGGACTGTGTGTGTGTGTGTGTGTGTGTGTGTGTGTGTGTGTGTGTGTGTGTGTGTGTGGGGGTGTGTGTGTGTGTGTGTGTGTGTGTGTGTGTGTGTGTGTGTGTGTGTGTGTGTGTGTGTGTGTGTGTGTGTGTGTGTGTGTGTGTGTGTGTGTGTGTGTGTGAGAGAGAGAGGGAGAGAATAGAGAATAGAGATAGACAGACAGACTGATAGATCGACCGACAGACCTTGATCCCACAAGGGAAATCAGTTGTCATGGCAGTATGAAACACAGGACAGAATAGATACAGAAAAGTAGATGGAGCTGTGTGTGTGTGTGTGTGTGTGTGTGTGTGTGTGTGTGTGTGTGTGTGTGTGTGTGTGTGTGTGTGTGTGTGTGTGCGCGTGTGTGCGAGCGAGCAAGCACGTGTGTGTGAGGTGGTGGGGGGGCTCATTGAACTATGGGATTAACAGGACCCATTGTGGCCCTGTAATTCTCACAGGAAGTGTTTCAGCATGGTCAGTAGGTCAAACTGTATAGGTTTCAATAAAAGTGTTGGGACTATCATAAAAGGCCTGTGGCTTTTATGTCTGCTGTGGCTTTCAAGAGACTATGTTTTACTGTTCCTTTTGGAGCTATGAATTAGACTACAGGCATTTCGAGATGTACATTTGGGCAGTTTTTCAGATGTCATCACACTGTTTCATTCCAATGGCTGCCTGCACAGACAAAATAAATCCAATCTGAATTAGTCCATATTGTTGAATCGAAAGGTAAGCTGTTGACATCTGAAAGATGATCCTTTACAATATTTTTTTTTCTAATTCAGTTTACAAGGCCAATACAGAAAAATTGTGCACAACATAAATGGTTATTCTGAGCCTGATGAGTTTCTTGATTAAATTATTATTATCATTCCCAATCACCTGGGATCCATGCTTTTAGTGAAGCCAGGCTACCTCAAAGTACAGGCCAAGTGTTCAAAATTGAGCTCATTTTCATATGATCTTGCTTATTGTGTACTACTAGTATTAATTTCGTCTTTGTGTTGGCTGCTGGTGGGTGAGACTGAGAACTGGGTAGTAGATATGTAGCTTGGTACAGCAGACCTTGGCACATATGGAGCCTCGCCATGGGAATTATCCTTGCCAGAGGTCAGCCATCTTCCAAACCCTGCAAACCCTCCTTTCACTGCAGAATATGAACCGCACAATGTGTCTTCCGATCATCTCAGTTTGGTACATGGAAGTGAATCAAAAGATTTGGCAGGACTGATTGTGTGTTTAGGTAGGTAGGTACTTTATTCATCCCTGAGGGGTTTATTATTGCACTATTGTATTGTCATGTTCTCAAACAAACATACATATCAAAAGAATCTGGTTAGATGGAGAGTAGTCTGTAGATAAACATGAGTTCCTGAAACTGTTACGTTCAGGCTTTCGTTCATGCCACCCATCCCCGTCCCCCCTTCCACAGGACGGGGCGCCGGGGCGGGCTGTTTGTCCATCAGACAGACAGCGGTGCGGTAGAGTTTTTCACTATACAATAGACATGCATGCGTATTGCAATTTGAATTGAAATAAAGGTACTGTTGTTCCTGGACAAAAGACAGATCAGTGTAAGTATCAAAAGAAAGAAATATGCATGGTCCCAGACAAAGGACAGGTAGGTACTGGTCAATTAACATGTTTTAGTTTGAATAGAAGATACAAATAGTATACACCCACACCTACTATTCATGAACCACATTAAGTTAAAGACATGCTAGGAAATCGCATATTCGCATATGTGAGTGTACTGACTTAGGATGCTTTGTATAAAACATTGAATTTGTGGAAATAATTCTCGACTAATATTTTTTTTACTATTTATTACCCTACACATTATTATATTACAAAGAAGATCGTGCAATTAGATCGTGAATGACAGTTTTATGTTTCTGTGCAGTCATGTCAGTGGGATCGGATGCACACAGTTGCATTCATATAGTAGCCCGTGCGCTCCGCCGGAACCAGAAGCGCTACTGAAAGTTGAACGTGAACAAATCATTTGAACGGAACATTGCCGTGAATATGAACGAAATCGTTCGTTCACTGAAATGAACGTTTTTTTTCCCACCACTAGAGCCAATTCCATCGTTTGTTTTAAGTCTGGCTAGTCCTTCGACCTTGCGAGTCAATGAAACAGGCGCATCCCATTATAGGATTAAATGTCAGTGGCATTATATGCTGTGTAGCCTGTGTAACAAGATTGCATACAAGGTACGGTGTAGCGTGGCTGTGAGCAGGTCCAGTCACCCACCATCTGTGCATAGCACATGTCTCTCTATGCGTTTGTCACTTGACACGTTCATTCTGCAGTGGGGTTTACAGGAATTCATGTCCTCTTTTTTCTACCTGCAAGGTTTCATTTGCTTTCTGAATGCACTGGGTTTAGGGGCATTACATGCTGGTGGCTCAAATCCACATAACCTGCATCATGACCCATGTCACATATCCCCCCTGGTCCCTATTCTCTGCACTTTGTAATACAACAGAAATGCTTAAAACATGTTGCACTGGGTTTAATAGACTGATAAAGCATGTGATATGGCTGTACAGTTAAAACGGCATATTGCTAATTTTCTTCTTGATTTAATTTGTCGAAATGTTTAATTCAATTTAGGACAACCTCTAAAGTGGAAAATAGCCAAGATATTGATGCATACTAGTGCAGATCTGCGAAGTGACATAGTTCTCCAGATGATGAAGGTTAATGACCAATATGTCTAACAGCATTCAAGGTGTAAGGGTCCTGAGGTTGTTGCTGGAATAGATAGGCTTTATTGTTACCATATTGTTTGCCCTATGGAGCAAGCATGTCTGTGGGAATACTGAGTTGTTGTTTTTTACCGTAATGATAGTGCAACCACATGGTCATTGTAACATCCGGTCACCCACTGGTGTGGCCCATTAGAGCAGTGGTTATCAGTAGGGTCCGGGGACCCCCAGAGGTCCTTGAGGGGGTTCCAGGGGATTACCCAGCAAAATGAGGAACGTTTGAGAACTACTGCATTAGATTTGATCTCTTTGGCTCACTGACTGTGCACAGTGCACACTCATGCTGACAGTGTGCAAACGTTTCCCAAGCCACTCCTACCTCTTTAACCCACCATGACATTTCTACTCTTTATCTGTCTGCACTGCTGCATGATTAGACACATTAAATGGTTTAAATGTGTGCTCAGTTTTTTTATTTGCAAACTGCCCTTGAAGTCATTCAATGGCTTGAACATGGAATTAAATTGGTTTAAGTGTATGGATTTCCCTTTATTTATCTTTTTTTTGTAATTTGAGAGAAGCATGAAACTTGTAGATAAAATACTGCAAGACAATTGCTTGTATGCTGAGTTTCTGATATGTGTTCTGCTGCTTGCCAGATGCTTTGACACAAGTAGGCTATGTCATTACGTAAGTTGTTAGAATGGAAATATGCATTAAAAACGAAGAAACGGCACATATTCACTTACATAACTTTGACCCACATCATTTCAAACCCTGTAAGATTTAGGAATATGTCTGTACATTTATTTCTTACAGCTACGTGGTATGAATTTTTATTAATTCCTCATGTCAGTTTTCATTAGGTGATCATTTTATATCATTTACAACATTATTATAAACATGGACCAGTCACTCTGCCCCTTTAAAAACTGGAAAACATGCTTTTGGGTTAACTATTACAATCTGCTGTGGAACTGTTTTCCAAACATTGCATACAGTGTCTTATATGCACCACACCAAGTGCTTCTGGACCCATCGTATTCTATATCGCTTGTTATCTGTCCTGGATATCAGTGAAAATTATCCAGGTTAACGTCCAGACTCATAGAGCATTGATTGATTTACCTGATTTATATATATTTGCACACTGTGTTGCGGACTGAAAATAGTAGATATATACAATCTTGTAGATCATCTATTTCCACTTCCAGTGTGCGACACTAGTGCGCAACTTAGAATAAAAAACTCTGTAGGATCCAAGTCATAATTGGTACCTTGTGCACCACATCAGACAAATGGTTTCCCTTATAAAGCTGAAGTAAGGAACTGGCAGGCTGCCATGTTAAGCAAAAATGTCAAGGTTGCCTACCTATTTACTAACTACCTACATCAAAGCTCCTTCCCTAATCTCATTCCCACCAATAGTCTGCCCTCCTCATTGGAGGCAAGCCACTCCCGTGATAATGATTTTTTAACACGATAATGCATAACACACAGTTCACACTGTCCAGAATAAGCAGCAGTTCATTATGAATTACCCAATTAGTGCTACCAGGGAAACAGAAAACAGTTGCATTTCGCTAAATTAGTGCTGGATTTGACTGAACGCTCTATGGTACAACAGATGTTCCTCCTATTCATGGTGGCTTGGAGGGGGATAATAAAGTTGTTTTGTCACCAGGGCCTTGTCGACACAATTTCACACAATGTATGTGTTCATTTCACGCTTTCAATTCAGTTTCCTTCTAGATTGCATTTCACGGGAGGTGTCAGAAAGTGAAACGTTTTTTTTGTTTGTTTTTTTCACCCACAATGATCCAAAGGCATTTGTGCCGTCTGCTTTTTGAAGTCCTCCTGACTCTGTCTCATCCTCTCCTTTCTTACCTAGTTCCCACTGTTGGTCATGTCACATGTTTTTGCAAGATGGTAAGCTAATAGCTTCATTTAACCACATTAGCCCTGGCCTCCATATTTTGGACATGTTATAGAGGCAAACAAACTAACAAAAGTAGTGAAAATAGCACATCTACAAGCTCACAACGTGAGCTATTTGTCATGTCAAGTATATAAGGCTTAAGTGCTAAGCCAACCATTATTGTCTCTTGTCTTCATTGTTATTCAAAACTGATTTCACTAGGCTGCCCAATTGTGACAAATGACAGTCCCTGTTTGGAGTGTGACTCATGTCTCTCCGATTTCCCTCAGCAACGCAGCATGTGGTTGATTAGCTTGTGTCAGAGTTGTCAGGCTAATAAGGCCGTCTGAATATTTTCTGAATTTGTTTCCTATCCTGTTGGGAGACTTAAAATTACATTATTTTAAAATCTCATGACATTATTTTAAAACCAGATTAAATATACTGTTTACGTATGTTTGGTGGGAATTGGGAAAACTCTCTCCAGAGTCCCTTTGAAAACGAAACTGGTGGCTTATGCAGGTTGACAAATATACTGCCCTAAGGAAAAACACTACACACTCCTTCTACTGTGGGGTTGCAAGCAACCATTGTGAGAATAATTTTGAGTAGACCATAAAATGGTGGTAAAAAAATCTGACATATGATGATGAAAACGTAATGCAATCAAAAAAATGTTTGCCTAATTTTCCTTTTTATTATGTATGGAACAAAGACTAATGATTCAGATTTTGGTGATGTTGCAAATGGCACATATTTATTTACATCACTAATAAAAATGATTTGATTACTAGACATTAAGTTGATTACATTTCTGTCTATCGATTATATTGATCAATAATTTCATCAATAATTTCATCAATAATTTCATCAATAATTTCATCAATAATTTCATCAATAATTTCATCAATAATTATTCAATAATTCATGACATAATTTATCAATAATTTGATTAATTGCCCCTATTCTGTAGTGTACGTCCTTCTTTTATGACTGAAGCACAGGTTATAGGTTTAGATTAGGACTATCTGTTTGACAGGAACATTGGAGCTTTGAAAATGTTGTCCCTGTAGGTAAGTTGGCCTTGGCAGACTCATGAACAAATTTAAGGCCCACATGTGTGATGTGACCGTGTTAATAGTTCATGTGAGGGGTAGATATTATTGTAGTCTGGTGTGGCACTGGCAGACAGACTGCCAACCAGTACACTTAAGGCCACATGAAGACACATAGGAAAATATGTTTATAAGGCTCATAAAGGCAAAAGAAAGGTGAGCATGCTTGTCTTGTTTTAGCAAGCTTGTCTTGTTTTAGTAAAAATGGACAATAGGCTATGCTTTAAGATCTGTTTTATGATGCTACTTTTAGCCTATTTGTGGATGTCCTGTGTTTTGTCAGAATTGATGAGGCTGTCATGTCATGTTTGTATTTCTGCAGCGGTATGTAGGCTAAGCCTTGCGTATTAGTCTAAATGCAATTTTCCACATCACATGAAACCACCCTAGTGTACTAGTGTAAGACAAATATCCTACCACCCCCACCCCCTGACAAATAAAAAAGTCTGTTCAAATGAACATTTTGCATGATATCCATCCTTGCTTAATTGTCATTGGAATATAAAAAAATTGCTCTAAACACTGTTATTTTATTCTTGGCTCAGACAGTGCCTTTAATGTTCCTAGGATTAATTCTTATTAGATATATCACAATTTACAATTTGGGCACAAAGTCTAGATTAATAAGTCTTAAAACAGGCGTAGATTTATACATCTGAATAATGAAAACCTGAGGGTCTATCTAATTTATCTCAGGACAGGGACTGCAAAAGGTGAATTATATAACTGTACCTCGGGGCAAAAACCAAGTAAAATGGAAAGTCTTAGTTTCATTTGGTGCCCACGTAATCCCAGTCAAGTACAAATAGCTTACAATTAATATATAATGATTGGGTAATTAACTGAGAAATACTATTAAATTATGTAATATCCCTTAAAACAAGACTAATTTCTTTTAGCTGAAATTGGCTTTGGCAGACTGATGAATGCTGTATAAAAGATTTAGCAACAAGTCTGTATATTTTCTCCCCTCGTTTCTTTAACAGGTTTGTGTGTTATGTGGCTTTTTCTGGGACTTCATCGATTATTGTGGTTGCTAATGATCCCTGTTCCTCATATTATGTGGAATCACAGTACTAGCTGTCTGACACCAACTCTACTGGAATTGATGTCTCTAATGCATCAAAATTAAGAGGATTAGCTATGGTAGCCACCAGCTGGACGACCAGTTGTATAGGTTGCTATAGCTTTAGATTTATGATTGTATAAATGATTGATGATTCCAGCCAGTATAACATGCACCAGAGAATGATGAAGCTTGTCGGATCACCACTGCATCATTTTAGACCTCTTTTTCCCGTCACACCATAGGATTAACCACTTAAACCTTATACTATCTGGGGTCTCCCGCAGGGCTTTATACTTGATCTGCTCCTTTTCCCCCTCTGTACTACAACTATGGACAAATTATGACGTAGTCTTGGACATGTTGCGTCTCCTGATTGGCACCACAATAACATGGGGTCAAAGGGTCATTGTGAGGTAAATTGTGGGCTTCCTCTACTTAGTATTCCAGTATCCCTACTAGGTGTCCTACTAGCTCTTGTCAGTGTCACATTACGCCACCAATCCCACCGACTCTGGAGAGGGGACATAAACATTGCTGTAGGAGTGCAGACTAGATTCTCCCATGCATCCAACACAGCTATCTAATCCAGCCTGCATGTGTCAGTCACTATACAGTAGCCTTTCATACAGTAGCCTTTCTTCTGCAGCCGCCATCCAAACAGAGCGCTGTGTGCAGCTGGGTTGTTTCCCAGGCTCTCAAGGCAGAACGCTGTAATGAGCTCCACTGCTGCTCCTATAGGCGCAGTTTGCACCTGAATCTCACTGGAGGCTGTCGCCATCACCAATGATGTTCCTGTCAAACCCCATTCGTTAGTATGGATCGCGGCTGCGTCCGTCTCAGGAAACGTTACCTGGCGGGACATAGCACATAGGCTTATCATGAATCTTTTTTCAAAGAATTCGTAATGGGTGTGTGCCACTGCAGGAAGTGATGCAGGCTCAGCAATTTTGTAGATGTCGATAATGATCCGAGGTGTATTTCTAGAACTCTGAAGTTTGATCGTGTTGGGCACATGAAACAAAATCTAATCTAATACAATACGGACTCTCTCTCTCTCTCTCTCTCTCTCTCTCTCTCTCTCTCTCTCTCTCTCTCTCTCTCTCTCTCTCTCTCTCCCTCCCTCTCATTCTCTGTCTTTGTGTCTTTCTCTTCTGCAGTTAATAAGCACAAACCATGGATTGAGACGACGTACCACGGGATCGTAACAGAAAACGATGACAAAGTACTACTGGACCCGCCGCTAATTGCACTGGACAAGGATGCACCACTGCGCTATGCAGGTGAGAGAGGAGGCTTGATGACGCTATCCTTTCAGTGCTGTCTCAGCAGCTCAGTAACATTGAATCACTCTCCTCTCCTTTCAGTTACCATTATCATAGAAGGTTTAAAACACATGCTAGATACTTTTTACCCTGAAGCTGTCAGATCATTTTCATTAGTGACAGATTTAAGAACATTGCACTTTTGTTTTGAGAGTTTGCCATGGAATCTGTGTGTATTTTTGAGAGACATGATCATGTCTGGATTATTCTTTTGGGTCAGACAGAACATACATTTGTCATGTGAAGAGGAATGTGTAAGCCTACCCTACATAGCATAAACCTGAGTGTTAACACTTTTTATAGTGTAAATCTAGGTTTGAATGGAATTTCTGATCAATTGATTAATATAAGTTCCCAGTCCCATCTATGGTAATTACCAAAAATGTAAAAGTCTCTTTCCTCTGTACTGCTTACAAGTGATAGGCACTGTTATGCGAAACACACCACATTTTGTACATACACATATATCCTCAGTGTATGATGATATGACAAAATGTATTATTAACTTATCTTAAATAAAATAAAAGCTGCCAAATACTGTAGCATAAAAATCACATCTTACCTAGTTTGTATATTAACTGTTAAATAATAATTCAGTTTATGTATTTACAGTGTCAGGCGTAGATTGCTTGGGGGTACGCCGCATGAAGGGTATTTTATGACTTGGCTCTCTACAGCTGGCCACCATATCCACCATCAGGACCTTTTCATATTCACATCAAACAAAGTTTGCTTTTAATGTTTTTTTTGTCCCCAAAGAGAGGCACAATTAGTGTGCCTTATGTGCCATGGCAGCATTAGACCGGGAGTTTTTAATCACATGGGGATTGACTTTGGCCACGGTTCAAAGCCCCATGGCATCGGGAACGCTCCCCCTCCCCCTCCCCCATCTCAATCTCATGAGCTCTATGATCTTCATACTGCTCCCTGCCTTTCATTCCACTATTATCACATATACCAGAGCCTGACCGATGCCACATTCTTGGGTCTGATGCCAATCCCAGTCCCGAGTCCTAGACCACCAATTACTGATGTTTTGATCGATATTTTATCGAAAAGTAACTTTGAAATCAATTCGAAAAACTTGGATTTGATTAAAATTTCTATTAAAGAACATTTAACTGATGAAAAAACAAATACATAAAAATAAACACAATGTTTTGATACCAATGTTGTGAAAAAAGTCAGATGATGGCCAATATATCGGTCAAGCCGATTGGTCTGGCTCTAACACACATTTCAGTGAATACACTGTTAACTTAACGTATTTCAGATTTTGCAGTGTAGAATCGTTTTTGTTTTTGTTTTTGTTTTTGTTTTACCGTCCAAACTGGGTTTTACACTCTGTTATGGACTGGTGTGAAGTGACTGGATTTAGATTTGTCCTGGCATTTGATTCAATTAGCAACCACTATTGATTGATAAAATGCACTTGCCCAGCATAGAGTCCCCAACATCAGAGTGAACTTGAATCAAGTACTGTGCCCATTCATCACTTGATGTCCAGCTCCTTTCTCAGTATATTAGAGTTCAGTTGATAGCTTGGTGCCCTTTCAGCTTTCAGTGGGGGGGCTCCCTCTTTGATGAACAGGGCTTTGCAGAATGGACAGTGTGTCCCTGTGAATTGGGTGTCCCAAGAGCCATCAATCTCATTTCACGCGGCAGCAGGGGTGCCTGTCTCTGCTCTGCCAACCTCGTCCGAGTCAATCCCTCTGCGTGAACAAACAAAGTTTAACTGTAAAGTCGACCCACAGGCCTTGGAGAGGCTTGACCACGCACGCCAATCACTGGATTTGAGCGAGGGAAGGTGCTGGAGATGTGTGTGTCTGGACATTAATGTCCATTCATTTGATGAAGGATTGACTTTAAGCATCTTCCTAAGTCTGCATGTGTATGTGTCAAGTGTTAACCCATTAAGAC
Organism: Gymnoscopelus braueri; assembly: GCF_963280865.1. Taxonomy (NCBI): domain Eukaryota; kingdom Metazoa; phylum Chordata; class Actinopteri; order Myctophiformes; family Myctophidae; genus Gymnoscopelus; species Gymnoscopelus braueri. Next base: position 16,545,217 of record NC_137614.1, read on the forward strand.
TTGAGGCCGATCCTACAAATGCCTTCTAAATCAGCAGTTCTCAAACTTTTTCGTAATTCCAAAAAAAAATTCAAACACTTTAAACATTTTTCAAAAATGTTCAAAAATAGCAGATGTACAAGCTCGCAGTGCGGCATGAAGTGGCGCGCTGCAAGCTTGTATATCTGCTATTTTTTAATAGCCAAGGCTAAAATCTAAAATGACAAAGATGCTTTCCTGGTTAGAATGGGTTAAAGGACCATACCGGTGGTCTGGCATGTTTAGCACACTGACTACAACTCACAGTATACAGTACTTGACATTACCAAAGCCATTTCCCAAAGCATACCGTTTGTTTAGTTTTTGAGGAAGCCACTGGATTCCTTTCATTTCCGTGCAGTACTAAATCAATTTGCAGAGACTTCAAACTTGCTTGAGATAGATAATCCAACACACTAAATATAATTGCAAGGTTTTTTGGTTAAAGTTACATTATCGTTGTGTTTAATGCATTTTAATGCACGGATTGGTAATGTAAAAGCCAAAAATAGTACCTAGAGAAAAGATTCAGAATGAAATTCAAACAGCTGCTAACAGCACAATGACTTTTAGCCAACATTGAATCAATTATTCAGGGAAGTTGTAAAATTGTAATGAGAAAATGTAAACAAATGTAAAATCTAAAAAGTAAAGCCATTAATGGGGAAATGGTCTATGTTTCTGTACAATATATGGACACAGCTGTGAATAGAACAATGACATGTATTGATGCCAGTGTGGCCCTTTAAGTTCAAGGGGGAAGTAATGTTTGGACAGTTTAAAACACAGGGAAATGATCTCTGCATTCTTCATTACCATGCTCAATAACAAGGCAGTTTTCATCCACAGTGTCCCAATCCAAGATCTGGGATATTTGCAATTTAGTCCAGGTGACAATTAGAACAGTCTGTCGACTAAATAAGGCTGACAACTGCTTTCATTCCTGTATACTGTACATTTATTGCAGAGGGAATGTTTGCTGCACAATTAAATACATCACAATTACAGTAAATTCATACTGACTGTTTTATTAACACCCCCCACATCCATAATTCTTCAGGTTTATATAAAACCAGCACATACCCAGTCTGCCTTTCAAGAGGATTAGGATCAGTATATAACAGCTATTGTGCATAGAACCAAGAGGGTAGTGAACTGAGTTTACATGCCCAGTGATATGCTGAGGAATTGCCCTACCCTGTCATGTATGAGCTGGTCATTAGGGCTAGGGTGAACATGGCGAGGGCAGAGGCCCGCCACAGCTCTCACTGCATGACTGGCCCTGAACAGCAGGCTCTAATGGGAAGTCCATTTCTAATTGCTGAGAGGAAAACAAAATGGACAGCTCAACCCGCAAGAGGCCCTGACTGGCACTCTAAAACAATCAGCCAAGCAGAACGCCACCGTAATGGGAAAGAAGTGCTTGAGCTGTATTGTATTACCCCAGATAGCTTTTAGATGAGTTCTTGGAGCATTTTAATTAGGATTGATAAAGTTCAATCAGTTAGTTTTTTTTTGTATATTGATGATTGATGATGATGATTTGTGAATGGAGCTGAGCTTGATGTATTTATTTCAATTGTCTCGAGAAAGACTGGTATTAAAACTGTTTCCTGTCCGTTGTCATTTTATGTCCTGCTTAATTTCCACTAGTTTCCTATTTCTTCCAAGCGTTTGCCAGAACCAAATGGCAAAGCCTTGGACTGAAGTGGCTTTTAACAGATCTGCAGATTGTAAACTGTTCTTTTATTTCATCTGGCTGAAGACTTTCTTGGACTGCTGAAATGTACATTTATTCTAAACTGAATCTGAATTTAATCTGTTCCGCTCAAAGTGAATGTGTATCTGCGAATGGCAAAATATGTATGTCCTTCTTCCTGTCCTCTTTGTATAACCTCTGAACTTCCTTTTCCTTCACTGATCCGGGTCTATCTTCTCTCCCTTCCTGTAGAGAGTTTTGAGGTGACCCTCACCAACGAAGGTGATGATGGGCTCTTTCACCTGCCTTGTGCTCAGTTGTTATTATTATTAACCCACTAACGCAAAAGCAGCATCCGCACTCTACACAGAAACTCTACACCCGCCATGCTCTGTAACTTCCTTCCCATTTCTTTTTATTTTCCAACTCCGTTTTTCTCACCCTGACTTTTATGGTGCTCCAATAACTGGATGAAAAGTGTGATGTGGGGCTGAGCGTACTTAGAAATATCTGTGCATGAGACATCCATTGTAGTTTGCAGACACTAACAGTTCTTCAGCCAGCACTAGGGAAAAGGAAAATGCTTATCAAGCATATTTCTGCCATTTAGGCAAATATATAAATACTTTCTGTCATCCGATCTGGAATGCAAAGCCAATATTGTGAACTCTAAAAAGCTGAATTTCTTTACTAAATTGAGTTCACTACCTGATAACACCCACAGCAAAAGCAATTGGAGCAGGAATTAATGCTGAAATTGGTATTTAAGAAACAAGATTCAAGATATTTGTCAAAGATCTTTTCACTGTCAAGATATTGACTTTGTTCTTACTGGTGCCGTTTAAGAAACGATCATGTTTACACAGGTAGAGCATAATGACTCCTGTGGACTCCTGACATTTCAGGAGTCTTCAGAGCCAAGTCGCTGAGATTGTTAACTTATGCAAACTCTCTCCGCTGTGAAGTTTCTGTTGTTGCATCTTTGCCTTAGTGGAAGCCTTTAGTTAATTCTCCACCACTAATCTCTTATCATAGCATGGCTGCAGTTATCATTTGATGTGGATGTCAAGCAAGTTGATATTTCTAACCCCAGTTCTCATCCAGTGCTTTTTATTTGACGACTGCTATTGTACTGATTTGGTCCTCTATGATTTCATTTTGTGTTCATTTCTCAGTTTGGGGCGAGAGGCAAAATTGCACAGGAAGACTTCCCTCAATTAAATACATGTTATACTGTATACTGGAGATGTTGTTCCAGTGGAACTCGGGTTAATTTTTGTGTCTCACAGAATTAGGTTTTGATGACTCCCTGAAATGGTGCCGCATCACTTTATTATAATGCTGTCTATTGCATAGAATGTTTGGATTTTCTTTGTTGTTTTTTTCCCCTCTTAGATAGGCTGCAATTATCATTCACTGCACAGAAAAATGATGTCTAACACAAATAGTGTTATTCTTCATGTAAATGTAGGCCTTACTCCCTTACCTTTTGGGTTTAGTAATATGATTTCGATTCAATATACATAAAGTACTCCTGTGAAATGCCTGTCCACATCTTTTTTCGGTTTTTACCTGCATGACTGGATGCTAATGTGTTTCAAATGGCTTGGAATAGACACAAAGTCCTTTATGGTACTAAATAGCCACCCCACACACCCTCTCCCAAATCCCCCTCAAGTACTCACCCATACAGTGCTTTGGCTTCCTCCACGGATACCACCCACCCACCCCAGTGTTTTAAACCCCTGGCTGCCAAAACCTTTCGCTGATCTTAATTTGTTTTGTGTGATTATATAGTTTTGTTGTTAACGTATCCTTTGGTTTGAAGTATCAAAAACATTCACACATTTCACTACTTATTCTGAGCAAAACACTTTTTTGATTGATATTCAGGTGAGATTTGCGGCTTCAGGATCCATGGGCAGAATGTCCCGTTTGAGGCAGTTGTCCTGGACAAGTCCACTGGTGAAGGGGTGATCCGAGCCAAGGAAAGGCTGGACTGTGAACTTCAGAAGGAGCATACTTTCACAATCCAGGCCTATGACTGCGGCGAGGGCCCCGATGGAGCCAACATGAAGAAATCCCACAAGTAAGTCATCATCACAGGTGGGCATGGATGCCTAACCCAACCATGTTCAACCTGGTGTCCCTATTTTGGGCTAGTCATTATTTTTTATTTACGAAACTAAATAGGATGATAATACTTTGCATCCTACATGAGTGCTTCCTTGTGCAGTCCTCCTCTGCCGTAACTTAATCCTGATGGATTTGGGTGCTTTTAAAGTAATCTGAGAACCAGATTTACCATTGCTTGCTTCAGCAGTTTGCTGAGAGTAATTTTGATCTGATGAATCAATGCATTCAGCCGTTCACTTCATTGTGAATAATGATGTATTTGGAAAGGAAAACCTATACCTTCAAAGCAGTGTAATTTTAAACGACAACAGGTACATCAAAGGGACTATACAAAGTACTTGTTATAATGAATAACTTGCACTTGCATGACAATTGTGTACATTGCTGAGTTAAAACCAGTTACTGTGATGCTTCTCGAACAGTTTCATAACTTTGAACGTGTCCCCAACAGGGCCACTGTCCACATCCAAGTGAATGACATCAATGAGTATTCGCCAGTGTTCAAGGAGAAGTCTTACAAAGCCACAGTCATTGAGGGCAAAAAGTATGACAGCATTCTGAAGGTGGAAGCAGTAGATGCCGACTGCTCTTTCCAGTTCAGCCAAATCTGCAGCTACGAGATCGTCACCCCCGACGTGCCATTCACTGTCGACAAGGATGGTAAGGATACAAGTAACAGTGCGTTCCAAACGCCTCCCAGAAAAGCTTCATTGTAGGTCAAAGAGTCACTCAGATCACATTGTCCATTGATCTGTTTGAACAGCAGAGGTGTAAGACTCATTTTGAATTCACCACAGCTTGCTGCCTTTGGAGACAAGCACGGTCTCCTTGAAATGTCATAGGAGTCGATCATCCAATTAATGTGTTGGTTTATTTAGCTGAAGATCTAACAACTGAAATGTGTGTAAATATCTTCTGAAAGGAGCAATAGTCATGCACAGAATACCATCACATTATCTGTGTCACGGTATTAGGTAAACAAACAAAAAAACATTTTGTTAACTTGATTTTTTTCTTTCTCTTTGTCCAGGTTTCATCAAGAACACAGAGAAACTGAACTATGCCAAAGAGCACATGTACAAGCTGACCGTGACTGCCTACGACTGTGGGAAGAACCGTGCCTCAGAGGATGTACTGGTTAAGATCAATATCAAGCCCACCTGCAAGCCCGGCTGGCAAGGTATCAAAGCTCCCCTTACACACTCTGTTTCACCAAGTTACGTCACTGATTGAGTGTGTCTATGTGGGGAACAAAAGCGCCATGGCTTCCTCACAGAACACACACAGGAAGACATTGTCAAAAGGTTATTTAACTCCCTTAAGCCCTTAGACCTTTTAATGTGGCTGGGATAATTAAAACAACCTTAAATAAGCAAAGTAAGTCTGTTATTGTTTGTGCGCTGAAGGGAATCTCATCCCCCCCTCTCTCTCACTTTTGTCTCTCTTTGTCTATGTCTGTCTGTCTGTCACTCTATGTCTGTATTGTCCTCTCAGGCTTCAATAAGAGGACAGAGTATGAGCCCGGCACAGGCAGCCTGGCTCTTTTTCCCAGCATGCACTTGGAGACCTGTGACGAGCCAATCACCTCCATCAAGGCCAGCATCGACCTGGAGACCAGCCACATTGGGAAGGGCTGCGACAGAGACACCTATTCTGAGAAGTCCCTTCACAAGCTGTGTGGTAAGAAATGACTCATCTAACCGTGTATATTACTTGTATTTTACTCTTTTACATTTTTATTTAGCTGTCTTGTTTTGGTCTGTATAGCGCTTTGGTTGGCATCAGTCATTGTAAATGTGCTTTCTAAATACACTTTGAGTTGAGTTGAGTTGTATATGTACACATACCTGACAATGGATGTACCTCATGAATTAAATTATTTTAATCACAGTCCACATTATAAACAATTGTGGTTGCTGCTGATTTGATCCCCCATTAATGATTAATTTGACTACACAGTGAGATATATTCCCTGACTGCGCAGTACAATACATATTTTAGTTGACTCTTTATTTAATTAACTTAAAAATATATATTTATTTATATTTATTGAGCACTGCAGGACTTTCACCACAAAAAGAGCACATCAAAAGTGAAAGCAATATATTTGTACAAATCTCTTAAGGTGCAATTCTTCATACAGTTCGTTCAGCGCTTCTTTCTTATTTAATTCACTATTCTGTATCTAAATGAACCTGTATCTTGTTTCAGGTGCCAGCACTGGTACCGTGGAGCTGCTGCCTGCGCCCAGCAGCTCTGCCAACTGGACGGTGGGCCTGCCCACAGACAACGGCCACGACAGCGACCAGGTATTTGAGTTCAACGGCACCCAGGCCATCAGGGTGCCCGACGGCGTGGTGAACACCAACCTGAAGGACCCCTTCACCATCTCCGTGTGGATGAGGCATGGCCCTGGGGCCCACGAGAAGGAGACCATCCTGTGCAACTCTGACAAGACAGGTAATGGCCCTGCGTGAGAGCAGAATGGAAGAAGTCCATTACTGCTTTGACCACTTAAGTCTTACATAATTTGTTGTATATCTTATATATATGTATATATAGTGAAAATTGACGACCTACAAGCTCATAACGCGTCAAAATGCAATGCGTTGTGAACTTGTAGATCTGCTATTTCTGCTATTTTGTAAAATTCCCAAATAGGCATGGCGGGGGTTAAAGTGGTTAACTAAACAATTAGTTATGTAATAATTAAACAGGTGATTGTACTCTTTGTACTGAAGAATAGAAGGTAGCCTAATTAATTGGTTGCTCTTCCCCACCCAGTCATGATTGTCTGATCCCCATCAGGTGTCTCTTTGTTGGTGTGGCCTATAAGAGACCAGTGTTTGTTGTTACATTCCCATTTGTTCATTATGATGAAGGCCAGCAGGCTGAAACGTCAATACGTTAAAAAGAACTTCATATGGAGCCAGAGTGTGCCACACTTATTTCTTCTTTTTAATTAAAACATTGCATTTCTTCAACAGACTTGTTCCTCTATATTTTATATTCATAGGCATAACCCTACACGTTTGACTGTAAAGCCCCAGTCTTGTTTCTTTTGTGCTGCATTGTAAATGCAAGCCATCACATAGAGGGGGTTTGTTCTGACAGCATCCTGTGTTTATTTAAGTATCACACTAGGGACATTTCAACTAATTAATACAGCACATATGGTGTCTGAAAATAACTTGCTAATAAAGACATCATACACCCTCAGGCTACAATCCGTGAATACACTTGGGCAACGCTAGTAAAGACACATCTAAAACATTGTAACAGGCTTCTAACTTTCTGCTAGTTTCATTGCAGAAACCTTTTTTTTTTTTTTTAATACTATTCTGAATTTTTGTGTGGTGTGTGTTGTCACATGTGCCCTGACATTATCCACTGTAAAGGCTACAATCTCTTGCATGTGTTGAACGGGGGTGGGGGTTGGTTCATCAGCAGATCTCCCACTGCTTATATAAGAAGGATTACATCAGGATCGCTGTGCCCAGGGCCATAAGTCTCCATTCACTTGACCTGTGATTTATGACCCCATATCCAGCCTGTTTTTATGCACATTAATATCTAGGACATTTTGTGCACCATTACATGTTTACTTATAATATTATGGTATGGGACTCAAAACGGCAGCCTTTTCCGTCGGTCGTATGTGCAGTCTAATCTTAAACTGTGCAACATAGAAACTGAATGTGGGTGTACTGGTTTGACTTCTTTGAGCTAAACGTTTTGACAGGATCCGGTTTGAATTGAAAACTAGGAGTCCACAACAGAATGCACTACCGGACAGCCCTAAAGACATTTTCAGTCAACTAATCAGTTTGATTTAATCAACAAATTTGTAAAATTGTGTTCATTCAATCATGCTGCGAGACCAGCCTTTTCAGGTTTTAGAGCTGAACATTCTAATGTTGATGTAACAATGGCGGATAGGCCCACTCCTGTTTTTGCACTTCATTAAATATCTTTGCCAAAACATTGTGACTCACAATGCATCGCTCACAATTTGTGAGCTTGTAGAGCAACTCATTTTTCTGAAATGTTCCCTCCAGAATAGGGATGCTAGGGTTTTATAGTATGTTTGAATTTGTAAAATAGTTTTTTCAGTGAATGTAAAAATGTTCTCCCTTTGTCTGGTTAACTTTTAAAACAAGACCACTTTCCACTTGAAGATGTTGTATTTTGAACAAATTTTAAATGTGCTTTCTTTCATCTGCAGAGATGAACAGACACCACTACTCTCTGTACGTCCACAACTGCCGCCTGATCCTGCTGCTCCGCCAGGAGCCATCAGAGGCAGAGAACTACAAGCCAGCTGAGTTCCACTGGAAACTGGACCAGGTTAGTCCCTTACGACACTGTTTATCAACCAGTGGTTCACGGACCACTATTGGTTCATGACATAATTACAGGTGGTCCATGGAAAGTGTAAATGTATAAATATGAATGTATCAAAAATATTTTCTATCTTCTATCTATACAATTTAAGTAAATGTTTTAACTAATAGGCGTACAAAGTGAAAGTTAAGTCATATACTTCGTTGTGCGCAGTGTCACCACCAAAAATATTTTCCGGTGTGTGATACCGACGTGCAATTTAGTACAAATTTGACTTTAAGATCAGTAATATTAAATATTATTATTATTGTTATTATTATTATGTTTAATAAAATAGAAATGTGTCTTATATAATAAATATATATTTTATTGTGGGGAGGTGCGGTTGTGTGGTCCTTGACCATTGTTCAAGATATGCTAGTGGTCTGGCACTCAAAAAAAAAGGTTGAGAACAACTGCCTTATGATGACCCCGGCTACATGGACCACAAACCATGGGGAATGTCTTACAGTTTATTTTCTAACCACGTGGTTTATGAGAGCCTTTCATGACGAAGCTGGAAGTATTGTTGGAAGTGTTGTTGAAGGACACAGTGTTCTCCTTAGGCTTCTTGACAGCCATGTAAATCATAACCTGACCCCTGACCTCAACGTCTGCACCGCCCCCCCCTCATTGTCTCCCCCAGGTGTGTGACAAAGAGTGGCATCACTTTGTGGTGAACGTGGAATTGCCGTCTGTCACTCTGTTCGTGGACGGCACCACGTTCGAGCCCTTTTTGGTCACAGAGGACTACCCCCTGCACGCCTCCAAGATTGACACCCAGCTCACCATTGGCGCCTGCTGGCAAGGTACAAGTCTGACATGTTCTAAATAGACCGCTGTGAAATGATATCATCATATGACATGAGGAATACTAAGAACTAAGAAATTGTAACATTTAATATGGATGAATCTCAAAGTACAACATCAAACTGCAGTGTAAGTACTTAATGGAGAGGTCTGTACACAGTCAAATTTTAATTTAGCTCACAGTGTACAAATGGAACCAAATGGACCTTTAAGGGTCCATTTGGTTCCATTTGTAGACTCTCTGAGTTAAATCAACAGTCAGTACTTGTGCAAGTGAATGTTTGGAGAGTGGTTAATAGGATGGTCATCTCTCTCCAAACATTCCGTGACTGGCCATTAATTCTGCACTCGCATTTTGTTGTTGCTTGTTATTGATGCAGATATATAATAACAGAGGTATCCACACTACCTGTACACCTATTATTCCTTTTGATTAGTACGTTTGCACAACTGTTCTGTGTATGCTATTTTCCAAGTACAGTATTAATCCTCTCCTTGTTAGATGATTCTCGGATGATGCATTGATATGACCTCCTAGAGTCATATCTTCGTTTGTCCTTCAAATCCTCAACTCTCCTCCCTATCTGTCCCTGCTCTCTTGTCTCTACCCTCTACAGAGAACTCAGGACATGACAATGACACTGAGACAGTCTCTGAGCCCACTCCAGGTTGCTCAAGTCTTTCGCTTATTCCTCAGATAATGTCCATTTGTCCATGATGTCCGTCCCTCCATCCTAACTGCATCCTCATGACATTTTCACTAGAATGACTCCAGTCCATTCTAGCGGCACGACTCTGTTCATTGTAACCCCTCGCAGCATGATGCAGTATGGATTAGATTGTTGTGGGTTTCCTTATTGCCTGCCTCAGTTTTGCTGTCTACACATCCCCTGTTTTTATTCTTTCATTTGCTCTGCCCTCCATAAACCTGATGCAGTTTAATCTCTATTCAGCCAATCAGACAGTTGGAGTTCTCGATTTCCGATACAAGCCCAGAACAGAAATAGACATAAAATGAGCTCAAACCCCTGAACTGGCTGCAGTGTTTGGCCATGCTGTCTCCTCTTTCAGAGCATGACCTTGGTGTGATATGCACCATCTCCTCCGTATCACATAACAAGACTACAGCAGTAGGCCCCCCCTACACGCACGCACGCACGCACTCATGCACGCACGCATGCACGCACGCATGCACGCACGCACACGCCCACACACACACACACACACACACACACACACACACACACACACACACACACACACACACACACACACACACACACACACACACACACACACACACACACACGACTCAGCTGGATGACTGTGTTAACCTTGAGATGCGGACGGCCAGGTTTGTCACGGTCTCTGCAGTGACGCAGGCCTATGCTCGTCATGTTTTGGCACAGCTCGATCCCCCAGCACGACTTTCTCACCTACACAGCAGGTAGCTCTCAGCACTGAAATGCCAAGGTTCACTGAAACAGCAAAGTACCAAACTGATTCGATAAGTGGTTCAGGTCATGTTTTCAATCCTCAAAACTGCATCTGTGATGTCACAAAGACGAGATGGGGTGAATAAAGATGATCTCACCGCAGCCTTTTTTTCCACTTCTCCACAGGTTTAATTTTGCCTGTTCAACCCCCTCCCCCCAAAACACACACACACACACACACACACACACACACACACACACATACACACTTTCTTTAGAGCAGGGTTAGAGCAAGGCTTTGGTAACACCATGTTATGGCTGAGGTTGCATGTGGCTCGAGGCCTGTATCAAGTCCCCCATCACCCATCATCCTTCTCTTCTCTTTTCTCTTCTCTTCTCTTCTCCTTCTCCTTCTCCTTCTCCTTCTCCTTCTCCTTCTCTCTCTCTCTCTCTCTCTCTCTCTCTCTCTCTCTCTCTCTCTCGCTCGCTCGCTCGCTCGCTCGCTATCTGGGCCCCAGGCCTTGTAAGGATATATATTGTAACTTGCATGAACACCAGTCACGTCGGCTTTGCACATTGAGACGGCACGCTTGAATCACTGGCTCAGAAAAGGTCAAAACCGCACATTGTACGCCTGACTGACTATGTGTTTCTTTTGTGTGTGTGTGTGTGTGTTACCTTCCCATTCTCTTCATTCCGGCGTGTTCAGGCGGCAACGCTCGCATGGCCCAGTTTTTCCGCGGGAATCTCGCAGGGCTCATGATCCGTTCTGGCAAGCTGGAGAACAAGAAGGTGATTGACTGCCTGTACACCTGCAAGGAGGGCCTGGATGTGCAGCTGCCTGAGGAGGTGGCTTCAGCTGTCAAGGTGAGGAGGACGCCAAGCCACTCCAGAGACCCTATATGGGCCACACACTCAGCAACCAGCCGCTGTAGGCTCAGACTGTTACACTGTGAATTCCTGAGTGTTCATTCAACTCTGAGAGTTTGCTGTACAAATGGAAGTTGTAGATTTGTTCCATCTGTACACTCGGGTTCAAAGGAACACTCAGGATTTTACTGAGTATGATTTAGATGGAACACAATGTACTGTTGAATGAACAAAGAGACATTCTTATGTAGGGTGTACATAAGTAACACAAGACTAAAGAAAGGTGAAATACAGAAAGGTGTCATTTTTTATAGGATACTGTAGATGACACCTAAATAAGATAAGATATAGATACATAAATGAATAAAAATAAATAAGTAAGTAAAACTATGCTTTAAATCAGAGATCCTCCCATAAGCAACCCATTGATATTCTTTCCTCAGGTGGAGTTTAACCCCAACCAGTCATCTCTGACGGTGGAGGGCGATGACATCGATGCCTTTGATAAGGTCATGCAGCACATCTCCTACCTGAACTCACGTCAGTTCCCCACGCCCGGCATCAGACACCTCCGCGTCTCCACCACAGTCAAGTAAGCCACGGAGACTAAATGACATTTTACCCAGTGGTTGTCATTGTCAAACTTTTTCACGCCAAGGACTCCCAAATTTATATGTATTTGTGGCCACGGACCCCCATCTGATTTTTTTTTTTACAGGGACCCCCATACAAGTTTTGTGTGTTGTTAAAATATTTCAAATTTTAAAAAATTTTAAAGAAAAATCTAGTTTTTCGAAGATGTTTTGAAAATGATAGATCTACAAGCTCACAACGTTGTGAGCTTGTAGATAGGCTATTTTCAAAATAGCTGACCCCGCTTTGAGAACTACTGAATTAACCACATGAAACCTATAGTGTCCCTATTCTGGGCATGTCATGACAGGTGAACATTTGACAAAAATAGCTGATCTACACGCTCATAGCGTTGTGAGCTTGTCTTTGTGTCTTCATGTCTGTCTGTCTGTCTGTCTGTCTGTCTGTCTGTCTGTCTGTCTGTCTGTCCGCGGCTAATCTCGCAAACCACTGGGCCGATCAGCGGAAAAATTCTCATGCACGCTGGCAGTAGGCCAAGAAAATGCCATCACAGTTTATTATACCAGAAATCAATGGAGAGGCAAATAACTCCATATTTGGAAGTCAAAAGGACATCTCAGCAATATGACATCACAGTGTCAATATGACGTCATCGACATGACGTCCAAGATCACATATTAGACCCTGGCTTTTTCTCTGCTTTAACTGCATCTGTCAGTCGAGGTCAGCAGATGAGCTTGTGAAGGTTCCTGTTACTAAATCACAATTCAAAAAGGGGTTCTATTCTCAAAGGAGGAATTTAATGTGAACAGCATAGAGGTAAAATGGAGGGCAGGTTTTTTTGATCCGGTAATGCTGCTACAAAAGGAATGCACATGGCAGGTTGAGGGAAAAGTCAAGGTAGATAATGTAAATGGAATTAGAAAAGCTCTGTGTTCTAAAATGTCTTTATCTTATTGTCCTTGGGACAGAGTGTTACAGTGTTGACAATGACATCCACGGCACCAACATGCATTATTCACAAGCAGTGGTGGAAAATATTTCCATTTTTGATACTTTATACTTCACTGCATAATAGTCAGTTATTGTGTCCTTCTTGCCTTCCTTTTTCTGTATTTATTGTCTGCATTTGTTGTGTCATATTTACACTTTTTGGGGAGTATAACATCTGGAACTTGAACGTAACCTCATCTCGTCCCCTCAGGTGCTTCAACGAGGACGCGTGCGTTACAGTGCCAGACGCCGAGGGTTACGTGATGGTGCTTCGGCCCGAGGAGCCCAAGATCAGCTTGAGCGGCATCGACCACTTCGCCCGCAGCGCCGCCGAGTTTGAGAGCCAGGAGGGCGTGACGCTGTTCCCTGAGCTCCGCATCGTGAGCACCATCACTCGCGAGGTCGACGCCGAGGCCGAGGCCGAACCAGAGGTCGCTGAGGACGACCCCACGGGTAAGGGAAACGCACACGTGCGCACACAATGGGAAGTCCAACCACAAAGCTACAGGAACTAGAGAAAAGGTCGTTGTAACTCCGCTCCTACAGCGTCGTATAGAAGGGATTCTCAACCTGTGGGTTGGGGACCACTGGTGGGCCATGAGGGTATTGCAAGTGGGTCCCCAAATAATTGCCAAAACACTTAAGATTTTAATGATAATATAACATTTATATATAAAATAAATAATATTAAAAAATAATCATGGTATTGTTTCTTTACAACTCTGACATTTTTGTTTTCATTTTGATACCCGATAAATAGGAATACTGTGTAAGTTCCATCGATCCAAGTCGGAACACAATCGATTGATTGATCATTAAAATAAACATGCTCTGAAAAGCCCACCCATCGGACCACTTAACATGGCTGCCGAAAGGCAAAAATTTACAAAGGTTAAAAATGTTGAAGTGAGCTTGTAGATCTGCTATTTTTGCTACTTTTGCGTGACATTGTCATATGATAAAGTATAAAATTGGACATCCATTTCTGGAAGAAAAAAAAAAGAAGAAAAAAACCTAAGATGAAATCTAGACCAAGGTTTCTGCCCAACAGCAACTACCTGTATGTACTGTACATAACATCTCTATGAACACCTGCACGCTACATTCCTGATCTTCTTATGTTTGTACCTTGAGGGGAAATATCTCTAGTTGAGTTGAGTTACTGTGATGGTGGAACGACTCCATGGTGGAATGGCTCCCTTAGGCATAGCGCATATACGTACAGTAGAAAGCTGTGTGGTTATAGACACTGACGCAGAGGATTAAGACATGGGGGAGCAAGGGATTGGAGGAAAAGGGAGGGAGGGAGAGAGAGAGAGAGAGAGAGAGAGAGAGAGAGAGAGAGATGGATAGAGGGAGGAGTTGTTTACTACAGACTCCGTGGGGAAGGGGACATTTGACCAGCCGTGCCATCTGTCTGGCCTCTATGTGAGGCGAGGCAGGGAGGGACGGGGAGAGAGAATAGAAGTAAGGGGGGCATACAGTACATAGGAAGAGAAACAAAGTGCTTTGGTGAACAACAGGCCATGTGGGACAAAGGGGCTTAAACACTTAAAACCCTATACTTAGTTGACCGTATTCCTAGGGGCTACTACACTAAATATCTTCCCCAAAAATCAAATCTACAAGCTATAATCTACAAGCTCACATAAAAGAAACAAAAGAAATACAAGAAAAAACTAATATCTGCAATTTTCGGCAATTGTTCCCCCCCTTAGAATTGTGATGCTTGGGTTTCAAATGGTTAACGTCCTGCTCCGCCTCTCTTGACATAATGAACTCATGCTCTCCACTGGACGGCAAGGAGCTGCAATCAGACTGTCAGACCAGTAAAATAGGCACACAAGGAATCCATTATAGGAGTTCCTGTAGTGCAGACTAGAGGCAGAAGATGCGAATGGCACAAATACATCTTAATAAAAATGTAATGTGCGCAATAAAATAATATGCGCTGTCACAGGGGAGAGTTTGCTTTACACCTGCTGACTATATGATCATGATAGTGAAACTTTTATTACGGCGTGGCTCTGCAGGAGTCTAGCCGCCTGTAAGAGGGTCGGTCTGTGTCTGTCTGTGTACGTCTGTCTGTGTTTTCTGAGCTAATCTCGCAAACGGCGGGACGATCAGTGTCAAATTTCTTGTGTACAGATGTCAGGGCCGCCTCGCGGCCCTGACATCTAGTAACAACAGTCAACAGTCTGTGGCGGGTCTTGGAGGCATGTGGAGTGATCCTGTGCTTGCGAATCCCGGACGAACTTTCAGAGCTTTTGTCAATTATATAGTAGTAAGATAAGATAAGATAATAGAAGTCAAAGGGTCTCTGAACAGGCTGAAACCTTGCCCAAATTTGGTATCATACGTCATAGATATGTCGTAGAGATCTTGAAGCTCAAGGACAGACTTTTACATTTACAAGCAAGTATAGTATACTGTGAGTGAGTGTGCATGTGAAACTGGGCTCAAAGAGCTACCGGTCCATATCCTCAAGACTCAACCTGGCTCTGCAACTCCTCATCCCTGACTACATTCTTTCTTTTCCTTTCCCGTGGTTCGTCCAGTTCAAGAGACAGTGGTATCAGAGGAGATCATGCACAACCTGGACACATGCGAGGTGACTGCCATTGGAGATGAGCTGGACGGCGAGCACGAGAGCCTTGAGCTGGACCTGGCCCAGCTCCAGCAGCGTGGTCTGGAGATGAGCTCCTCTAACCTGGGCCTTGTCATCACTGGTACGGACACTCGTAGACCCGTGCTAGGCCACACACTGTACTATAAATGATGTGTCCCCATGTAATGAACAACTGTACATGCAAAGAACATTCAGACACATACTGTATGAGGCATCAAATGAACATGACGAGCTTACAGTTGTATCCTGCTGTGAGTGAAGAAGACCGCATAGAATGGGTTTATCTAATCCCACTGGATTAATTCACCACCCCATAACCATGTTCAAATGCTATGCTAGCACATGCACACAATTGCGGTGCCTACTCTTACTCATGCATACTCGAATGTCTTTTAAGATCTATGAGACTAAATCTATGAGACATTTAGCAGCTGTTCACTCCTTAATTCCTTTCTATGAATATTCATCAGCCTATTTAGAAACATGCAGTCCCATGGTATATAATTTACTTTCCCACAACATTTGTTTACCTCGTATTTCTTTTTATTTGAGGCACTACATTGTTCTCTCTGCAATTATACGTAGCCTGCGAGTTAGTTCAGGCAGCATACACTCGAGAGGTTTCTATGTGGCTGTATACAGCGTCATGCAAGACCCATACGTCATACACTGACGTGGCAATCAGCTGTCCAATTGGGCGGGTATTTAAGTTCACCTAAATCAGGCGTTCCATCCGCTTGTGTATTCTGGTTTGTTGTCATGCAGCGTTTGCTCCCACCACCAGTAGGCTCTGCTATTGGTCTGTTCCCCATGGGGGGGTTGTTATTATATATCTATCTCCCTGCTCTTAATGGTTAATGATGGTTGTCTAAATTGTGCTGAGCAGGGAGAAAAATATAGCAGAGCCTGAACGCCAAGATGAAATATTACATCCACACTTGTATTCTCATTCTATATATTTGTTCAATACATATTCGGTCTATAATATTGGTTCAATCTATTCGCGAGTTATCTGACTGAACTCGGTTTATGTGACTATTTACCTTGTTGTTTGTCGACATGCTTACTCAGCCTTCTTTTTCCGATCTTGCAACTGTTAAGTTACTCTGGATAAGAGCATCTGCTAAATGCTTAAATTGTAGTGTGATTGTAAATTGAGGTATGTCAAATAGCATTATCTGCAGCTTGTAGTATCTCCTGTTCATGTGTGATTGTGCCTCTCTGTGTGGTAGGCGTGAACACTATGGCCAACTACGAGCTGGTGCTGCACCTGATCCGCTACAAGAACTGGCACACCGAGGCTCTCTTTGACAGGAAGTTCAAACTGGTGTGCTCGGAACTCAACGGCCGCTACATCAGCAATGACTTCAAAGTCGAGGTATTACATCGGATGTGTCCTTTCTTGGTCACCATTGTGAAAGAGATAACTTACCTGGTGAAATAAAGGAACCAAAAGAAACAAATAAATGCATAAACCTAAAAAGGAGGCATTCACTGCAGAGGGTTAGAAATGGTATCCTCTATCCTCCTCCGCACATCATCTGGGGAGAACTATGTGTACAAAAATATATGAATGCTTACTCATCATAATACATTTTTTCCAACATAATATCTAGGATTGTCATCATTCGACATAATCTGACACATTTTGTGTTTCCTCAGGTGAATGTGATCCACACAGCCAACCCCATGGAGCATGCCAACAATGCCATGGTACAGCCCAACTTTATCAATCCTGTGCACCACGCCTCTGTTGACCTGTCTGGACACAACCTGGTCAACGCTCACCAGGCCTCAGGTGAGCTTTAAACCACTTTTCGCCCCGTTATAGAAAAAAAGCAACGACAGGAAGCAAAAAAGAAAGCTTCTGTATATGGTTTCACAACCTAAGAGTAATTTGGAAGAGCTAGTTGGAAGAGAATAGCCAAATGTATTTAAAGAAGGCACACGCACGTGCGACACACACACACACACACACACACACACACACACACACACACACACACACACACACACACACACACACACACACACACACACACACACACACAGCCACCAAAAGCATTCCTCTGCACTTCAGTTAAACCCCATTAGCTCTAGTGCTGGAACACGAGGGAATACATTTGCCCTCTCTCTCTGCAACACAACTAATGGCCATAAAATGCCCTAGCACAGAATTACAGGCAATGACTTGGAAAATTAACTGTATGTTGTGGAGAACGTTGTCGAAGTGACTTTTACTTTTTTTGTCGTTGTGCGAAGTGAAACTAACGATGCCCTCCTGGTGTGTGTGTGTGCGTGTGCGTGTGCGTGTGCGTGTGCGTGTGCGTGTGTGTGTGTGTGTGTGTGTGTGTGTGTGCGTGCTGCTGTGCCCAGTGGTCCCCAGTGCAGCCACCATTGTCATTGTTGTGTGTGTGAGCTTCCTGGTGTTCATGATCATCCTGGGCGTGTTCCGCATCCGAGCGGCCCACCAGCGCACCGTGAGGGACACGGAGGGCGGCAAGGAGAACGAGATGGACTGGGACGACTCGGCCCTCACCATCACCGTCAACCCCATGGAGGTAAGCGCACAACCTTGCTTCAAACAAACGTCGACGTTAGCCCGACAGACAACATTAGCCCCTGCACAGTAGTGTCCCCCCTCTTTCTCTTGTGTTCTCTCTTCTCGCTCTATCCTCCTTCAGAGCAACGTTGCTTACTCGATTTTATGCAAAATTGTATTTTATTATTATTATTATTATTATACATAACTGTTTTATTGTACCGATGCTGTACATTACCGCATTCGTGTCCAATTCTACACTGTCCCAACTTCATTGGTATTGTACAAATGTATCATTATAATTCTCGTTATCACTGCTAATGTGCTTTTGCCGTGTTGTGTTTTTGGTAAAAAGAAAATGCTTTATTTCACTTTCCAAGTTAAAGTAATCCTACGGGGCGGCAGTGGTTCAGGGGTAGAGTGGCCGGGTAGAGTGAACTGGAAAACCGCAAGGTTCCCAGTTCGATCCCGGGCTGGGGCGCTCCCCTAGAGTTAGTGTCGAAGTGTCCTTGAGCAAGACGCTGAACCCCTAATTGCTCCCGATGAGCAGGTTGGTGCCTTGCATGGTTTCCTCCGCCATCGGTGTATGAATGTGTGTGTGAATGGGTTAATGGCACAATCAATGTAAAGCGCTTCGGATAGAAGCGCTATATAAAATGCACCATTTACCTTGTTTTGTGAATAGATCCTGTGGTCGAATAGCGACAACTACTGGTTGACAAGAGGTATTGAATGAAAGAAAAAAAAGAAAAGAAAAACATAGGGCACCTGGTTTTCAAATCCCGGGTAGGACATGAAAGTTACATATTGCAGCTTTAAGCTTGTTCCGGATGCTTGTATTCACAAATTTGACATTTGATGAATTAGGCATGCATGTGACTAGGCATGCATGTGTTATTGAAGACACGTCTGTCCTGTTTTTTTTTGTTTTTCTTTTACATTGTTGCGGTTAGGCCTTGGAGCACTGAAGTGACACATCGTATTCAGTTATGAAATCTCACTCTTTCTGCTGCCTGGCAACAACAGAGCAGCCCTTCTATTATAGACCTACTGGCAAACTGTAACTTTATTTATTTATACAATACTCGGCTACAAGAAAATAAATAATACCACAAGTTGACCACAATCCAGCTCTTGTCGGGCGTGTGCGTGAAACAAGCACGAACACGACAGTTTCATGGGAGTGCGCCCGCTTGTCGCTCCGCCAGACAGATTGGCCGCGCCTCCCTACTGCCCGCCCGCCTCTCATTGAAAATGTATGGTTAGGCGTGCCAGTCGCTTCCCGTCTGAAAAGCCCTTATCTCTGTCCAGACATACGAGGACCAGCACAGCAGCGAAGAGGAGGAAGAGGAGGAGGAGGAGAGCGAGGACGGAGAGGAGGAAGATGACATCACGAGCGCCGAATCGGAGAGCAGCGAGGAGGAGGAAGGTGCAGAACCTGAGGACCAGCAGGGGGCCAGCAGACAGCAGCAGCTGGAGTGGGATGACTCAACTCTCACCTATTAAAGACCACACGTACACACGCATGCACTCACACACACACGCACTACAGTACCTCCTCACACATACAAATCACTTAACCAAACCCACACCCTCACCAGTGTGAGCTGACATACACACACACACACACACACACACACACACACACCCCCACACACACACACACACACACACACACACACACACACACACACACACACACACACACACACACACATATATATATATATATATATATATATATATATATATATATATATATATATATATATATATATATATATATATATATATATATATATACACACACACACACATACACTGTCAAACACATGCACACACTCCCCGACAACGTCATTTTGAAGGAGCCATGATGTTGGGGGGGGGGGGAGAAAAAGAAATCCTATCAACCTATCTATGGTCCAGGTTTTCCTGTTGTCATCTTCGTGGTGGTACTCAGTGTAGTATAATAATCACCAGATCACTGATTTTTACTTTTGATTTGTGATTTTTTAATTTATTATGTTTTTAATTCCCAGGAAAACTTGGCCTAAATTTACATTTGTTTTTTAAATAATGTGAGGAAGTCCAACCTTGCACTTCGTGTTCACTCGGATCACAGCTTTCAGATGGAGAATATCTTTTTTATTTTTTTTATGTAGGTATATACCTTGCGCATTCATTTTTTTAATGTGTTTGCCGCTAAAATCACGACTAGCTTTGACTTGGGGTTCATAGACCAGAGAGTGAAACAAGGCGACGCTTCTCAACAAGTAGACTGCAGTTCTTTTTTTCTTTTCTTTTTTAGTGCATGAGGATATTTGAAAAGTCACATGTGTAGAGGAATAAATTGCTTTTTAATTATTTTGTTTTTGTAAATATAATGAAATGTAATTAGTCAATGTGTTAGTGAAGGCCTAAACAATGGGGTCCAATATCTACAATGACGCAGTAAGTAATGTAGAATATTTGTGTCACACAGGCTGTAGCATGTTGCAAAATTTAGCAGAGCTCTTCCGTCATGCTTGTACAAAACGTGTCTGCTTCAAAATGAGAAACCCAGGACTATAAGCGGAGGTTTCCGTGGCAAAGTGGTGTCCATTTTGTTTTTTTCTTGTTTTTTGTTTGTTTTTTTGGCTAAAACTTTTCTTTTGCTTTATGTAGGCAGGACTGGCTTCACACACACAGCAAAATCCTCAGTGTTGGTGTCAAAATGGACCTATAAGGACACATTTGTACGCTCTTTGAGGGTTCAATTAACTGAGGATTTTGTTGTGCAGACTCTTTGCTTTGCTTGCACAGGTGGCAATGCTATACTCAAGGTATCAATGTATTTTAGTCCCTAGAATTCACTGTTGTACAGAAGGGATTTTTGTTCAGGGTATTCACACTCACAAGAGAAATGCATACAAACCTTAGGTTTGTGTTGGGTATGGTACAAAAGATCATAAATAGCACTGTTGGTCTTAAAATATGGGTACTGCTAATATATTAGAGCTTAGAGAGGATATATTTTGTCAGCAGCTTTAAACTGCCCTTCATTATCCAGTCCTGCCATGGTGACATAAGTACACTGTAAACATCCTAAGTGTTGGTTTAAATCTGAGTGTAGAAGTAGACCCTATAAGGGTCCATTTTCACACTGTCATAGGTTTCATTTTTACACTCAGTTAAAGTGACACTTAGAATTTTGCTGTGTTGGAAAATAAATGAATCTCTACAAACTACTGAAAGAGCAGATCAATATGGACAGACAAGCTTTTAGTGGAGCTTGGTTGAATAGTGCAGCTGCTGGCGTCGTTTTAGGCCCAATTTATACTTTGTCGCACGACAGTGTCGAGCGTTGGAAATAGCCGACCTACAAGCTCACAACGTGTCGGGAATGCAACGCGTTGTGAGCTTGTAGGTCTGCCATTTCCAACGCTCGACACCAGCGTGCGACAGAGCATAAATTACGTTTTAGGGGTAGAGAGATGAAATGCAAAGACATCTCTTGATCGCTTCATTGCAAAAAAATATTTTTAAAGGTTTTTTTTGTGGCACAGCTATTTAACCCAAGATAATATATTAGATTCATTTTTAAAGCAGCTTCGTATCACAGAGTAATTACTGGCTTTTCTTGTGACTCCTTTTCTCATGGATTCACTGAGTTCCTGTTGGAGAAATTATAACTGAAGGGAGGAGTGCACTAGTTATGATAGGAAAACTATTTAAAAATGAATCTTATTTTGTTATGGTTTGAATCTTCAAATGAAATATTTTTTTGCAGTAGACCACTAGATTTTATTGTACATGGAACTGTACTGTAGAGTTGTTCTAAGATATTTGTTTACATTTGGTGAACTTGTTTTCCTTCCGGTATTAGTATAAAACTTATACAATTAATTGGGAAGATGTGTCCAATGTTAATCTCTATATCTCCTCTTAGACATGGCTGTTATTCATTACTGTAGTGTATTTTTCACCTAACAGACACAATTGGACATTTTTGGCTAATTTATGCTTAAGCACAAAGTGTTGGGTGACATGTAACTTAAGGAAAATAACGTTTTCAGCCAGAGAAAGTGTCGTATCAACACTTTTTTTGTTTTGTTGAAAATGCGTCACTTTTATTGAGCGACATGTTTCACAACACTTTTCTTGCCAAAGCACAAATTGGGCTTTACACCTTATAATGTTTCTGGGATTCCAAAATAAATATATCCATTTTCCAACCTGCTTTATGTGACTTTGGGGGCATTTTAGTTCAAGGAAGGGAGCAGAAAGTGTGGCATTATCAGTTTGAAAATGATTAGAACAGATGGCATCGAGGCTCTCATACTTTGCATGCAAATCTATTTTCTGAGGATACAATCAGATGGCTCAATAATAATACGAGGGGGGAAATAGCATATTAATTCTTCGCAAGTTTCGTCAAAGGACCTTTTTAGATACAGTCTCCAGGTCATCTTTGATGTTTCGAGCAAACCTTATGTCTGGAGTGACTAGATTTTTTCAGGTCCAATTTATTTATTGTTTTTGGTCAATGGTGGAAATGTGGTGAACAATCTCCCCTTTCATGATGACTTGGGCCTACAAAACATGGGGCCAGGTTTGAGCCGGCCGAGTTGGGAGTGCCTTTTGCCAATCACAGCGCAATTAACACAACTAACAAATAAAAAAAGTACTCATTTACGCTCTTTTAGTTGTGGCAAAGTTTTTTTCTTTTCTTATTTTGTAACTATTTAATGCTAGATTTCTTACAGAGCTGGGGGATGTGATTTTCTTTCATTTTATTGTAACAATAGTCCACTGCTAGTTTTATTAAAAGTGAAGACGTTTTACATAGGTGTCATGTGTCCATGTTGATGTGTAGAAAAAGTAGATCCATATTGTATCTTCTATATTGTACTAAATCATATTGACGGAATCCACCTCTTAAAAGATGTACATTACCGAATTGCTATAGGCAGCATAGTGGGTATAAATTTACCTATTTGTGTATAGAGGAAGGTCGTTTTCAACAGTGTACTATTGCCTGAATTGCTGACAGAAGTTTTTGAGGGCAGCATGAAATTCACAAGAACCAGTTATAAGCCTGTTCCCTCCAAAGTTCTCACTATGTCATTACGTCAAAAAATGTTTCAATGTCAACATTTCAACTAACACTTCTGCAAAAGGTACAACGCATTATCATTGTTAAGAGTACATTGGCTATGATACTGCTCAGAATTAACCTGGCATCTCAAGTTTTCCAAATCATGTACTTTCTGGTCAGCCCCTGAGATACTGTATTTTTCTCTCTTGAATTGAATGTCACACACTGCCTAATGAATTGAAATGCAACATAAAAAATGTAAATGTAAGGGGCTTTTACTTTGCATGAACCACATTTTGTGTATGTTCCATGTAGAGTTGTGAGGCTGGGGTGAAGAAGGAGGCTCACTACTGATTCTCTTGATTGTCTGTTTCACAAATCCATGCCACTCAAAACCATGTTTTATTTTCTTTCAAATCTTTGCTCAAAAGGGTTAAGGTGATGTTTTCAGAATTGTCAAATGCTTCCTTTGTGCTTGTTGGGGCTGCTCTCACTTTTCTACCAATTGAAAGGCAAATTGTGGTTAAGTTGATGCTTGCTCATAAACAAAATAAAGGATGACAAGATGGGGTATAAGATATTTCTTGGTTTCTGTCTTTATCAGTGGAGCTTTAAGAAAATATAACTCATCATTTCTGCATCATGAGCATTTCACTAAATCAATTATTATTCAGAAGCTTAGCTTTGGGTGGCAGTAGTGCACTGGAATAGTATTTGTGAACTTGAAGCTTTAGTGACCTCTGCTGGTGAATCATTTATTTTAATTGACCCAAACTGAAAGGCAGAATCTTTTTTTATATGATATCCCTTGCCATTAATACAAAGATTATACAACGACTAAAATGTAAATAGTACTCATGATTGAATACACACAACTCACCTGTGAGGCAACATATCAAGTCAGAATACATCTCAAAACTACATTGTAAACCACGATTGCTTATAGGCAACAGATATATAATGCACTACTGAAGTCACTCCAGTTTCATTATCCATGAGTGTTGATAGCAGATGACAGTCCAGAAAATTACACTGATGATTTGCAGCAGTCATGAGAACGACCCTCATTAAAAGACACCACAATCAAGAAATAAAAGCCTTTTAAGATGATAAATGCAGCATTACAATAACAAATACAACAAGCCAAATATTTCCCTTAAAGTGCTTGTATCAATTGCTGGATATGTTGCAAAAGCTAAGTATCAGATCAAACTCTAGTACCTATAATACACACAACTTACAATAATGTGGAAAAATAAAATACATTTAAAAAAGGTTTAGGGGTATAAAACAATACTGTTAAATAGTTAGGGCCTACCCATTACTGCTGAGAGTGCAATGATTGGTTACAAAATCAAAAGGACGATTGGCACTTTTGTCATTATTAACCACCAAGAATTAAAATTAACATTGTTATGCCTTTGTTTTCACACCAGAACTTGCTAGAGCCATGATTTTGTCTTCTGATCCTGAAAGACAAGGGTACGAAACAGACATGAAATACATATACCACTGAGAAACTTCAATTAATTAAAGATCTCAATTTGTTTATTCTCACCTAGGTCTGCAGTGATTTTTTCAAACTGGTTAAGAGTGGCCGTTGCATTCTCAGTTAGAAACGTCTCATCTTCTGTTGCGAGCTATAACAAAAGGTCAGAAACAAGAATAAGTGATCAAAAGTACAGGTTATAAGAAGCATATCGTCTCTGTCGGGTGGAAACCTCATATGTCCAAAAGAACTGTTACTTTTCAGGATTCACATTCAAAAATAGCAAAAGTAGCAGATCGACAAGCTCAAAAACACGTCGCTTCGCGCCTTGTTTCGAGCTTGTGGATCTGCTACTTTTGATACTAGTGACGCTGTAGTATGATCGAGTAGAGCATTAATTTACAAAAAAAAACACAAAAAGTTAAAATATGGAGATTTACAACGATATACAATATGAAATGTATGAAACAATGTTAGGGGCACTCGGATGGCGCAGGGGTGAAGTTCCTTTCGTCCACCGCGGGGACTACTGGTTTGAATCCTCGGTGGTGCCTCCGGCTTGGCCAGGCGCTCTAACCAACACAATTGGTTCTGTTGGGTGGGAAGCCGGGCAGGAAGGGCGATCTCTGTCGCTGCATTAGCGATTCCCACAGGTTGGTCAGGTGTGCCTGTACGAACTGAGTTCCTCCACATGCACTGGTACGCCCTACCGCCGGGTGTCATGTGTATTGGGGGAGACTAGAGCTCGTCTCTACACTCTACCCTGCCACATGACCAACTGTAGGGGTTAGCAGTGACACACACTAGCGTAGGGAAAATTGGGAATTGGCTTAATGAGTAAACTGGGAGATAAGGGGGGAAAGAAAGGTTGAGACCCAATATTACAACTGTTATTTGGGTATAACATTACAGTACCACGTTACAGCACCACCACCCATATGCTGGTATGATTACTAGCTCATATCTGCAAGACTTTCTCACTCTTTTCCAAAATATAGTTGGCTGGTAGAATTGTGCTAATGGCGGGGGAAATTTTGTTAGAACTGGCCACTTTGGGCCCGGACGGCTGGCGCAGAGGTCCGGGCACCTAGGCTATAATATACCCTGACATCGCATCGCGGGTTCGAGTCCCGTTCCCGATCTATGCTGCATGTCTCTCTCCATCTCTCTCTCCCTGTTTCCTGTCAATCTCTACTTTCCACTATAAATAAAGGCAGAAAAGCCCCCAAAACTATCTTTAAAAGAACAGGCCACTTTGGTTGCTGGACAAACAGCAGTCATTTCAGCCTATTAACAGCAGAATGACTCAAATACATCAGTCACAGTCATGATCACAAGCCACTTAATCAGCAACACCATATTTGTTCCAGGGGGATCAAAGACCACATGCGCTGTGTTGTCAGTTAGGGTTGAGCAATTTAACCAAAAATCTATCGAAGGTAATAACTGACTTAATCTTAAATTATATTTTTCTTATATATCAATAAATCAACAAAAAAGATTCGAATAGATATTTTTTTAGAATTGTCCAAATCAATTAGTCTGATTAACCACTTAAGCCTGTATTATACTTCATTGTACAATGGTACAATTGTGTTTGTAGATCAGTTTTATTAAAAAAGAAATATTGTGCATTAATCGTAATCGTGGCAAAAGTTTTAAATAGTCACGATATTGATTTGAAGTCATATCGCTCAGCCCTTTTATCAGGGTATCTGACCTTCTCGCCCAGTTTTCTCAGTGCTGTGAGGATTTCCAACTTCTGCTGTGTGTGCACATCCCGCGACAGCTTCCCCACCATGACATCACGGTCCATCTGCACACAATGTCACACCGTCAGGCTACATGTCAGGCCAGACTACACATTCAACTAAAATTAGATTAGATCAGTGGTTCTCAAACGTCCCCAAAGGACCCCCCACTTAAAACACAAACCTCTGCTAGTCTGGTTCTCAGCTGTCCTGGCTGCTTCTTAGCAAAGAGACGGATCACCTCTGGGGTTTTGAATGCCTGGCTGATTGCAGCTTGAATTGCCTGGTGAAGGAGGAGACAACAACTTTACAATCATGTTAGGTGGACTTGTGAATTAGTTAAGATAATATGAGACTTTACTGATCCCCACCACAGCTGACATAAAGCAAATATATTAGAAGAAAGGAACTTTTTAATAAACAGGAATTAAGTTAACAAAACGTATAAATAATAATAATAATAATAATAATAACAAATACATACCAGTTGCATCCCACTGAGCTCATCTACAAGTGTCATGTCTCCCGTCATGATCTTCTTCAGAGAGTCATTAAATTCACTCAACTGCTCCAGGGTTTCCCTTTTGGTCTCCTCATACTCCTCCTCGTCCAGCTCCTCTCTGAATACACAAAGGTTGGGTTGAGGAGGGGAATGGAACCTGGGAAGATTCAGCTGTAAACAAATGCTGCATTGCTGCTACCTCACTACAAACGAGCAGTGGTGTAAAGTAACTAATACATTTACTCAAGTACTGCAATTTACTTTCTTCAGTATTTCCCATTTTCAATACTTTTACCTTTACTCCACTACATCTCAGAGGCAAATATTGTACTTTTTATTCCACTACATTATTTGACAGCTTTTGTTACTAGTTACTTTGCAGATTGAGATTATTATCACAAAACATATATAAACCACTTCAGACCTATATATTTCGGCCATTTGAAAATAGCCTATCTACAAGCTCGCAATGCGACACATTGTGAGCTTGTAGATCGGCTATTTAAAAAAGAAATCTATACATTTTATACATTTGAATACTTGTGAAATGGGACATTCTACATAATGAGTACTTTTTCTACTTTTGGTACTTTAAGTACATTTAGCTACCAATACCTTTACTGAATTATACATTGCAGTATTGATACTTTTACTCAAGTTAAAAATGTTAGTACTTTTTCCACCACTGGAAATGGAACTTGTGATGTGAAACATTGTCACACCCCCTGGGAACATTCAGCTGTAAACAAATGCTGCATTGCTGCTGCCTCACTCACTACAAAACCAGACAAAAGACGCTCGTTGTGTAGAGATACTAACAGTACCTGCACTCTTCCAGATCCTGAAGCTGTTGCATCAGTCTGTCAAGTTTCTCTTCGATATTTATATTACTAACAGTACCTGCACTCTTCCAGGTCCTGAAGCTGTTGCATCAGTCTGTCAAGTTGCTCTTCCATGTTCTGCCTCAGTTTCCCAGTTTCTGATTTCCCTCGAGACGCCATCCTTTCCACTTCTGAGCTTCACAGTACCCTTTTACAGGTTTGAAACTTCAACCACAACAACAGTAGCGAAACATAAATGGATTAATAACACAATTATTTATCATTGTTAGTTTACATTGAGTTTCGTTATTATGACACAATCCGTGGGTTAAATGAGTTAGCTGACTAGCTAATACGCTCGTAGAGAGTGAGTCTTGGATCAAGACTATCATAGATGTATTGTATCGATTTTGACATTTGCATATCTATATCATACTGTAGATACGAAAGTAAAAGTCAGACTCAATCAAATACATATATGATAGTCTTGATCCAAGGCTAGTAGAGGGTCTAGCCTTGATACAAGACTATCTTGTGATCCAAGGCTAGTAGACTACTAGAGTCATGTTTTGGAGCTTAACATCAATGTCAAAGCGACTAACTGGATAGTTTGGTGGAATCTCACTAGCTTGCACCAGTGAGAGTTAACACACTGATTAGCTATAGCATCAAAACGCATGATACCCTCACCTGCCTCGAAGAGTCTTGGTATTAACAGTTGTTGTGATGAGATGCTGATCAATGTTAACTGTTCACTACGGCCAATGTCGCTTAAAATGAACAATTAAATAGTTCAGAAGAATTACCAACTAGAAATGACTATAGAGCTATATAATATGGCAACAATTACTCGTAAACATGGTTGCGAAATATTCCATTCCAGCCTGTCTGAGCCTTTTGTTTTGTTCATGGATGGATTGTGAACGTAGCTCTAGTGTTGTGGGTGCGGCTTTCTGTGTCAGGAAGGAAGAAAGGAAGGAAAGGCCACTGACGTCCACAGTAGAGAAGCACTGGGTACTAGGGCTTCTTTTCGCAGATAAGTGAGGCTGGGACCGAGGCTAGGGCGAGGGCGGCCCTTGAGAACTGTAGTTACTAGTTACTTTGTAGATTTTTATTATTATTACAAAACATACATTACCCACTTGAAAATGGCCAATCTACAAGCTCACAATGCGACGCACTGTGAGCTTGTAGATCTGCTATTTTCAAAATATTTTGATACATATCTACATTGCAGTATTGATACTTTTACTTAAGTAAAACATGTGAGTACTTCTTCCGTAAAACATTCTTCCATCACTGCTGATGACGTATGTGAACATTCCTTCTTTACTTTGCCTTGGTTGTGTCTAGCAGCCAATCAGACGGGTTTATTTCTAATCATCTTGTCCAAACAGAAACAAATGAGTGACTGATACCGGAAGCATAGCTGAGTTGAGTTTCGGGAATGTTTACTGATGTTATTTCTTCACAGGCACGAAATGATGTCTTCTGTTGAATAGGTAACTTGTCTTTGACTATCTCTATTATTAAAACATTATTATGACAAGCGTAACTTGCTGCAAGCAACCTTCTTTTTTAAGGTTAACCAGTTGTACTTCGCCGCAAACAACAACAAACTGGAGTTTATTGACAGAAGGTTAATGCTCATAACATGACAACTGTTGATTTATTTTCTATTAAGTCTTGACAGAAACTAACTAAGAGGATAACCAAAGCTTTCCGTACTTACTACTTCTGCAATATTGGGGAATACAACCAGATCTGTTTCATGAATCGACTCTCAATGGAGGGTATTGCATTTGCAACTTAGATGCAGACGATGACGTGTATTATTGATTGTGTTATCTTTATACTATGTTGATGAATTGAATACATAGGACCAGTGGTCCTATGGTGGATTTAAATTTATGAACTTGTTTCCATTGAGGTTTCAATTGTGGTTTCCATTCCATTGTGGTTTACATTGTGGTCCACAAGTTCCCAGGACCTTTTTGTGTTATCCTTTTTGCCTCAATGTCTGACTGTACCATGCTGTTTACATGTTTGACTATGTATTCAGTCAATCAATCAAAGAGACTGCATCTAAGTTGTACTATTCCAACTGGCAGTGGGGCAAAGCACCAAAACATACATTTTGGTTACAATTATTATTGCCTACATATTGTCATAAAGGTTTGTATGTACATGTGTTTACATGTATCCCTTGGTAAGGTCAGAGCAAAGGGCATGCTTTCATTGCAACTTAATCATTAACAGTTACTGATGATGACATTGTTTCTCCTTCATACAGCACAAGCTGTCGTATTGAAAAACAAGAGTAGATTCAGCATGAGGAATGGAGTCCCGGGATCGAACCAAAGTGGTCTTGCTGGCCTGTGGGTCCTTCAACCCTATAACCAACATGCACCTGAGGATGTTTGAACTGGCTCGAGACTACCTGGAAGACACAGGTGGAGTCAAATGGACACACACTTTTGTTATAATAACCCATTAAAGGGATATTTCACTTAAAAAAAGGGTTATTTTATCGTCTACTCAGGCTTTTGTGAGCCCCCCAGACAGTTTTGAAGTTGCTTAATTCAGTATTTAGATATTTGATATTCATTTTATCAGACACGCCCCTTCCTATACAAACCCATTATAACTTCAAACTCCATTTAATGTTGGATTCATCAAAAACACTCGTCCTTGGTTCTGGTGACTCATCCTGCCCTCCTAATACGTGAGGGGCCCGTGTTTTTTCGAGTACTTATTTGAATTATTTTATACATTATTTTTTTTCATTTTCCAAAAATAATATTAAAATTAAATGAAAAAAGTAAAAAAAATCACGGTCTCCTCACGTAATAGAAGGACAATATCAGTTTGAAGTTACAATGGGCTTGTATAGGAAGGGGGCGTGTCTGATAAAATGAATATCAATATATAGCAACTTAAAAACTGTCCGGGGTGCTCCCAAAAGCCTGAGTAGACGATAAAATGACCCAATTTTTTAAAAAGTGAAATATCCCTTTAAGACCTGAGGCTGATTCTACAAATGCCTTCTAAATCAGTAGTTATCACACTTTCAAGATGTAATGGGATAAAGCAAATGACTTGGTCTGCACCTGAGTACTTTTACTTTGGTACTGAAAGTATATTTTGACACCAATACCTTAGTACATTTCGAGATATCACACTTTAAATCAGATGAGCATCTCAGTCTTTTCAGATTTTCCAACATAACCCCCCACACACACACATGCCCCCAACCACCCCACACCCCATGCTTCTTATTTGATTAATCGGAAAAGTAATTGATAGAATAATCTCTAAGAAAATAATCGATAGTTGCCGCCCTAGTTCCCAGTGGTCTTACTGTTTAATATCTGACCTCTGTTAACCCCACTTTTGTCAACCCTTACATGTCAGGCCAGTACAAGGTGGTGAGGGGCGTCATTTCTCCAGTGGGTGATGGTTACAAGAAGAAGGGCCTGATTGAAGCCTGCCACCGTGTGGAGATGATACAACTGGCGACAGACAACTCTGACTGGATCAGAGTAGACCCCTGGGAGAGCTTACAGCCTGAGTGGATGGAGACAGCCAAAGTACTACGGTGAGTACATGGTGTACTAGTTAATTTGTGAAGGTTGTCAGCTGTTCTTAAACGCGGTGGACTCAAAAGACTAATATGGGGATAATGCCAGGTTGTCACAGGACCGATTTGTTTTACAGATTGTAGAACAATCGACTGAACATACAAAAGACTGTCAGTCACCATCACCTGCACTCTGTTTTACTGCAGTGCTTGCCACCTTTCCATCACCTTAATTTATCTAGTTTCAAAGTTATATTTAACCATGGAGATTAGGTAGGTAAGAGTCTCCTTTTTGAAGTAGTCGTGTTGAAAAGAGCAGTGTCACGACAAACACAGGTTGCAGACAAATGTATAACAGTAAAATATGGTAAAAAATTAATAAAAATAATCACATAAATGGCAAGGAAAAAACCAAACGTTGCTAAATATACACTCAAAAGGCAGGCGGTCGTTCAATTGTAGACTGACAGTCAGGGGCCAGCTTTCATACAGTAGAAGAAATTGGCCATACAAGCACAACGTTCCTTAAGTCGGCCTCAAGACTGCTTCAAAACTATTCCTGTGCCAGTAAATCTGAACATGTAAATAAAAAGGCATGCTCTATGCATTTCAGTATACACATGTATAGCATAAAATCCTTAGTTAACTATTTCCTGAATGATGATAAAACGGTAATCATAAACTGAACAGATAGGATTATAATAAGGCATCATATGTATTACTGGGTTCAAGCAGAAGTCTTGAAATTCAGTTTAATTTTTTTTTTTTTTAACAAAGACGAAAAATTCAGATTTTAATATGAACCTGTTTTAGCTGAGGTTTGAGTAGTACTATTTCAGTGTGACTAATACTGTACAACAACTTGTGCGTATCATTATTTTTCAGCTAGCCATGAGTGCAACTATTCCACGGCTCATCTTTTACTTTGATGTCATAATGTGTTATTTATAAATTGTCTTCCGCACCTGAGCCAACTGATGTCTATACTCACTTAGGTATCACTATGGACAGCTGGTAGAAGCCGGCCAGAACAATGATGAGGTGGACACTGTCATCTGTGCAAAGAAGCGCCGCATGGAGGAGAATTCTCTTCAGGATCCACCTCATCGTATAATGAGAGGTAAGACATATTGCTAATTTGCTATCGTTTGCATTTTTGTACTCAACTCGATTAATTTGTGTGCTGCCCTCCATGTTGGTCAGATTTGCTATTAATTAGTCTCCATGTGCTGAGGATGAACACTGGACAGAAGATTAGATGCAAATACAGAAGGGATTCTCAACCTTTTTTATTTCAAGAACCCCCCACTTTTATATCCATTAGGCCATGGACCCTCATTTGATGCAAATTTTATCTCTGGGACCCCAATCTACACTGTAAAATCCTCAGTGGTAATTTAACTATTAATTAATGATTTAGCTGGTGACCCCCCGGAACCCCCTAAGGGAACCGTAGGGGTCCCCGGACCCCACATTGAGAACCAGTGACATAGACACATACCCCCGGAACACATTGCTCATTACGTATTACCCCTATTAGCAGACAAGTTGTTTAAATTGTTTCTAGAAGTGTAGAAAGTAACACTTGCCTTGAGCAAAACCAATTACAGTTCACGACTTTGAGGACGCAGTGGTTTACTAACACTCAGCCACTGCCAGACATTGGAGGTGTGGTGTACGTAGTTTACGTCAAACCTAAAGATTTATTTTCTCTTTTACCCCTGGAGGCTCATAACTTGCAGCTGTGGAACCAAAGGAGGAACATACATACACATGAAATACTACTTTATGTACATTCCTGCTTTTGACATTCATATATTGCGTACTGTTCAAATATGTACAGTATGCACAGTAAGACGACATACATTTTGTTGGCCCTCCGGCTTCCCAGCCAGCTTTGTCTGACAACATTCTTCACAGAAGATGAATGAAATCTGTGTGGATGCTTTAGTAAATATTTGGGTTATTCCAAGTGAGTACACGCAACGATAGTAAAAGTGTGTAACGTGCCAAATCTGTCGTGTTACATAACAGTTGAAATCCTTTCAGTTGCAGTGGCTTGTTGGATAACTCTCTCTGCTGTCAGATAACAGCAGGGTTACAGTAACCTCGCTCAAAACTATCTCCTTTTCTCCACGCTCCTCAGACAGTCCTCGTCTGATGCTGCTGTGCGGGGCTGATGTCTTGGAGTCCTTTGGGATTCCCAATCTGTGGAAGCAGGATGACATTGCTGAGATTGTGGGCTATGGCATGGTCTGCATCACCCGCTATGGCAACGACGCTCAGAAGTTCATCCAGCAATCAGACATGTTGTGGAAACATCGTAAGAACATCCACGTAGTCCGGGAATGGGTGACAAACGAGATCTCTGCCACTCACGTGCGCAGAGCGCTGCGGCGAAGACAGAGTGTCAGGTACCTGCTGCCAGACCCTGTGGTTCGCTATATTCAGGATAACAACCTGTACAGTGCAGAGAGTGAGCAGAAAAATGCTGATGTTGTTTTAGAACCTCTTCAGAGAAACATGGGTGCGTCCTCAAGCTGAAAAAGCACATTGAGTGATTACATCCCCACAAATGCCTTGGCTTGGCTCTTAGGCGGGTGCAGTTATGGTTTGACCCAAAACAAATTGCAACAAAAGGTTTTTCAATGGATTATTGTAGTATTAGGTGTACTTAATAACATATCAAAAGTTTACCAAAATCGGACCACTAGAAAGGTAACATTTTCAAGATGGCCGCCGCAAGTTCCTTAAAAAGACCATTACTCCTTCATTATTCATCCTAGACAAGTAATGTTGGTGCCTATCCCCATGTTTTGGTAATCTTGAAATCTAATTAGCATATATAAATTATAGTCAAGTGATTACAAGTTCAATTATAAAGGAATTTGTTATAAGCATGGTTATAAGCACATATATATATATATATACATAACAATGTCATTTGACATTTCTCCCTTTTCTACATAATGCCCAGGATTGGTGAATTGGTAATTCACATTCTGTTGAAGCTTTCAGGAGATTTATTTTCATACCAAAAAGGAATAAATTCATTATTACTGGGTGGTACTGTGACATTTGTAAAAACATGGCTGTAAGTGATAAACTGGGAATGTTACACGAATCTTGGAAGAAATTCCTTACAGAGAAGTTTCTTCACTATTTTATTTGTAAAGGTGAAATGAAATAATAATCCTAGTCCACTAGGGCAGTCGTTCCCAAACTGGGGGTCTCACTCAACAGTAAATAAACCAACATACAGTATAAGTGTACAGGGTATCTGCACCTTTCTAAAGTTACAATTTAATGACTCTTAAGACCTTTTTAATAGCAAATTGGCCACATTCTCAAATATTACAGTGGAGAAATGGCCCCTTATGGGCCTGGAGAGGATGTGCAAGTCAGCACAGAGCTATCACAACATTTAGTGTCTACTGTCTTGGGTAGGGGTGGTAGAGGAGTGTGGCCGGATAGGGTTCAGATTTGCTTGTCACAGACATCTTATTCCTGAGATAGTAGTTGTGGGGTTTTAGTGCAAAATTAATTTGATTGATTGATTGATTGATGTAGTTTATTTAGAAAGACATGAGAATAGTACATGACAGTACATAACAGTACATGGAAGTACAAATTCACAATACAAGGTCTACTAAACTGGAAACCCTCATTAAGCATTACGCTTGTTTAAGATGAGAACCCCATGCACACAAATCATGATGAAATATAAGAGGCAGGCAGATATACACACTACTATACAGAATGTCATACAATCAGCTTTCAGGTTACTGGTATGACGAGAGAAAAAAAAAATATATATATATGTACAAAAGAGGAAAATGAAGGAGGGGGGGGGGTAGGGAGGGGTAGGTTAAGACTTAGACAGGGGCCATTTTCGAATTGCAGCCTCCTGAAGGTGTATCTTTAGGGCAGTTTTGAAAGTGAGTAGGGTTTTACACTCCTTTACTCCTTTTGGTAGGGCATTCCACATTTTTGATGAATAGCATGAGAACGAGTTCATACCCTTAGTTGAGCCAAATCTGTGTTGAACATGATCAGTGGAGCTGCCTCTGGTGTTATGATCATGGACTTCATTAACATTTTTGAAGTATTTTGACAAATACAGGGGGATCCCAATGTTGTGGTGTATCTTGAAGACCAGGCCCATAGCAAGTTGCTGTACTCTGTCCTCAACCCTAAGCCATCCAATCCTAGCAAAATGAGCAGGGGTTAGATGGGTTCTGTGATTGAGGCCAAGAAGTAGCCTTACAAGTTTGTTTTGGGATGTTTGGAGCCTTGTTTTTAAGGCCTTGGAGGTGTTGTGATACCATGAAGTGCATGCATAATCATAATGACCTTGAATGAGGGCCCCTGCAAGAATCTTCAGAGTATTCTTACTGACTAGGCGATCAATCCTCCACAAATAGCGTGTTGTTCGGTTGACATTTTTGATCACTTTTTCTGCGTTTTTGTTACCAGAGATGTTTGCCTCCAAGATGGAGCCCAGGTAGGTAATTTCATCCTTTCTTTTGATGACATTATCACCCACTTTGATCGTGAAACTCTCTGCCTTGCTAAGGTTAGGACTGGACCCAAAGAGGATGGATTCAGTTTTACCCAGGTGTAATGAAAGTTTGTTGTCAGAGAGCCAGATGCAGATCTTGTTGAGTTCGGAGCTGAGAGTTTTCTCAACCTGCAGCCTGTCCCTTTTCACATGTCTTCTATTTTGTGATTGGTACTGCTGGCAATAACCTTGAACTTTGATCTTTTTTTCTGGATAATTTTTACTTTAAAAATTGATTTGAGAGGACAGGATGCTCTGAGCCATAATGATAAGTCACTGGGAATATTAATGGTCAGCCACCAACCAGACACCGACTCTCCTGTGAGCCAGTCAGACTTAGGGACACCCCTGACTGCCTGACACACAGTCATGCACCACGTGGAGGTCTTACAACCACAACTATGGGGGGGGGGGGGGGGGAGGTCCCTCCTCACTAACTATGCCCACTCACGAGTGCCCATCTCGGGCATAGGAGCCAGCATGGAGGTCCACTTGGGACCAGTGGGACTATCCAGTGAGCCAGGCGACATAGGGATACTCCTCTCAGCCTAACGCATAAGTTTCATTTCTGCCTCCTCCTCACTCTGTCTGTGAGGAGGAGGCAGATTGTGACTATTGTTTGTTGTGTTTTGAGGATATCTTGAAGCCTTGTTCCAGTAAAACAAATATAACTAGTTGAAACGGGTGACCATTTCAGAGGGTTTTAACTCTTTCAGTGCCAAGAGTATTTTCATAAAGTACTCCCAAACTGCCAGGAATTTGCGTTTTTTTTTATTTTTAAATTTTGTAATTTTTCATTCAAATAAATGATCTGATTGGGGTTTTAAACCCATAATACAGTTCTACCAGTAGAGAGCAACAAATCGACACATTGATGACCTCGCTGGCTCACTCACCCCCTCCCAAACAGGCTCACGTCATATCCGGTCCTAACCGGATGTTGACATTTTGACAATCGTTGATCAGGCTAAATTACGATGCGATACACGACTACGATGACTGATCGTCACCCAGACCAAAGAGAGTAGACGTGGACCTCTCCGTTCGCTTTTTATACCGTGTGAAAAACCGTGACTTTCCCTATTCTGGCCGAAAATCACCGGAGAAAAACAACGTGACCCGGAAATGACTTTTTTTTTTTTACATCCGGCTCCGGGTGAGTCTGATGTAGTCAGGAAGCGAAAGTGATCATGAAAAATATACAGAATAGCGCGACCACAGTCAAAAGTAAAAACTCGGGATTTCTCGTGCTGGCACTGAGGGTACTCGGGAAAAACTCGGGATATGTCGGGGCGTGGCACTGAGAGAGTTAATAGAGTCAAAAAGAAAATATTGGATTTCACAATTATCTAAATGTATCTCTGCAATTTGGACAAGTCCTGTGGATTTCTATGCCCCCAAAACATAGGGTTAGACACAAAAAGTACTTGTCTAGGATAAATAATGAAGGAGTTAGGTTATTTAAAAGATTTTTTGGCCATTTTGGACGCCATCTTGAAAAAAACACCTTTCCAGTGATCAAACTTTGGTAAACTTTTAGTATGTTATTAAGGACACCTAATACTACAAAAAACAGTTGAAAAACGTTTTGTTGCAATTTGTTTTGGGTAAGGTGCTTTTTTTTCATAACTGCACCCGCCTATCTGTTCTGTCCAGGAGCTCTGGTTTAACTTTAGATACAATGCGGCTGTGTTGACTTTAACATAGATTTTAAACCAATCACTGTGAAGTTCTTCATTTTTTGTTACCGTGCTGTAGAATAGGCTAGTGTGTGTGTGTGTGTGTGTGTGGAGGGGGGGGGGGGGGTTTAAACAAACTGTCAGAATAATGTACTAAGTGGGCATATTTAGTGAATACTAATAGTGTGCCTTTGCCTTTTAAATTAGTAATAATGTTTAGTAATAATAATATTAGCTCAGATTTATATAGCGCTTTTCTAAGTACCCAAAGTCGCTTTACATAAAGATAAGCAAGGAACCAACTTTTTAAAGAAACTAAAGCAATAAAAACAAAAAGGTAAGTGCTATATTAAAATCGATAAAATGGGTTGGAGAGACATATTAACTAGACCTCAGCGGGGAAAAGCTATCCTGAAGAGGTGGCTTTTGAGTGAAGTTTTGAAGGAGGGGAGGGAGGGGGCATTTTTTATATGGTTGGGGAGTGCATTCCAGAGGTAGGGGGCAGCAACAGAGAAAGCCCTATTAGTGTTAGTGCACATACAGTAGTACAGCAGTCAAATCTGCAAATGGAGAGTACCGTAACACTATAGCTAGTTTTGTCTGAAATGACATGCTACTGATATGTTTTTGATATTTTAGATTTGCTAACAAATTAAGGATTCACTACTGCAATTTATTTAGCAGATTCAAATTCAACATTATTGTCACTTT
Source organism: Gymnoscopelus braueri (assembly GCF_963280865.1). Classification (NCBI taxonomy): domain Eukaryota; kingdom Metazoa; phylum Chordata; class Actinopteri; order Myctophiformes; family Myctophidae; genus Gymnoscopelus; species Gymnoscopelus braueri. The sequence goes on from NC_137614.1 coordinate 16,583,498, forward strand.
GTCACTATCACTTGACCCACACAGATGTAAACGGGTGGGTAAAATTATTTTTACCCCCAATATCTCTTTGGTTTACAAAGGTGTGAATGATAATTGTGTGGGGAAATACAGCCACAATGTTTTTACACCCTTATATGATGGCCATATCAGGCCAATAGTAATTAGGATTCACAGAATATGTTTACACAATGCTTTGTAGTAGATTTGCAAATGAAGAGCATGGTGTGTGTGTGTGTTGGAAAAATAAAAATACATAAACCATTTCTTTGATTTCCAGCCTGGGAGGCTCTGCGTGACTGTTAGCTATTGTCCACCTTACTAGCCATCTTCTCTGACAAGGAAATGATCACAGTGTGTCGCTCACAGAGTCAGAGCAGGTGCATTACACTTGGATTTATTCAACAAACAGGAGCTAATTAATGCTTACAGATTGATGAGGCCGGTAGGGGTCAAAACCAGTAGAAGCAGTCCAACCAAAATAACAAACAATCTGAGACAGGGCTCAGACCACTAGGAACGTAACATTTTATCATTCGTATTTCAGATTTTATTTAGAAGTGATCAATACATTAATAATAGTAGTGCAAAATAATCATAATTTGAAACAAATAATTTACCGTCATCTAGTCTGCTTGTTGGCAGAATATAGATTGGTTGACCAGTCCCAATCTCCGAAATTATTGAAAGGATAGCCCTTTGAGATCTTTTAGGGGGTCCTATAGACGTACAAAATAACGTATATAAACAAAACCAACATTACATAACAAATGTACACTACAAATACACAGATCACCCTCTCCCACCCACAATTGAAAAATCCCTATCAACGGTACCAACTGATCAGCCCCTCGTATACTTAATGTATACTTAATTACATGCTCGGCTATTTTTGGCGCACAAATCCGACTAATCCGACGAAGAAACTTGGCTCCATATACAGAGGATGTACAGAATACGATGGGAGAATAATTTAGCAACTGGGATATATAGGATATAAAAAGCTGTGAGTTATTTACTGTAGTGTTTCTTAATCTTTTTTTAAGGGCCCACAGTTTGGTATACATTAGGCCAATGATCCCCATAAGCCTGAGGGTACGAATTGAATATGTACACTCTCAAAATGCGTCACATTGCAAAGCGTTGTGAGCTTGTAGATCTGCTATTTTTGAAGATTTGTTGACAAAGACTAAAACTAAGGACATTTTCTCTATGACTAGTTAGTTTTGTAAATGCACCATTTTGCCAAGCCTGGTTTTTATTTCATCTAAGTAAAATATTTTCTGATTGCATTGTTGTGCACTCGATTCAGATAGGGGAAAAGAATAGAGAGAGAAAGAAAACAAGGAAAACGGGTCAGAAGTGTCAAATATTCCTAATATGACTCAAGTAAATATAAACATAAGGTGCATGGTTAAAAGAAAGAAATGGGACATAGGCTCAGGTTACAGAGATCCAGGTTACATAGCCCCTTCTCTCTGTCCCACTGATCTCCTCTCTTCCCCTTCTCACTATCCCTCTAGTTCTCCCTGTTGTGCGTTATCTCAGTTCTGAGGTCCTTTGGGTATATTTGAGTGTTATTTATATCTGCTTATACTGGGCCTGGGGCTCTGTCTCTCCACTCCCGCCTATCCCTATTATTCCTTTGTCTTGTCTTTTCTGCCTGTCTATATTGTTATGTTCTTCGTACTTTATCTGTCTCCACTCCATGACTCTGTTGGCCTTTCCACATCTCTACTCTCCATTGTGCCCTGTGTGCTTATAGTAGGTCTCTGACCCCTAGAGGGTCCTGAGTGAAATAATTAATTCTGAGTGTATATATTTGTGCATTCTTCAGAGTTTCAGATGGATAAACTAACACTGAGGGTTTTATGCTGTGGTGTCAGTTTGGGGGTATCATTCCCAGTAGACCAGCGATTCTAAAAAGTTTTAATTTCAAGGACCTCCAGTTCAGTATGCATTAGGTCACAGCCTCAGGCCCCCATAACTCTGAAAGTATACAAATGGAACCAAATGGACCCTTACTGGTCCATTTGGTTCCATTTGTACACCGTCAGAGTTACAGATCAGTAAGGGACCATTTGGTTCCTAATTATCAATCATTGAGCTGGGAACCCCCTCATGGACACCAGGGAGGGGTCCCCAGACCACACTTTGAGAACCACTGCTATGGACAAGAGACAGATGGACAGGAGAACGGCCAGACAGTCTGTGACAGAAATCTGCATTGACACCTAATCTATTTAATCAAATATATTTTTTTTTAGATTTTAGATTTAGATTGTTTTTAATCATAATCACCTTTTATTGAAGTAAGACAGCAGCTGAAATAACTGCAACCAGTTAAGATATATAGATGAAAATTGAGTCTGATTCTGATAGTAGCATGTTAAAATGTGGGACAATGTCGGGTCTCTGCTCTATATGTGAAGTGTCTTGAGAAAACTTGTTGTGAGTTGGCACTATAATATTTTGAATTGAATTGAAAATGCAAATGGCCTACTTAAGCGTAATGATGACAGGTGCATCTTCCCATGGTATAAAACTGCCCAGACAAGCTTTTCCACATACCTTCCACTGTTGTATGTACGTTACATGCTGTTGCCAAGCTGTGGTCAGGAGAGGCAATGGGGGCTTAGGCTACCATAGATCAAATCATCACAACCAAAACCAAACGCGTGCATATACAAGCATCTACAATCACAAATTCTCCTCACTGCTTGGTGAGGCGTGGCAATTTATATTTCACTTCAAAGTTATTTTTGTCACGGAAACCAGACTCATTTAAATTCAAATAAAACTTAGATAATTATTATTCAATATTATCTTAAGACATATTTCTGGAATCAGAATCAGATCTATTCTTAACCTGCCAATCACAAGGTGTCTCAATCACGGGCCTCCGTCATCCATCTGCTGTCCTAATATATCCAGACTTTATTTAACAGTCATTTACAGTACAACAAGTGTCAGGTAGCTGGTCAGTGTCCTTGTACAGTATGTGTCCTCATGTTGCATTAATCTTAATATAGCCATTGAAGCATGTGACGATGTAATACTAACTAACTAGTCTGACCACTATAGTATTTACTCAAATACATACACGGTGTATAATATAAATCTTGCATATCACCGCATAATATAGAAATTCCCTAACAGTATCCTCATCATCATTAAATGAGTGTTTGAAAGTAAACCCATCTGCTACTATATTCAGTATTTGTGGATTCCAAATTCAGCCTCAGTTTACAATATAAAGCTTGTAAATGAATGCATTAGCAAACAGGAGGCAGCATTGTCTTCCATTATTGAAAAGAGCACCCCTCCAAACACTGGATGTAAATGTGCTTGTGTAGCATTGTGTAACAAACGTTTTGAAGTGTCTATTGCTAGATGAGCTGCCCACAGGCACCAGTCTTAACTGTTGTGTGTTGGTTTCCCACGGAAACCAACAGACACCTGCAGGGACAGAGACAAAACTTGGCCTCAGGTGACAGCAAATGAAAAGAAGGCACACCTCTTTCCCTGTCACCAGTGCCTTTAAGACCAGTTTTTGATCAATCTGTCCTCACTCACCTTCACCACTACACAGCATAGTCTTCTCATCCACATACTGCAGTTGAAGTTTATGGTCTAAAAATGCCAGATAGCCTGTGTGGCACATGGGACATGATCAGCAATGTCAACTTGGAGGGCTACATGGTAGCACTAGGTGTGTTACAGCTGTTTTGATTTATTATTATTATAGTTTTTTTATTATTCAGGATGTGTTTATATATATATATATATATAATGTATGTAATATTCAGTTCTCATTTTAATACTGGGTGTTGTGCACTGCCTGACACTGAAAAAGAACATGCTGACTCTGGGGTTTTTTCCTTTGTGCTACCTGTGTTTGCAAGAGCAGGCAGAGAGTGAAGGACAGTTGTTGTATATGCTAACTTCTGCCAGTGAATCAGCGTGGCGGGATTTAATATCCAGTGCGGGGAAACATCTTTCTGCCTTTCCCAGGTATCAGCCTTTTTGTGAGAAAGATTGCTGCAAGATTGAAGCACAGGAAAGTGATTGAGCAGCAGGGAGACCTGTTCATCGTCAAAACCATTAGCACTTTCCGGACATACGCCTTCTCCTTCAAAGTGGACCAGGAGTTTGAGGAGTTTACCCAGGGTCTTGACGACAGACACGTCAAGGTAGGAGAGTGTAAAGATTATATTCAGGGTTCATTTTGTAATAAACAGGGGTACACACTCCCTTAACTACTTAAGCCCTATGTACTTAATTGTACAACATAATAGTGAAAATAGCTGCTATAGTATAGCTTGTAGATCTGCTATTTCAGTTACAGTATTTTTTAAATCAATTTTCAAATTGTTAAATTGTGACATTATCAAACATCAGACACAAAAAGGAAATGCACGTATTTAATTCCAGCAAATCAAACCCTGATTATATTAATGTCTGACTATAAAGATCAGATGAAGGCTAAGGATTGTTGTGGGATTGACATGAAAATGAAAGGTAGCAATACTGCGTGTAGGATAAAGTACATGCTGTTGAGGAATGAATGAACTTTGCATAAACTCAGTTTTTATATGATATGCTGTAGTACATTGTGTTTATCTCTCCCCTTTGCATTTTCTCTTTTGGTGCAGTCACTGGTCACATGGGAGGGGAATAAACTGGTATGTCATCAGTTTGGTGAGAAGAAGCAACGAGGCTGGGCTCACTGGATTGAGGAGGATAAACTTCATCTGGTAAGGACATTTAAGTTATATGATCTACACACAATTTACAAACAGCCAGAAAGACATTTGGAAAAATTATGTCGGTTGAATATATCAGTGATTTCATCTTCTTAGGAGCTGTATTGTGAAGGCCAAGTTTGCGAGCAGGTTTTCAAGAAGAATGGGAACGAATGAAGATGAATGGAAGTCTAATCTCTGGATAAGAGGAATTGTTCTCTGGAGGAAATTAGCACATTGTGCTCTCTCAATGTCATTGAGAAGACCAGCCTATTGGCCCAAAGAACATTGTGTGGTCTAGTATTTTCCTTGTAATGTGACTTGACTGCACCTTTGATGCAGTGCTAATCAAAAACGTCTGGGTAGGCTTATGCTATGGACTGTCTGTGGCTCATTGAGGCAGTCTGGAAGCCCCATCTTCCAGGCTGCAATGAGGGGCACTTGATGCTATGTGGATTTAGACCACTAGGTGGCATTATTGGTTTAACTTGACCAGATAGTCGGCAGCTATGGATAGTAGTTTGAAAAGCTTGTACCATGTTATGTACCTACCACTTATGCTTGCAGCATTTATGTTGAAAATATTCAACATGTTTATGCCTCTAGTAGGGGAGACTAGGTGCAATTGCAACATCACAAATTGCACCAATCAGAAATTAGATAGAACCAACTCATTATGCACATGGTCTGTGATGACCACTTATATATATGCCAAAACTCATTTTTTTAGGCATTAAAGTAAATGATTTAATCTCCAGTATTTTTCTCATACTGTCTTAAACTTTAATGTCTATGAATTCAAATCTGTTTTTATGACCATTCTTTTGTCTAAACCTCATTTATTTTTCAGACAGCTGGTCTGTTGGTGCTGTGGTGTTCATACTATTTGTAATAATGAGGTCTATCAGTCTATTGCTGATGTAGATGTCTTTGAGCAGCAGATCTGTTTTGAGATATGTTTGAAATCAATTGTATTATAATTTATATAGTTTTGTACAATAAATAATCTTTGAAAGAAATAGCATATTTTATACATGTTTTATACATATCATTCAATGCAAGCTTCATTTGTCACGCACAGCTCTTAAAAACACAAGTAAAAACAGAAGTGATATGTATTTTAGTCAATTCCTTAGATCTTTATTGTGGTCTTTCTTGCATGCAATATTAAATGAAGAGGGCATTTACTGTTGGTACATAGCAACATTTTATAATAACTATCCCTTGTAAACAGTTAATAGATAATTTGTAAATGACTTAGTGATGACTTATTCAATATTTGTAAATAGTTGGTTACTGATTATTAACTGAATTATAAATCTTTTATCTATAACGAAAATGAGAAAGAGACATGACTAAAAATAAAACATATTATAAATTGTATTACAAATCTGTAGAAAAATGATGTTATGCCAACATCATCCTATTGTAGCTTTCCCTCAGTCATTCCACCACATGGACACATTTATATCCAGAGATGCATTTAAGGGCATCATAATGGATGTAGCGAAGGAGGCATGTCATTGTTTTTCTCGAGAGGTCACTTATGTACATGTTTGTTGCATTTGTTGTATTTTAATGTGTTGTGATTTGTGTTGTTTTTATATGGCAGCTATCTTGGCCAGGTATCTCTTTTAAAAGAGATTCCTGATCTCCTCCTGGTCAAATAAAGGTCAAATAAAAATGAATAAATGTATTACGGTAATTGAAAGAAACAAATGTTTGAGTGAGAATCATAGGACTCCAACATGTGCAGCTCAGAGTTTTGATTTGATTAGATTTCTCCTGCCAGGCTGGCATGCATGGTCTGAATAAGAGTGAACAAGCACTTCCCAGCATATGTCTCTGCTGCAGTAGGGGTACGGCAGCCAGCACAGAGACTGTGGCTGAGTCTCCTGTAAGGCAATAGGCTGCACCACCTGAAGGTTTGGGTTACAGACTCTGACAGCATACATGTCGAGTGGCATAGCCCGAGGGGCAGGGACTCCCACGGAGGGACAAGGCCACATAGCCTGACCAGAACCTCTTGGGCCCTGGGTACTGGTATTGGGAGCCTTGTGTCTCATGTTGACATAGACCTGTCTATGAGCTTGGCATTGCTTAGAATCCAGCTTGACCCCTACCATCTTGCTGCTGCCAACAAGGGTTGGGTCACATTTGACCCAGCTGTTAGGATGCGTAAAGTGATAGCTGGTGTTAAGTAGCCACTGGTGGGCTGGAACTGATTACTGATGTCATTGACTTGCATAGCGTTCATGCCAGCTGCATGTATTGGTTGGTGAGACATGGCTTGCATTCCTTTTTTGAAATTGATTGAAATTTTTATTAGGCAAAAGAATGTAAAACAACACAGTTACATTTATAATGCTTTTGTCTAAAAGGTCCGGCCAAAAAAGTCCTTGCGGACTTGTTTCCATTGGGGTCCTTGAATTAATTTCATAGACATATATAGTAGCAACCAAACAGTTCAAAAATCAACATGAAAATACAGATAATACAGAAAAAATACCACTATGTACAACAAAAAAAAAAAGCATGAAAAAAATAATAATAATATATGTACAAAAAAGGGGGGGGGAGCATGGAAAAATTAAAATTATATACAAAAAAAAGCATGAGGAAATACAAAATATGTACTTTTTGCATTGGGCAAGGGCTACGTAGAGAAGCTTGGACCCAACAATGCTACTACTTCAAGTCATTCTCCATATTATTATTATTATTATTATCATTGTCAACATCAGCCACATAGTTCAGAATCAGAATCAGCTTTATTGTCACATCACAGATTTACAGAAGTAAAACAGTGGGTGAAATTCGTTTTTTTTAGATGAAAGAGATAAAAGAAAGGGAAGAAGAAGAGAGAAGGAAGAGAGATCAATCAAAGAAAACAAAGAAAATATCTACATATTTACATATAGTACCTGAGATAAGTAGTTTACATAAACCTACACCATTTCCCCCCCAAATTGCTTTACATTTACCATTATGTTTGCTCCCTACATGACACATGGACTTAGGACCCACCCCCCTCGCTTTGTTTAATTCCAAAGTCTCTGAGGACTCACTAGTTTAAAAGAAGAGGCTAGCAAACATCAAGAACAAACATATTTTAAAAGGAGACAACAATTGGTCCCGTTCAGCTGCCACCATGGTGAGTTTAGTTTTACATAGGTACAAATTTATATATTCATTTTAGTTGTAGTGTATCTATTGAAACATAAGTACAGATGCTTTTAACTCTAGATTATACATTCATTTATGTATAGGCTACATGCGTAAAGCTATGCAATTATTTACAGATTGTCTTTTTAGTATGATGATTGTTCTGATTATTACTGATTAAATACATCAATGTTGTTAGTACGTGTTCTGATTAACAATTTCAAAATAGACAATGTCAGTATAACATTAGGTAAAGGATGCAATTCATGAAAGCCAGCATATTATAACTCTGTCTCTATTTTTATTTTTCCTGTGAAGAAATACTTGGCTTTAGCTTTACTGTTGTGTGCCCTGCCTTCAATGATACATGCTGCCTGCTTTCAAAAGCCCATGAAGCAAGGTAACACACACACACACACACACACACACACACACACACACACACACACACACACACACACACACACACACACACACACACACACACACACACCTCTATAGAGAGAGAGAGAGAGAGAGAGAGCGAGAGAGAGAGAGTGACTGACAGTAAGTTAACTTGCATTTATTATGTAACCATAGGTATGACTCATTGTTATGATGATGTGGATGGCACATGGCATGCAGCAGGCTCCAACTGGAGGAACAGTAAGTGCTGGGACTGTGGCTGCGGTGGATGCTGTACCGCGTGAGTACCACCAATTTCAACGCTGTATTTACTAACCAGCCATTTCGATGTTCAATTTATGGAAAAACAATTGATTAACTTGTCAAGCCATTGCATTTTCTAATGTTAACTCTGTGATTGCAGGTATTCAGAACCCAGGTCATTTCCTGATGACTGTGTGTCAGAGTTGGATCTGAAAGAGTGTGTCTACAAAGTGTACAAGAAGGATGACCCCACTGTATCATGCCCAATTTATGCTTCCGTAGGGAAGTAATATCATTACTCTTCTGTTTGTCAGGCTTACATTGTCTGAAATCCTAAGTTCTTCATCAACTTCTGTTATGAGAAGCTTATTTCCAATAAAATGATCATAAAGCATATTTGCCTAATCTTTTGTAGACTTTTCCAGTTCAGCAAAGAGGTCCATAACCCTGTGCCAAACTGAATGTCTTCTGTGAAACCATTTGTATTGTCATATTTTTAAACAGGTTACCCTTAGCCTGGGTAAACCCCTCCCTCCGGAAAACTCATTTTTATTTGTTTTGAAAATGAGTTTTCCGGAGGGAGGGGTTTACCCAGGCTAGGTTACCCATGCCACTAACCATAAATTAAAATGTCACATACATATAAGTCATACATATACTGTATTGTACAATATATAGGAAGGAAGTATTACTGCAACAGCCAATAGAACCATCCCAGGGGACCACATGTCTCAGGGCCACATAACTATGGGCATCAATATCAATCAATCTTTAGTTCAAGAGTTTATGTATGTTTGTGAGGGAGACTTACAAACAAGTAGCACATTTTAATCATTTTATTATTTAGCAGTAATTAAAAAGACAGGTTGTATTCATCAATAAACATGTAGTCATTCATTGACATTGTGTCAACTATAGAGTCATTTTGAGGAATGTGGCTTAGAACTTCTATCTAGTAATAGTAATTTAATCTATTGTAATAAGCTATTATAATACTTATAATTATATAATCATTTCAGAACTTACACAGAGCAGATGAATGATGAAAAGAAAATGAATGACACACAGTCATCGGTAAATGACGTGGCAGGGTAATATCTACAATCCCAATGTTAACATTAGAAAATGTAGTATTGATTTTACACAGACTGCAGAGGTACATGAACTGTTTTTCTGCATTGGATTACTGTTATAGTAGCTGGGTATTATATGCATCACTGCATCCACTGTAGCTACATTCACAACATTTACTGTTCCTCCAGGTGGACCCTATTGCATGCCATGTTTTATCATCATAATCCTGACAATATTTCATTTCCATTGATGGTCATAATCTTATCTATGGGTACAAAATATATAAAATGATGATGAAAAAGTAAATGCTATAAATAAATAATTTGTTCCTGGAGTTGTTGGTTTGTTTATTTGTTTGTTTGTTTGTTTTCACCTATATAAACCCAGAGACATAGTTGTAACAGGCAGCAAGTAGCATTGAATGTATCAGACGTAAGAATTGTGCTGCAACCAAGTATTTCTTCACAAGGAACAATGACAAGAAGAACTGCGGTTTTGTCCTTCTGCTTTTGAATTTATTGAACCACTGAACCACTTTGAAACAGAGCATCCAAGTCTTAGTCCATGAGCCAGACAAGATTTCATTATCGAAAGAGTGGGCAAAACCAAACCTATATTAAATTGTTCATAGGGTCAATACGAGTAAATAAATATATGATAACCTCTCCACAGGAGCAGCTTTTTCATGGTTATCACACATTTTGTCATTTTCCCCATACGTACATGACAGGTGAAAAAATGACAAAATTTAAAAAAGAGTTATCATAATGAAACTTCCTGAGTTGATTACTTACATGAAGACAATGATTTATCGTATTACAAGTTTTCTGAAATTGTATATTTAAATATGCAAATTAGGCATTTAGTCCATGAGCCAGAGCCCCAAAATTGAGCCAGATATTGAATATTCCCTCGTTAAAAACCTTTGACTCCAACATCTTAACAAAATGAAATAAGTATGTTGACTCTGGCTTTGTCCAATGTTCCAATGTTGATTCTGGAAAGTTATGCAAATTTGGGCATATTTTCCTAATGCCTAATTTGCATATTTAAATATACAATTTCAGAAAACTTGTAATACGATAAATCATTGTCTTCATGTAAGTAATCAACTCAGGAAGTTTCAACCCCATGTTCCCTCAGCAGTCAGCACCTACAGTATTAACTTTTTTTCCATCCAAATCAGGCCCTGTGTTCCCTCAGTTCTGTGTTCTCTCATGAACCTTTTTACATCCCAAATTCGGTCCCATGTTCCCAAATGAACTTTTTAAATCATAAACTAGGACATTGTTTTAAAGCACACATCTAAGTAATTTCAAAGTAATATAGAAAACAAAAGTCAGAAGTGCTCCTTGTTTCTCTATTCATATGCTCTGAGTAAGTGTGTGTGTGTGTGTGTGTGTGTGTGTGTGTGTGTGTGTGGGTGTGTGTGTGTGTGTGTGTGTGTGTGTGTGTGTGTGTGTGTGTGTGTGTGTGTGTGTGTGTGTGTGTGTGTGTGTGTGCGTGTGCGTGTGCATGTGCGTCTGTCCGCAGCTAATCTTGCAAACTACAGACCGATCAGCATAACATTTCTTGGGCACACTGCCAGCAGGCCAAAGAACTCAATTCCTGAATATTATAATCTAGAATACCATCGGCTCTTTGTCACTGCCCCTCTGCCCCCTCTGGCCACATTTTCCAGGCCTTCACTGCCTATTTGTCCCCTTCTGCCGTTCTGCCCCCCCTCTGGCCTTTTTAATGTACACTTATTCCCCCTGCTTTCTCTCTCTCTCTCTCTGAGTCTCTTTCTGTCTATCTGTCTCTCTATGTCATTGATTTCTCCTGCAGCTTCCTCTGGTCCTGACGGATGCAACCCATGACGTGCATATTCTGGATAGGCCTCCTGGCCTGTTCACCTGCTAGTGAGGTCCACCTGTTCACCTGCTAGTGAGGTCCACCTACTCCTCACCGTTCAACACCCCCTGCTGACAGGCGCCGTCCCAGACTGTTGGTTGGACGGTAGGACAAAGATTGCCCGCCCAGCTTCTTTTTGTTTTTTTGTGGTTAATAAATAAGATTATTTATTAACCACATCTGTGGAGTTTCCCTTTTTAAATGGTTTATATACATTTCTTACTTCCTCTCGTGATTCATTGCGCAAGACTTGCAAAGTGGGTGTGGTGGCACAGTGACAACCTGCCATATTACAGATCACATTGCAAGTAAGTAAGTAAGTAACACTTTCTTGTTGATTGCTACTGTTACCCCCAAATTGGTGACCAACCGAAGTCTGTGACTCCAGTGGTCCCTGTTTTTTCCTGCACAAGCAGCACATTTAGGGTTAATTCAATTCAATCTTTATTTCAGACCCAGGAAGATCCATATCACAAGAATACAACACCACACAATAAAAACAGAAAATAAAATTAAATAAATAAAAATAATGCAAATAGCCCACATTGTTCAGTTTCTGACATACAGATGTGCGCCAATGGTTCCTCAGTCTAGAGGTGAACCTGACAGAACTGCGTGTGGGGTCCGTTATGACAGCGATTATGTCATTTACTGACTCAGATGCTCTACACATAAACTTATACATAAGGTTACGTTGCACAGCAGCACAGGTGGGTACCCCAACACTAACAAACATCTGGCTTGCACTGGAGCTTCTTGGAGCTCTCAGCAGCAGCCTCATGCAGTCATTATAGGCCACTGTAAGGCGTCTGATGCTGCCTTGCCTGTAGCGACTCCAAAGGTGGGCAGTATACAGTGGTGTACAAAAGGATCTAAACAGAGAGATCTTCACAGGTACTGAGCACATGCTAAATTTGCGACACAGCATGTTTGCTTGGGCATACAGCTTACGCCGCTGCCTATAGATGTCCTTGTCATCTGATAGGTCATTGGAGATAATATGTCCCAAACAAGTAATCTCACTGCACACACTAAGGGCAGTGCCAGCCAGGTAGAAGTCAGGAAAGGTAGATTGTCTGTCTTCCCTACTTCGGACAATCATGACCTTACTCTTTTTAGCGTTGTATTTTATATTAAAATCAAAGCCATACTGTGAGTATATCCTCAGTAGCTGTTGTAGCCCAGCACTATATGGACTAAAGATGACCAAATCATCTGCATACATCAGGTGATTAATTAACGAGTCACCAACTCTACACCCTGTCCCACATGCATTTAACATCAATGATAAATCATTCATATAAACATTAAAAAGGAAAGGAGAAATAATTCCACCTTGACGGACACCATTGGTCACATGAAAAGGAGCAGATATTGACTTCCCCCATTTTACTCTCATTGTCTGGTGAGCATACTGTAATTGCTTTTACAACAGCAAAAGTTAGTGCTTGCTTGCATTATGCACTTTAATTACATATTTACATTCTACATTTAATTAATTCCTGTGCACTATTACTATAAATTATTTTTACCAGAGGATGTCATATGGTCTGCTGGACAGCACATGAAGTTGTTAGTAAAATGTTACTATACTGTCACTTGACATTCTTTGTGATATTTTTGTCCTCAGTTTCCTGCCATAGAATCCAAACTGTGTGATTACAAAATATGAGTTTATTGATTGATTGATTGATTAATTGAATACTTAATTAGTCAAACACAATAATACATATCAACAACAAATACAAAGCTCTATATGTACAAAGGAGAAAAAGGAAAAACTTTCGGCAGTGAATGACACCTCCTTTCTATGGGAGAAATGTGTTTACCTCCCCTTGTGGTCTCCAGATAGATGGTTTGTCAGGCCTGTTTTGAAAGAAGCCAGTGATCCACATTTTTTAAGGGATGGTGTCAGGGCATTCCACATTTTGGTGACAGAGTAGTAGAATGAGACTTTTCCCATGTTTGTTCTTTAACTGGGTACTACCATATAGTTGTCGTTCTTATTTCATATGCCTGTAGAGTCCACTACTGTATGGAGTGCAACACAGGTAGAGGACTTGTCCTATCATGCTCTTCCCTTTAGTTTGAAATTCTTTCACAGACTAACTGATCTGCTGGACTAACTACTATATTATTTTATGTCAGTAGATATAGGGGCGCTGGTGCCATTTAAAGTCTCAGGCTGATTTGTGTTCTAGGAGATTTGCTCTAGACTGAGCACTCGTTCTAATTTGATCTTTATACAATTATTGTCACATCACTTGATTACAGGTGTAAATGAGTGTGTGAAATATTTTTTGGGTGCAAGCCAAACACATTAAATCACATCACAATTCTCACAAGCGTTCCAAGCACAAGCTGACAGCATTAAGCGTTAACTCTCAACTTTACACCTTCAACCTTATTTTGGGCATTTCATTAGGTGAACATCTTCAAACATTTTCACAAAAGTTCCGAATAGCAAGAATATCCAATCCTGAAGGTCGTTTCTGTTGGGCCTTTTGTCAGCTATTTATTTTGCTGTGCCACACCATTGAACAACAGAGTATAATAGGGCTTAAAGGAATAGTTCACCCAAAAAATGATTAAATGATTAGTCACCCCATGGAGACTTGAATTCGTGGATATTTTTTAGTTTTTGTCGCATTCCTAAGCCAATAATTTCATGACCATCGGACCGGTAGGCAGCGGTTCCGGTAGGAGACACAAAGGAGACTCTTTGTGTCTCCTACCAGAACCGCTGCAGGTCCTCAAATTATTGGCTTAGGAATGCGACAAAAACTAAAATATCCATAAATTCAAGTCTCCATTGGGTGACTAATCGATAGAAATTCATTTTGGGGTGAACTTTCCCTTTAAGTGGTTAACCAAATCCCAGACAAATGTTCACGGTGTCATCATCCCTCATCCATAATGGCTTTAACATTGGAATAAAGAGCCGTATCCTCACCCTCGTCTTCCTCAGTCGTACAGTGTTCTTCTGTCTTCTCATGCTGTCCGATCATTGCTTCCTCCTCCTCATCTTCCCCCTTTAATGTCCCACTGTCCTCCGCCCCACTGTCTTGCATCTTGTTCACTTCCTCCCTCTTGACTTCAGCATACTCTGTTTCTGTTGTCTCTTGTTTGCGCTCTGCTTCCTCTGCATTTCTCCTTTTCAGCTGAGAGTAGTCAATATTGGCATAGTCCTCTTCTTTCACCTCACCCTGAGGGACTGAGCTATCTGGCGCTCCGCTGTTCTGGTCTCTGTCTGCTTCACCTCCTCCCTCCAGATTCTCTCGCTGTGGGGTCTGCTCATCTCCATCTACTCCTTGTCCTCCTCCTGTCTGGGAGGTGAGGAGAATGTGTAATTGATATGAGCAAGTCAGTCATAAAGATGCCGAACCCTTTCTTCGAACAGACAAGCGTTCAGTGAAAATCAACATGTTTTCAATTTTCAAAGCTTAATAATGAGAATTCATAATTTCCACTGTAGAACCAATATAGATGATCACTAGAAACAACTAACAAAAATACCTGTTGATCTTGACAAGTGACCATCTGCAACATCTCAGCCTGGTCTCTGGAGTTTTTCTCTGTGCATCTGAGTAGAAGTTTTGAGAGAGAAAATTAATAGAGAAGAAAAAAAGCATCTAAAAAACATCTTCAAAAAATTACAAATAGGAGTTTCATATTTCTCAAGAAAAATGGAAACGGACAATATCTGCAATTCTTGCAAACATGAATAAAGAAAAAAGTGGCAACAGCTGTTGAACGTAAAATGTAACACTTCACCTATGGCATGCCTTTGCCAAACAGCAAATGGTCATGGAAAGTGTAGCACCAATCAGAAATGCAATGATAGTCTTCACTGTAATAATACTGAAGAATCCTTTATCTTTATCTTGACCTAGAGGAAAGAGGGAATATTTGTGAGAAACACATTCTCTGTCATATTTGTTGACCATAATATGATACAATTTCTTAATAATTAAATTGGTTACAAACAAGGTACAGTGTTGACAGTAATGTACAAATATTTAAATGTATGTGATTACCTTCGTGCATTGGCTCATCTTTTTTGATGATAAGTGTCTTATTTACTGGTGTCCCATAACCTTTGCTGAAACACTTAACAGAAGTGTTGTAGTGGTGTTCAACAGTCAAGGAGAAGGTACTGCTGACAGTGAAGTTATCCACTGTTGTCGTGAAATAATTCACACTTTTGTTCTCTATTACCGGCCATGTGATTGTAGGCAAGGGAAACCCCTGACTGATACACACACAGATAAGAGTTCCCAACGGGAGGCTGAGCACACATTCAGATCCTTTGAGGATCACTGGAAAGGCTGGGGACAAACAAGCAAAGTTGTACAATAAAATCACATGAAAGAAAATGTGTATGTATTGTAGAATGTGAAATAAGATGTTTCCTCAAAGCAGATCAGTGCAGTGTACTTACTCATCACAGTTATATCAGTAAACGTAGTCAGAGTCTTGTTCAGATGCTGTGCTGTACAGCTGTACCTTCCAGAATGTTCTCTTGTCACCATAGGAATAACTAGATTGGCCCTCTCAGTACCATTCATAAGTTTCTTGTTGTTAGAGTCAAGTCCAATCCATATGACAGTAGATGGAGGGGAGTTTTCAACATCACAGGTCAGATTCAGAGTACCACCTTCTCCTACCGTGGTATTCCCTCTGATTCTGGGCTCCTTCAGGTCTTTGACACAAATTGACAAAAGGGACATTTGAATTAATGCAACAATGCGCTATTCGATTGCTCTAAACAAGTGGTTTTTGACCAGGGGTCCAATACATGACAAATGAAGATGTGATGTGACTTCACTTTAACTTCCAGACCACCATTAACCACTTGAACCCTATCATCCCTATTTAATTGGTGAACATTCAGCACAAATAGCAGATCTACAAGCAGGGTCAAAAAGGATGGTATGTTATACTCACAGGTAACATTCAGGGTCACAGTCTTCAGTGTTGTAATGTTTCCCTTGAAGGTCACCTGACAAGTGACTTCACTGCCATCGTGTTCAGGTGAAGGGGTAAAGGTCAAATTTGAGCTGTGTATCTGACCAACACTAGTAAGATTCTCTGTTTTGAAAATAGTGACATTGCTTGTGATGAGAGAGTCAGTGTGTCCTGTCTTCCTCCATGTCCAGGTGATGTTGGGAGGAGTTCCAGAGCAGAGCCCTGGGGCGGTGCAGGTCAGTGTGGTCTGATGTCCCTCTGTCAGAGCAGGAGGAACGTTTACCTCAGGTTTTTGTGTTAGACCTAGTGGGACGGCAAACATGACAACAAAACATTGAATATTCGTTACATTATTCAATACAACTGTCATCAAAGACACGTTTCTAAGATCATCTTTATTAGTAAAGCATTCAGTAGATTTATTTATTTCTCCCACCCCAATTTGGTAGCAAACAACAAACATAGGATCATCCTGTATATCGTTGGTGTCCACATTTCAACCTTTTACGTTTTTTTCATAAATTAATGCCCTACTTCAACATACAAGACTGTTACACAAAAGTAGTGAAAATAGCCGATCTACAAGCTTGTAGATCGGCTATTTTCACAATTTTCAATAATTAAAAAAATAATAATACAAGGTTTCCACCCAACGGTGACGATATAATAAAGAGTACTTCATACCTGTAACTCCGAGGGTCTTTTTAAGAACAAAGGTATAGCCATCATTAGGCTTGTTTCTTGTGGGGCTCTCAACTCTAAATTGATATGATCCAGTATCGGACTCTGTAAGATCATTGATGGTGATGCTGCAGTCCTTCTTTTTGATTTTTGGTTCCAACAGGGCCACTCGTCCTCTGAACAGACCCTGAGCTTTCTTGGAGGTGAATATTATGTCAGCATCCTCACATTTAGCTTCAGAATCAGATTCACATTTAAACCATGTTGCAGATTTGGGATTGAACTGAGCACCATGAGTGAAATAACATGGAATAACAATACATAGTCCAGCCTCAGGTGTTAGGAGCTCTTTACTGAAGGTGATACTCCATCCACCTTCATAGCTTTCATGTGTACCTGTTTAAAGCAAAGATATAAACAAACATAAGAGTAAAATATCTCATAAATTTATTTTCTTACTTTCTAACAATATTTCATTAGATGAAGTGTGTTAATCAAACCAATACTTTTCAAAAGTTTGTTATCATCAGCCTATTAATTCTACAGTGTATTGTCCCTAATATATAATCTGTGTTTAATAAACAAAACAAATACATCTTTGTAGTTAGTGAGTGTGTGTGATTGCACAATACGTGCATGAACGTAAGACAAGACAATACAGAATAAAGTTACAGTAATTACAAAAGAAAAAAATAAAAGCAAAAGAAGCTACCTCCTGTGTCAGATACTTTTTCCTCTGAGCCGCCCATCACAGAGAAGAGCACTGTCATCCAGATGACTGCCAACATCCTCTCTGTCTCCACAGGACAGCCTATTCCGTTCAAAATCAGACAAATCTAGTTTATATGTGTACATATACAGGATTTTATACTGGTTCATTGGTTCTGCAGGGGGAACCTGGAACTCATACAGTACAGACATCATACTTGGACATCATTGACACTGTAAATAAATAATACAACCACAACCACTTTTGTACACTTTTAATTCCCCAACAATCTTCCCGATACTCAGCAACCAAAGCAATGCATGCATTCAGATCATCTGAATTAATGTATTATTTTACACATTTCTTTTGTCATATTTTGGATAGAATAATCAATTTAACTGACCTTTTACTTGAAAAAAGGCGTTGATTGTGTTCTACCTCTTTCTGTGTGTTCCTCCCCGTGTCTCTTCTTGATGGTCAAGTTTCTCTTATCTTTCTGCTGTGAACTTTTTGTGCCTCTAATCATCTACCTCTTCCCCTTTTCTACAATTCAGGAAGTTTATTTGAATACTAACTGGCCTGACTGCTCCTCCCCGCAGCCTAAAAACTCTGAAGTTGAGAGTTTTCTAATAATATTAAATGGCTTAAAAATTATATCTGGTCAAGCTTGCCTATTTTGTCATAAGTTACCGTATACGTTATTGTTATTGATCCCCGTGGGGAAATGTGTCTGCTGTATTTAAACCATCCTAACTATTAGGAGCAGCGGGCAGCCTCTGAGCAGTGCCTGGGGACCAGCTCCGGTTGTACTACCACAGTGCCAGTGCCTTGCTCAAGGGCATTGGAAGGAGTATGACACTAACATGCATGTCTTTGAGTGTGGGAGGAAAAGAACATGCATATAGAAAGGCCCCTTTCAGGTTCAAACCCAGGATCTTCTTGCTGTGAGGTAACAGTGCCACACATCTAAACAGACAATATAAGCAGAGATAGATCACCAAGGGGCCATCCACACCATAATCAAGAATCTTATGAATTT
Organism: Gymnoscopelus braueri; assembly: GCF_963280865.1. Lineage (NCBI taxonomy): Eukaryota > Metazoa > Chordata > Actinopteri > Myctophiformes > Myctophidae > Gymnoscopelus > Gymnoscopelus braueri. The sequence continues at coordinate 16,602,417 of NC_137614.1, forward strand.
CTACAAATTGTTTCTTTCAAGTTATTGAAATGAAAATTGTTGTCAAAACTTTTGCTTCCCTCCTTGCTGTGGTGAGTACATTTTCACAAGTACAAATTCAAGTTCCTCTCCTTTTCAGGCGGGGGGGAGGGGGGAATCATCTGATTAGGTTTTTCAGTGTTACACCATATTTGTTTAAGCTTTATTTATCCAGGAGAAGTTGCTGACCAAATGCTCTTTTTCAGCAACACCCTGCTTCACAATCGCACAGACACACGCATCAGAACTTGTGAACCGCCCAGTATAACCACAGTGTTACACTCTTAGCCACACTGACTGGGGAGCAGTTGAAGGTTCAGTGCCTTCCTGCTCAAGGGCACTTCAACGGTGTCGGGGGATTTTTTTCTGCCATTCCGGGGAATCAAACCGGCAACCTTTTTGCCACAAGTTCGCTCCTCTAACCTTTAGGCCACCGCTGCCCCCTGTATTACACAGTGCATACAGCAATGACTGGCATCAGTATAAGTGCTTACTGAATTCAGAGCCAACTTTACTAGTGTATATTACATTTCTAAATTTAACCGGAATGGATCTTACTACTGCTTACTCTGCATATGTCATAAATACAACTTCTAGTCGAGGGGGTATACTCAGACTGCAGGGGCAACATATTAACTCCATGCTAAATCACAATAGTAACAATACAAAGACAGAAGAGAGAAGTAACACTTTAAGACTTTGTAACTGATACAATCATACTGCAGACACTGCAGAAGACACTAACGTTTTTGTTGTTTTGTAATGTCCATCACATTGCTGTGTTGATTTCATACAGTTATATGTATGTTCTTTATTTCCTCAGTATGATCTACTGTATGATTCATATGCATTCATAATAAATATGTAATATGCACAGCTGCTCTGTATTCATGCCGTCCTACTAACTCATATTACTAGAAATTGTTATTGGACTTCATTAACTACCTTAAAATATGATATAATATGATATGTTCGTCATTTGGCTGCTATAGTGTGTAAGGTATTCCACCACATATTGACTCTTTCAAGGAATACCGTATCATCATGTTGTATTTCTTTATCATTGCAAATGATCTCGGCATGTTCTCTTTGCTCAATAATTACTGTAGCAAGTATCGAAATAACCTGGCCTTGGCTCCATGTGCCAGAAATGACTTCCTGTTTGAACATTGAACTACTAGACCAAAATTGTCTCCAAGTAAGGACTGGTTCAATCTGATTGGCTGTTACTTCTTGTAACTATGGTTAAACTTGTTGTTCATGCGGTGCAAAGTATTAAAGTATGGTACTGTCGCAACATTTTCGAATTTCCTGAAAGCTGGGCCTTGCAATCAATGTGACCTACAATATATACTGTATTTCCTTCCTGGTGTGGTGTCTGATAAAACCAAAACTATAAATGTACTTGGCCTTGAGAGAATGTTGTGCCTTTTCTTCCTTTGTTTCATTTCTTGATTTAGGCTGCACCTTTTCCCTGTTTGTTTAAAGCACACAATTTCTGTTCAACTTATTTGTGGTGTCTGATGAGCCTGATTGATTAGTTCCACTTAGAAATGCACAAAAGCAATAAAGACAGCAGCACATGTAATTGCTTTGTGTTTATATTCAACAACAGATCATTGTAACTTAAGCTGCATTGTGCAATATTTTTGACCCCACTAGCAGCGGGGTTCAAGTATGGGCTTGTTGTTCTATCTGTCCTTTGGACACATATTACTACTGACTGGATTGCCATGAACCTTAATCATCTGGAGAGGATGACCTCAACTGATTTTAGTGACCCCTGGGCCTTTCCTCTAGTCTAGCGCCAGCATTTGGACAACATTTCTAATTGCACAAAGATATCATAAAAAACTCAGATTGCAGCTTTTCCTTTTTTAATTATGGCTTTTTTTAAATCACTCTAAAGCTTTTGGTGTTATTGTGTTGAAACGTGAAAGTGAATACAATATAGGTCTACTCCCTCCGCCCCCAATTAATTATATTTTCCTTTTTACCACGTGGCAATGAAGGGATCAGCCATCTAGAACAGAAATAATCAACTTTCCTAAGGGTTAATAAAAGTACTGTAATGACTTGCGTTACATTGTAAATTAGATGAATGCTGTTTCCTTGCTTGACTTCTGCTGTTCATCAAACACGTGCTAAACACACATGCAGTAACTGTTGGCTAACCACGCCAGATTATAGATTCCTTAATAGCAGGACATAACAATGCACAGGAATAGCAGTGAACAGGAAGAGGGGCAAACAAAAGCTACAGTATCCCTCGGCCAGCCCACAGGACACCTCAACTCACACCAGTGGTCCTCTCAAATAAATATTGACACTTAAACATTTGACATTTGTAGCATAAAAGTCCTTCGTCCCGAGAGGGTCAAACAAAGGGATACTGCCTTCTAGGTTGTGAGAGCACAGTCTTGGGGTAAAGGGAAACGTCTTGTAAGGGAATGAGACATTGACATTGGGGGCACAGTCAACACCTCTGGGGAGTTGAGAGCAGCAGAAAAGGCTTGTGTCTTTGAGCTCTCTTACTGGGCCAAGCAGAATGAAAGAGGGAAGTTGTATCATGCACAGGCAACTACTTGCAATCACTTGCAACAGGTCAATTCAGACTGCTGCAATTTCTTGCAACTGGTTGCAAGTTGCAATTAGTTGGGTTGTGAATCATTGGTGTGGACTGGGCTTTAGGTGCCATCCGGACCTCCCCCTCCTTCTTCAGAATCCTACGGCAGCCCACCAAGTGACAGTAAAGATTAGGGCAACACTCTTACTTCTGTGTGTACAACCCCTACCCTCAGATCAATTCTCTGGCCTGGAGGTCTCTCTCTTTGGTGTAGCCTATGTGCAAATGCCTTTTCGGTTTCATCCTGGCCAGCTGTAGCAATGGCATGCTCTGCCCCCCCCCCCCCCCCCCCAGGAACCTCAGTTGCATCTGGTAGTTTTCCCATTGATTGATTGATTGATTGATTGATTGATTGAATACTTTATTAGCAGTTTGCAAAAAGCACAGGAAAGTACAGCTGCGTTACCTTCATGTGTACATTTGAGTGACGTACAACTGCTAGCTGCGCCAACACATTCCCTAACAGAGTTGCAGTACAAGCTTCTAGTCGGAGGAGGATCAGTTCGGGGCGGAATCCACTCGCATATAGAGTGGGGATGAGGTGTATGTGTGTGGGGGTGTGTGGGGGTGTGTGTGGGTGTGTGGTGTGTGTGTGTGTGTGTGTGTGTGTGTGTGTGTGTGTGTGTGTGTGTGTGTGTGTGTGTGTGTGTGTGTGTGTGTGTGTGTGTGTGTGTGTGTGTGTGTGTGTGTGTGTGTGTGAGTTCACATCAGAACTTGTGAACTGCCCAGTATAACCACAGTCGTATACTGTTAGCCACACTGACTGAGGAGCAGTTGAAGGTTCAGTGCCTTCTTGCTTCTTTAGTTAGTCATTCACTGCTCCAGCCCGATTTTTTCTGCCAATCCAGGGAATCAAACTGGGAACCTTTTTGCCAAAAGTGGGCTCCTCTAGCCTTCAGGCCAACGCTGCCCCCTGTATTACACAGTGCATACAGCAATGACTGGCATCATTACTGAATTCAGAGTCAACTTTGCTAGTGTATATGTTACAGGGTGAATGGAGAACCAGGTAGATTGAAGAAGGCGCGTTCGTTTTTACCACCCACCCAGCAATTCTGTAGAAGCAACACTAGAGGGAGCCACAAGCCAGGCTTGTGCACAAACATATATGGCTGCGACCACACACACACACAGTCACACACACACACACACACACACACACACGCGCTCATGCTTTTTTTGGTTTATTGAAAGCAGGACTGTTAAGATACTTTTATTGTGTTCTGGCTTTTGTTTTACTTTCTCCCTGACACACACACACACACACACACACACACACACACACACACACACACACACACACACACAGTGATCCATGAAAAGAACTATTCTGTCCCTATCGGTTTACAACTCAAACGGCGCTGAGTCGACAAGTGGAGCATCGGCCGGTCAGCGCGGGCACTCGCGCCTGGAGGCCAACCCTATCCGCGCTTCCTCGGCCTCAAGCTCCACTTGTCGGCGCGCCTCCGTCGTGGACAAGCGTGTGCGTGTGCACGCGTGTTCAGCGTTCCCCTAGCGTAGCTTCCTGGTTGCTATGTGGGGGGGAACAACAAAAGAGTAAGACAGGTTCGCGTCGGCACATCAAAGCCCCGCCTCTCCGCGTTCTCCGGACGGTTTATTTCGCGAGGAGGAGCTCCTCCTCGCCTCACGTAATGAACCCCCGCCTCGCAGTGCCGCGTCCTCCTTCTCCTCCTCCTCCTCGCGAGCCTCGCTAATAAACCCTATCTCGAAAAGCCCCGCCTCGCCCCGAAGCCCCGTGCCTAAAAACGAGCGCTCTGTCTTCAATCTACCTGGTTCTCCATTCACCCTGTGACATATGTTTATATTACATTTCTAAAATCAACAAGCTGTAATTGATCATATACTGCTTTCCCTGCATATGTCATAAATACAACTTCCAGTTGAGGAGGTATACTGAAAGAGCAGAGGCAAATAAAACATCTTAACTCCATGCATAATCACTATAATAACAATACAAAGATAGAAGAGAGAAGTAACACTTTAAGACTTTATAAGTGATGATACAAATTACACTGCAGACACTGCATAAGACAATAATGTTTTTGTTGTTTTGTAATGTCCATCACATTGCTGTGTGTTGATTAAGGTTAAAGCAATATTAAATATGAGTCGGGTTATTTTATTGTTATTAATTCATAGTTTTTTAATTGTTTATATACATTTAGGGCATGCATGGTGCCAATTTCTTACTTCCTCTCACGATTCATTGCGCAAGGCTTGCAAAGTGGGTGAGGCGGCACAGTGACAACCTGCCATGTTACAGATCACATTGCAAGTAAGTAAGTAAGTAAGTTTAATATTCCACTTTCGTGTTGATTGCTACTGTTACCCCCAATTGGTGACCAACTGAAGTCTGTGACTCCAGTGGTCCCTGTTTTTTCCTGCGTAAGCAGCACATTTAGGGTTAAGTTAGTGCTTGCTTGCATTATACACTTTAATTTCATAGTCTACATTTAATTAATTAATTATTTGTAGTACAGAAATAATTCCTGTACTATAAATATAATAAATAATTTTTACCAGAGGATGTCATATGGTCTGCTGGACAGCACATGTTCACATAAAGTTGACTGTGAAATTTGACTATACTGTCACTTGACATTCTTTGTGATATTTTTGTCCTCAGTTTGCATAGAATCCAAAACTGTGTGTGATTTCAAAATATGAGTTTATTGATTGAATACTTTATTAGTTAGAAATGTAAACAGCACGTGGTACAGTCAGACAATTAGGCTAAAAGGATAACAACATAGCAATTCATCAACATAGCATAAAAATAACACAATAATACATATCAACAACAAATACAAAACACTATATGTACAAAGGAGAACATTGAAAAAATGTCGGCAGTGCCAGTGAATGACACCTCCTTTCTATGGGAAAAATGTGTTTACCTCCCCTTGTGGTCTCCAGATAGATGATTTTTCAGGGTTTTGAAAGAAGCCAGTGATCCACATTTTTTAAGGGATGGTGTCAGGGCATGCCACATTTTGGTGGCAGAGTAGTAGAATGAGAATTTTCCCATGTTTGTTCTATAACTGGGTAGTACCATATCGTTGTCGCTCTTATTTCATATGCCTGTAGAGTCCACTACTGTATGGAGCGCAACACAGGTAGAGGACTTGTCCTATCATGCTGGTCCCTTTAGTTTGAAATTCTTGCACAGACTAACTGATCTGCTGGACTAACTACTATATTATTTTAAGTCAGTAGATATAGGCGCGCTGGTGTCATTTAAATTCTCAGGCTGATTTGTGTTCTAGGAGTTTGTTAGGAGGCTGAGCACTCGTTCTAATTTTCATCTTTATTGCCACATCACTTGATTACAGTGTAAATGAGTGTGTGATTTTTTTTTGGGTGCAAGCCTTCAACATTGCACTTACAACAAAGATTTACAATAGAGACAGAAAGGATGGAGCTTCTTATCTTTCTATAATGTGTTTCTATTGGCTGCCATAGTATGCTGGATGGGTGTGAAGAGGAGGGTGAACAGGGTAATTCTTCTCCTTGTTTATAGGCAGCATATAATGGGCCATTAATAATTGTAATGGATCAAATTACATCTGATCAACTTACATAAATGACTTAAGTCAATTTTGACCATTTTGTTTGAGTTAAAGCACATCACAATTCTAACAAGCGTTCCAAGCAGAAGCTGACAGCATAAAGCTCTCAACTTAACCACCTTCAACCTTCAACCCTATTTTGGGCATTTCATTAGGTGAACATTTTCAAACATTTTCACAACATTTCCAAATAGCATGAATATCCTATCCTGAAGGTTGTTTCTGCTTGTAGATCGGCTATTTTTGGCGTGCAACGTCATTTGAACGACGAGTATAAAATAGGGCTTAAGTGGTTAACTAAATCCCAGACAAATGTTCACGGTGTCATCATCCCTCACCCATAATGGCTTTAACATTGGAATAAAGGTGCATTGATGGCACGCACCTAACTTTTAGTTTTTCAAATACTTAAAACGTACAAATTCTTACTTTTACTGCCTGGGGTCGATGTCAGCAAGGGCATGTGGTCGCAATCGGTTACTAACACCAAATCAAATGGGTTCAAATCTGAGCCAAGTCTCCTGAGGATGCGCGTCTGAAGCCTGTCCTGGACAAGTGTCTCCAGACCTAAAAACAGATGATGATGATGTGTTCTATAAAAAAATACACAAATATATATTTTTTTAATCTTAAAAAAAAAATCTCCTAAACAAATCTAGGCTTGGTAGGAGAAAAAGGAAAAAAATCGGTAGTGAATGACACCTCCTTTCTATGGGAAAAATGTGTTTACCTCCCCTTGTGGTCTCCAGATAGATGGTTTTTCAGGGTTTTGAAAGAAGCCAGTGATCCACATTTTTAAGGGATGGTGTCAGGGCATTCCACATTTTGGTGACAGAGTAGTAGAATGAGACTTTTCCCATGTTTGTTCTATAACTGGGTAGTACCAGATAGTTGTCGTTCTTATTTCATATGCCTGTAGAGTACACTACTGTATGGAGTGCAACACAGGTAGAGGACTTGTCCTATCATGCTCTTTCCTTTAGTTTGAAATTCTTTCACAGACTAACTGATCTGCTGGACTAACTACTATATTATTTTATTTAGATATAGTGGCGCTGGTGCCATTTAAATTCTCAGGCTGATTTGTGTTTTAGGAGATTTGCTCTAGACTGAGCACTCGTTCTAATTTTATCTTTATACAATTATTGTCACATCACTTGATTACAGGTGTAAATGAGTGTGTGAAATATTTTTTGGGTGCAAGCCAAACACATTAAAACACATCACAATTCTCACAAGCGTTCCAAGCACAAGCTGACAGCATTAACTCTCAACTTTACACCTTTAACCTTATTTTGGGCATTTCATTAGATGAACATCTTCAAACATTTTCACAAAAGTTCCGAATAGCAAGAATATCCAATCCTGAAGGTCGTTTCTGTTGGGCCTTTTGTGCTTTTAGATCAGCTGTTTATTTTGCTGTGCGACACCATTGAACAACAGAGTATAATAGGGCTTAAAGGAATAGTTCACCCAATTTTTTTAAAAATGATTAGTCACCCCATGGAGACTTGAATTCGTGGATATTTTTTAGTTTTTGTCGCATTCCTAAGCCAATAATTTGATGACCATCGGACCGGTAGGCAGCAGTTCCGGTAGGAAACACAAAGGAGACTCGTTCTGCCGGTCCTCAAATTATTAGCTTAGGAATGTGACAAAAACAAAACAATATCCATGAATTCAAGTCTCCATGGGAGAAGAAATGTCATTTTGGGGGTGAACTATCCCTTTAAGGGGTTAACCAAATCCCAGACAAATGTTCACGGTGTCATCCCTCATCCATAATGGCTTTAACATTGGAGTAAAGAGCCGTATCCTCACCCTCTTCTTCCTCAGTCTTACAGTGTCCTGTCTTCTCATGCTGTCCGATCATTGCTTCCTCCTCCTCATCTTCCCCCTTTAATGTCCCACTGTCCTCCGCACCACTGTCTTGCATCTTGTTCTCTTCTTCCCTCTTGACTTCAGCATACTCTGATTCTGTTGTCTCTTGTTTGTGCTCTGATTCCTCTGCATTTCTCCTTTTCAGCTGAGAGTAGTCAATATTGCCATAGTCCACTTCTTTCTCATGCTGTCCGATCATTGCTTCCTCCTCCTCATCTTCCCCCTTTAATGTCCTACTGTCCTCCGCAGCACTGTCTTGCATCTTGTTCTCTTCTTCCCTCTTGATTTCAGCATACTCTGTTTCTGTTGTCTCTTGTTTGTGCTCTGCATTTCTCCTTTTCAGCTGAGAGTAGTCAATATTGGCATAGTCCACTTCTTTCACCTCACCCTGAGGGACTGAGCTATCAGGAGCTCCGCTGTTCTGGTCTCTGTCTGCTTCACCTCCTCCCTCCAGAGTCTCTCGCTGTGGGGTCTGCTCATCTCCATCTACTCCTTGTCCTCCTCCTGTCTGGGAGGTGAGGAGAATGTGGAATTGATATGAGCAAGTCAGTCAAAAAGATGCCGAACCCCCTTTCTTTGAACAGTTCAGTGAAAATCAACGTGTTTTAAATTTTCAAAGCTTAATAATGAGAATTCAGAAACTTCTCAAATATCAAAGATATAGAAAGTGGAGATAGTGTTGTGTATAACATTTCCACTGGAGGGCCAATATATATGATCACTAGAAACAACAAACAAAAATACCTGTTGATCTTGACAAGTGACCATCTGCAGCAGATCAGCCTCTCTGGAGTTTTTCTTTGCGCATCTGAGTAGACATTTTGAGAGAGTAAATAAAAAGCATCTCAAACACTGTTTAGGTAAATTATTAACAAAAAGAGTTTAATATTTCTCAATAAAAATGGAAAGAGTTTAATATTTCTCAATAAAAATGGAAACGGATAATATCTGCAATTCTTGCAAACAAAGGACAAAGTCCCAACAGCTGTTGAACATAAAATGTAACACTCACCTATGGCATGCCGTTGCCAAACAGAAAATCAAGGTCATGGAAAGTGTGACACCAATCAGAAATGCAATGATAGTTTTCACTTTCACTGTACTGAAGAATTCTTCATTTTTACCTGGAGGAAAGAGGGAACATTTGTGAGAAACTTCATAAATAATATGATACACTAGTAGCAAACAGGTACAGTACAGCATTGACAGTAATGTATAAATATTTAAATGTATGTGATTACCTTCTTGCGTTGGCTCATTTTTGATGATAAGTGTCATATTTACTGGTGTCCCATAACCTTTGCTGAAACACTTAACAGAATTGTTGTAGTGGTGTTCAACAGTCAAGGAGAAGGTACTGCTGACAGTGAAGTTCACCACTGTTGTCGTGAAAGAATACACACTTTTGTTCTCTAATACCGGCCATTTGATTGTAGGCAAGGGAAACCCCTGACTGATACACACACAGATAAGAGTTCCCAACCGGAGGTTGAGCACACATTCAGATTCATTGAGGATCACTGGAAAGGCTGGGGACAAACAAGCAAAGTTGTACTATGATATCACGTGAAAGAAAATATGTATGTATTGTAGAATGTGAAATAAGATGTTCCCTCAAAGCAGATCAGTGCAATGTACTTACTCATCACAGTTATATCAGTAAACGTAGTCAGAGTCTTGTTCAGATGCTGTGCTGTACAGCTGTACCTTCCAGAATGTTCTCTTGTCACCATAGGAATAACTAGATTGGCCCTCTCAGTACCATTCATAAGTTTCTTGTTAGAGTCAAGTCCAATCCATATGACAGTAGATGGAGGGGAGTTTTCCCACACATCACAGGTCAGATTCAGAGTACCACCTTCTCCTACGGTGGTATTCCCTCTGATTATGGGCTCCTTCAGGTCTTTGACACAAATTGACAAAAGGGACATCTGAATTAATGCAACAATGCGCTATTCGATTGCTCTAAACAAGTGTTTTTTGACCAGGGGTCCAGAACCCCACCAGTCATGTTCTAGTAAGTTCTGGAAACATGACAAACTAGAAAAAGTGCTCCTCGGAGCACAGGTCTCCGCCAGGCCAGGTACGTTATTGTGGCCTCCTGGTGGCGCTATAATAGGCCAATGTTAAAAGGGTGCCCGTTTCTTCTTAGGCCTTTCACGACAATCGGACACTGCATTCATGTTTTGAGGCATTTTGTTCCAAAAATGTGTTTTGCTAAATTAGACCTGCTGGTGGCGCTATAACAGGCCAATGTGAAAGGGTGGCATTTCTTCCTCAGCCTAGTGGGAATGTGCGTGTAAAATTTCACAGATATCGCAAGCTGAGTGCATAATTTGAGGCATTTTGTTCAAAACGGAGCAATCCTGCAAACTTTGGAAGCCAACCTTAGCTAATGAGGATGGAATATGGGAAATCGGACAGATCCGTGTTCATCAAATGGCTAGAGATACTGTATACCGATTTGCATGACGTTTGGATAAAATCTATAAAAAATGGTTTTGCACAAATCGGCCTCCTGGCGGAGACAATGAAGATCATCATGTGATGTAACTTCGATGATTTCCATTAACTTGAACCGTAGCATCCCTATTCATAGTAGGTGTACATTACAAACAAATAGTGTACTAACAAATAGCAGATCTACAAGCTCACAGGGTCAAGGAAGATGGTATGTTGTTATACTCACAGGTAACATTCAGGGTCACAGTCTTCAGTGTTGTAATGTTTCCCTTGAAGGTCACCTGACAAGTGACTTCACTGCCATCGTGTTTAGGTGAAGGGGTAAAGGTCAAATTTGAGCTGTGTCTCTGACTGACACCAGCAAGATTCTCTGTTTTGAAAATAATGACATTGCTTGTGATGAGAGAGTCATTGTGTCCTGTCTTCCTCCATGTCCAGGTGATGCTGGGAGGAGTTCCAGAGCAGAGCCCTGGGGCGGTGCAGGTCAGTGTGGTCTGATGTCCCTCTGTCAAAGCATGAGGAACGTTTACCTGGGGTTTTTGTGTTAGACCTAGTGGGACAGCAAACATGACGACAAAACATTGAATATTCATTAGATGTCATCAAAGACACGTTTTATGAATCATTTTCAAGATCATCTTTATTAGTAAAGCATTCAGTAGATTTATTTCTTTCCCCCACCCCAATATGGTAGCAAACAACAAACATGGGATCATCCTGTATATCGTTGGTGTCGGCTGGAAACCTTGTATCTCCACATTTCAACCTTTTATGTTTTTTCATAAATTAATGCCCTACTTCAACATACAAGACTGTTACACAAAAGTAGTGAAAATAGCCGATCTACAAGCTTGTAGATCGGCTATTTTCACAATTTTCAATAATTAAAAAAATAATAATACAAGGTTTCCACCCAACGGTGACGATATAATAACGAGTACTTCATACCTGTAACTCTGAGGGTCTTTTTAAGACCAAAGGTAAAGCCTTCATTAGGATTGTTTCTTGTGGGGGTCTCAACTCTAAATTGATATGATCCAGTGTCGGACTCTGTAAGATCATTGATGGTGATGCTGCAGTCCTTCTTTTTGATATTTGGTTCCAACAGGGCTACTTGTCCTCTGAACAGACCCTGAGCTTTCTTGGAGGTGAATATTCTGTCAGCATCCTCACATTTAGGTTCAGATTCACATTTAAACCATGTTGCAGATTTGGGATTGAACTGAGCACCATGAGTGAAAGAACATGGAATAACAATACATAGTCCAGCCTCAGATGTTAGGAGCTCTTTACTGAAGGTGATACTCCATCTACCTCCATAGCTTTCATGTGTACCTGTTTAAAGCAAAGATATAAACAAATATAAGCGTAAAATATCTCATCAATTTATTTTCTTACTTTCTAACAATATTTCATTAGATGATGTGTGAGATAGTTTTAATCAAGCCAATACTTTTCAAAAGTTTGTTATCATTAGCCTATAATTCTACAGTGTATTGTCCCTAATATATAATCTGTGTTTAATAAACAAAACTAATACATCTTTGCGGTTAGTGAGTGTGTGTGATTGCACAATACGTGCATGAACGTAAGTGGACAAGACAATACACAATAAAGTTACAGTAATTACAAAAGAAAAACATATCAGCAAAAGAAGCTACCTCCTGTGTCAGATCCTTTTTCCTCTGAGCCGCCCATCACAGAGAAGAGCACTGTCATCCAGATGACTGCCAACATCCTCTCAATCAGTCTGTCTCCACAGGACAGCCTATTCCGTTCAAAATCAGACAAATCTAGTTTATATGTGTACATATACAGGATTTTATACTGGTTCATTGGTTCTGCAGGGGGAACCTGGGACTCTTACAGTACAGACATCATACTTGGACATCATTGACACTGTAAATAAATAATACAACCACAACCACTTTTGTACACTTTTTATTCCCCAACAATCTTCCCCATACTCAGCAACCAATGCAATGCATGCATTCTGCATGTATATTTTACAACAATTTATTTTGTCGTATTTTGGATAGAATAATCTATTTAACTGACCTTTTACTTGAAAAAAGGCGTTGATTGTGTTGTACCTCTTTCTGTGAGTTCCTCCTAGTGTCTCTTCTTGATGGTAAAGTTTCTCTTATCTTTCTGCTGTGAACTTTCTAATCATCTACCTCTTCCCCTTTTCTGCAATTCAGGAAGTTTATTTGAATACTAACTGGCCTGACAGCTCCTCCCTGCAGTTCCCCTGAGTTTTCTAATAATATTAAATGGCTTAAAACTTATATCTGGTCAAGTATTTTGTCATTAAGTTACGTTACCGTATACGTTATTGATCCCCGTGGGGAAATGTGTCTGCTGTATTTAAACCATCCTAACTATTGGGCAGCCACTGAGCAGTGCCTGGGGACCAGCTCCAGTTGTACGACCACAGTGACACAAGTTCGCTCCTCTAACCTTTAGGCCACCGCTGCCCCCTGTATTACACAGTGCATACAGCAATGACTGGCATCAGTATAAGTGCTTACTGAAGTCAGAGCCAACTTTGCTAGTGTATATTACATTTCTAAAATTAACAAGCCGTAATGGATCTTACTACTGCTTACCCTGCATATGTCATAAATGGGGTATAGGGGGTATACTGGGGGGTATACTCAAACAGCAGGGGCAACATATTAACTCCATGCTAAATCACAATAGTAACAATACAAAGACAGTACAAAGACAATACAAAGACAGAAGAGAGAAGTAAGAGAAGATCGTAACTGATACAATCATACCGCAGACACTGCAGAAGACACTAACGTTTTTTTGGTTTTGTAATGTCCATCACATTGCTGTGTGTTGATTTCATACAGTTATATGTATGTTCTTTATTTCCTCAGTATGATCTACTGTATGATTCATATGCATTCATAATAAATATGTAATATGCACAGCTGCTCTGTATTCATGCCGTCCTACTAACTCATATTACTAGAAATTGTTATTGGACTTCATTAACTACCTTATTTAAAATATGATATAATATGATATGTTCGTCATTTGGCTGCTATAGTGTGTAAGGTATTCCACCACATATTGACTCTTTCAAAGAAATACCGTATCATCATGTTGTATTTCTTTATCATTGCAAATGATCTCGGCATGTTCTCTTTGCTCAATAATTACTGTAGCAAGTATCGAAATAACCTGGCCTTATCATAAGGCTCCATGTGCCAGAAATGACTTCCTGTTTGAACATTGAACTACTAGACCAAAATTGTCTCCAAGTAAGGACTGGTTCAATCTGATTGGCTGTTACTTCTTGAACTATAGCTAAACTTGTTGTTCATGCGGTGCAAAGTATAAACAGTATGGTACTGTGGCAACATTTTAGAATTTCCTGAAAGCTGGGCCTTGCAATCAATGTGACCTACAGTATATACTGTATTTCCTTCCTGGTGTGGTGTCTGATAAAACCAAAACTATAAATGTACTTGGCCTTGAGAGAGTTTTGTGCTTTTTCTTCCTTTGTTTTATTTCTTGATTTAGGCTACACCTTTTCCCCGTTTGTTTAAAGCACACCATTTCTGTTCAACTTATTTGTGGTGTCTGATGAGCCTGATTGATTAGTTCCACTTAGAAATGTACAAAAGCAATAAAGACAGCAGCACATGTAATTGCTTTGTGTTTATATTCTACAACAGATCATTGTAACTTAGGCTGCATTGTGCAATATTTTTGACCCCACTAGCAGCGGGGCTCAAGTATGGGCTTGTTGTTCTATCTGTCCTTTGGACACGTATTACTACTGGCTGGATTGCCATGAACCTTAATCATCTGGAGAGGATGGCCTCAACGGATTTTAGTGACCCCTGGGCCTTTCCTCTAGTCTAGCTGCCACCATTTGGACAACATTTCCAATTGCACATAAGATATCTCAAAATCTCAGATTGCAGCTTTTCCTTTTTTAATTATGGCTTTTTTTAAATCACTCTAAAGCTTTTGGTGTTGAAACGTGTTGATCCCTTAGTGAATATAATATAGGTCTACTCCCTCCGCCCCCAATTAATAATATTCTACTTTTTACCACGTGGCAATGAAGGAGGGATCAGCCATCTAGAACAGAAATAATCAACTATCCTAATGGGTTAACAAAAGTACTGTAATGACTTGCGTTACATTGTAAATTAGATGAATGCTGTTTCCTTGCTTGACTTCTGCTGTTCATCAAACACAGTGCTAAACACACAAGCAGCTACTGTTGGCTAATTACGCCAGATTATAGATTCCTCAATAGCAGGACACAAACAATGCACAGGAATAGCAGTGAACAGGAAGAGGGGCAAACAAAAGCTACAGTATCCCTCAGCCAGCCCCCCACCAACCACCTCAACTCACACCAGTGGTCCTGACTCCTCTCAAATACATATTGACACTTAAACATTTGACAGTTGTAGCATAAAAGTCCTTTGTCCCGAGAGGGTCAAACAAAGGGATACTGCCTTCTAGGTTGTGAGAGCACAGTCTTGGGGGAAATGGAAACGTCTTGTAAGGGAATGGGGCACAGTCAACACCTCTGGGGAGTTGTGAGCAGCGGAAAAGGCTTGTGTTAACAGGCTGTCTTTGAGCCCTCTTACTGAGCCAAGCAGAAGGAAAGTTAGAAACAGGGAAGTTGTTTCATGCACAGGTCACAGGAAGGGAGTGATGTTCCTCTGTATGGTGCCAGTCTGTGTCTGTGAAGTAGTACCTTCCTTGCTTAAGCGCAGTCCACACCAATGATCCGCAACGCAAATAGTTGCAACTTGTAACCACTTGTCTTGCAACCACTTGCAACAGGTCAATTCAGACTGCTGCAATTTCTTGCAACTGGTTGCAAGTTGCAATTAGTTGGGTTGTGAATCATCGGTGTGGACTGGGCTTTAGGTTTCATCCGGACCTCCCCCTCCTTCTTCAGAATCCTACGGCAGCCCACCAAGTGACAGTAAAGATTAGGGCAACGCTCTTACTTTCTCTGTGTGTACAACCCCTACCCCCAGATCAATTCTCTGGCCTGGAGGTCTCTCCCTTTGGTGTAGCCTATATGAAAACGCCTTTTCGGTTTCATCTTGGCCAGCTGTAGCAATATGGTACAAGTGGTCTTGGAGCTTCCCTTATGCTCTGGCCCCCCAGGAACCTCAGTTGCATCTGGTGGTTTTCCCAACACCGTCTGTGCCCGTGTCCAGAGCTCCTGGTGCTGATCAGTGGTGTAATGGTGATTATTGGGTACCTGGGAAAATATTCCAGTGGAACGCTGTGGTGTCCCGTGTAGCGACCAAAACATCACTGGTGCTGATGTTCTCTTGTGAGAATGGTCAGCTGCTTTGCCAGCAAAGCTCTTCACAACACAAGACCATCGCTCTTTGGGATTGCAGCAATGTCTTAGTAGTTCACTCTGTGCATGGGGAGAAGAGGCCAATGACAGCTACCCTTTCTGGGGCTCCTACAGCTTTCTGTAGAGGGCACTTATGGGCAATGCACATTGGGGTCACAGCAACGATGACAGGCAACACAGGGTATTAGACCCCAAAATGACCATGAGAGGCCCGACTAGTTTCTCTCAGTACTCACAAGTTTCCAGGGAGTGCCATGCCACCTTCCCCCATGAAATGGTGACTGTTAACGTAAGAATTAACATAAACACTAACCCAAAAAAAGGAAATAAAGAATAACATAATTGAGGCCGAATAACATAATAATCATATTTCATCGTTCTATGCTCTATTTGACTCTTCCGCTAGGGGGAACACGTCGATATACAACACCGCCACCACGTCACGTGACATGAAACCAAAATGGCCGCGCTTGTATATTGACGTCTTGAATAGCCAGCTACTTTTCTATTTGTTTCATTCTTAGTAGAATACTGTCAAACAACAGGTATTGTGGAGGAAGCGTCTCTGCCCATCCTCGTTGCGTTGGTTGGCCCGTTTTGAGCCCGAAGACAATCACGGCTGACACCTCTTTGTTTAAACGAGTTAGACGACTATGCACGTTAGCTTCTAATAGCAGCAGGCAGGCTAGCTGGCTCTGGCTGCCTCACATCAATACACTTGTTGAAAATTAAAGAGCATAGCTAGCTCACTTAGCTTACAATGGAGGAGTTGAGTGCCGACGAGGTAAGCTGACAGGCAGTGTAAAACAAGTCCTTCTGATCAATTGGCAGCCAATAATTGTCATTTGGTGTTTCTGCGGCTTCCGTCTTTGTGTTGCCTTATTGCTTGTTTTCTCACCCCCGATTCGAAGACCACTACAGTAGTCTTCTTCAATGGCTAACCAACTAGCAGCAACACCGTCTATGGACCGTCTATTTCGCTGCTAGTCGGCTAGCTATTGATGCTAAGTCGCCACATTACTCTAACATGAATAATTGCATTGAATATAAATTCTATATTTGTTTTAACAGTGCACGTCAATGCATGTCGCTGAGCAATGTGAAATTAGTTATTATGGTGTAATACATTATGTACGAGTAACACGTCTGTACAGGTTGGTGTTTTTGTGTCACACAGAGGTTAGCATGCAGCTGCAAAGCTATAAATGCCTCAGCGTAAAAGGCTGACATATCTAATGCTATTTGGGTGAGAGGAATACATCCTATAACGGGTCATGTCCTATCAGTCCGTGTGTTGTTTAATACATCATTATTTATTTATCCTGGGGAAATGTCATGCTTCGCCGGAAGGATTGTCTAGAGCCGGGCTTTCGCGAAGCTAACATTGTGGCGACCGTTATGTTGCTAAAGCGTTAGCTGGAAATTAGCTTGCGAGGCGACTCAGCATAAAAACACAGCGGGCCACCATTGTGCAATCATCTGTCGGCTGTATCGTGTCGAGGTGACAGTTATTGACAGCAGCAGATCCTTAAAGTGTAATGACAAGCTGTGGGGGGTGTTAAGATACATCGTCCGTGCATCATAGTTATGGCTACTACGATTGAATTACCAACTGTGTGTGCGTACTAGCATAATTGTTTTGCTAACCAGCTGAGCGAGGGCTATAGCTAGTGGTGACATTTCCCCCCATTGTCTGTGGTGTAGGTTGAGCTGCATCTGTCTCTGTCCGACAACAAGGCCTATGGTGTCTTGGTATAATAAATACTTAAAAGTGGTTATCATAATAACTACGTACAATACTATATATCCCTTCATTTTGAGAGCCTACCTGGCTAGATAATTCTTCTGAGACGGGTTCATTTCTATGTCAACAAAATAGGCTGGCTGACTGGGGAAATCTTTAACACACAGTCCTCATAGTATGGCATTAACTTGGTCTATTTAAAAAAAAGTCAAGTTACCCACTCTTAAACACTATATAGATAGCGAAAATGGCAAATCTACAAGCTCACAAAGCGTAAACTATTTTTGCAGAATGTTTGCTGAATGTTCATCCATTTTTCTCCATGCCCAAAATGTGATCAATACCGTCAGTTATTATTAACAAGCCTTAAGTGTTACATCTATTGAGTCTATAATAAAATGTTTATGAATTTTCTCATCTGTATTAATTCAATTCAGATCCGTAGAAGGCGACTGGCTAGATTGGCAGGTGGGCAGACATCCCAGCCCAGCACACCCCTAAGTACCCCACTGACGTCCCCACAGAGAGAAACCCCACCTGGACCCCTCCCGGGACCCTCGGTGGCCGTATCCCAGCCTCTGCCACCAGCTGCCTCCCAATCATTGGGTCTAAATGTCCACAGTGGTACCCCTGCTACTTCCCCCATGGGCACCTCTGGTATGAATACAAGGAGAGCCACAAGTAGTACACAGACAAATCCATAGCGTTAATTTAAGTCAATGTATAAATAGAACCAAAACCAAATTGACCTGGCAGTAAGGGTCTATTTGTTCCATTGAGTTAAAATGTTCACTGTGTATTGTGATTATTCTGCAGTTTATGGTTGTCTTCTTCAACGTGTTCCGTCATGCTTGGGATTGAAAGCAAGTAGGATATGTTGTATGAAGTCTGTTCTCAAACTTATGCGGTGCTGTACATGGCACACTTCACTTGAAGACAGGGGATGACGCATATAGACAACAGATAAAACTGATGACAGATCCAGCCAGCTGTTCATAGAAGTCAACATTAAGCTATTGTATTTTCCTATAATATAATTTAGTGTAGTGTAATCAGATGGCCGTGCTAGGCTTTGGCTTTGAGGCATGGGGTCATTGGGATGTAAACAAGGTACAACCTTGGTGACACGACTTCTGGACCTTGGTATGGACAGCCAAAGGCAGTCAAGCAACACTGAATACTGTAAACAAAACACGCACCAGTTTATTGTGTCAGCCAGTGTCCCCTTTTGACACTGTGTGGGCCCCACTGCACAGAATGGTAGATGATACTTTCACACGCTATATACGCTGCTCTAGAAATCACACAGTGCGTTGTGAATATGGATGAATACAATGGCAATCACCTGGCATTTTTGCCAGCTGTCCTCCACAATATGCTAGCTTTTTTGTGACTGATTGCTTTACAATGGGTAGATTCAATACCATGATGCCATTCTTTATTCCTTAAGGGATCAGGCTATGCTCCTTTAAGGATAAGGATAATTCCTTTTAACAGGTCGTTCATGAAAGTCCTTGCGGTCTTGTTTCCAATGAGAACCTGTGAGCAATTAGGGGTTAAGAGTCTTGCTCAGGGACAAATTTCATTTCATCGACACATATGCTGGACTGGCCTGGAATCGTACCTGGGGCAACCAGGGCCTCTGGCTCCCTAGGCGGGCTCACTAACCACTCAGCTATGGCCGCCCCCTTTCTTGATATTTGTCTGGATTTAAAGTAGTCCATGTTTTGCTTTGAAACTATTTGTTTATAATGTGGTAGAGAGTAACAAAGGCTAAGGTCGGCGTTCATGACCTTTATGTGATGTGTTTTTGTAAAGCCTGTTTACTATTGATTGCTTAAAGCTGATTACAGCCCACATCTTACTATGGATGAAAGGTCGCGAATTACTGTAAGTACTGTAACTGCTTGTAGGAAAGTAGAATCAAGAGGGTTTATTTTTCACTCACTCATATAGGTGCCGAACCAACATTTCACTGCCTGTACCTGTATGAGTGAATGGCAATAAACCCTCTTAATTCTTGATGCTATTGTCCTACAAGTTGGCAATTGAATTAGTGACCTTTCATTCACAGTAAGATGTGGTCTGCAATCTATAGCAAACAGCCTTTACAAATTACAATAACGCATCACATAAAGGTGGTGAATGTTGACTTGACCTTTGTTAGTTCAATGTGGTTGGATAATATTTCCTGCTGTTTATATCCTATTAAGTGTTCGGTAGTAGAATGTGAAACAAAAAATGTCTCAAATTAACAATGTAATCCTGTCACTTGTCACACTTCTTGCTGTTGAGGGGTTGCTGCGCATAGCATTAGGTAGCAGTTCATTTAAGGTAGTTTAACATTAAATCAGTCATGCAGTGTGTTATTGTAGTTGAGGGTGTGTACTAATACTATAGTGTTTTAACTATTCTTAGGTTGCATTTTATGCAGTTTTTGTCTATTGTTACTTTGCATCTAGCTTATTGTCTGCTGTAAATTTATTTATAACTGAGTTCATGGCTTAGACTAAATTTGGGTGGAAAAACGTTATCGGTTCAAATATTTTGTAAATGTATGCATTGCATAAGCGTTAACACGTGTGCACGAGTGTATAATTTCGCTTTCTGTTTATGATTTTATGGCATATCCTAGTCAGTCAAGTTGATCTCTTTGTACTTATCTCGTCTGTACGTATTTGTTTCGCTTTGCTTTTCCAGGGGTGGTATTTGGCAGTCAGAGCAGTGAGGGTGTGAGCTCCCTCTCCAGCTCTCCCTCCAACAGCCTTGAGACTCAATCCCAGAGTTTGTCCCGATCCCAGAGCATGGACATTGACACCGCCTCCTGTGAAAAGAGGTGAGGATCTCCCTGCCACAGAGTGGCCTATTGTTTAGCTCTGCAGAGGACTTGTTGCTCAGTCCTTTTCAAGAATAATGGTTTTGATGGAACTTGAAGTCTGATATGTTGGTGAATACGATATGGTGTGTTCACCGTTCACAGTTGTCTCACTTCAGTTTACTGTCTGATGGGGATACAAGTTGCTGAATACTAAGGCTGAACCACCAGTCAAACCCATACACCATTGTCAGTATTCTGCAATAAGAGCTCTCATGTACCTCGTTTTAGCCCGCTCCACGCAGTCACTAGACTGCCTGGTGAACTGCTCCAAACCAGGGAGAGAGCTACTGGTTGCTGCCGGGCACAAACAATAAAGCATTTGTGCTGATGCCATTTTATTGTGAAAACGTTATAAGAGTAACTCATCCCACTGAAACAAAACACAGCGTTGTTCTGAACACGTTTTTGTTTCTCAAACAGTTCTACTCTTTCTGAGTATACTGACACAGTAGTGCAGTCAGAGATTAGGTTTGGGGATAATCATTTTAATTGGTATACCTTTGAAAGTTAATCTGATCTTCCTCAGAATATACTTGGGCCTTAGATCAACATGTATAGTGACCCCTCATTTAATTTCTAGTTTTATAACATTCCGGCACATTCTCTGACTAAATCTAATTATAAAAGTTACCCTTTCACCATTAGTAATGTCCTTACGTTTTTAATGAATTAAAATGACTAATTTATAATAGCGGGTGAATAGCAGTCAATAATCAGTACCCATGTTAATGTTTCTAACGGATGAGATGAGGTGACAAAAGGGGAACGGTGATCCTAGATCCGGTCTCCCACACTGAGGTGGTGTGTGTTGATTTGTGGAAGAAGTGGTTGAATGAGCAGAACTGTGTTTATCCCAGTATGTCCCAGGTGGACGTGGACTCAGGGATAGAGAACATGGAGGTGGAAGACAGCGACCGCAGGGAGAAGAGGAACTTGGCTGAAAAGGTAAACGGACACAGGCAGGGATCTTAAAACAATTCCTACCAGGGTAAAACATGCATATACACTTACAAAGTGATGCGCGATTGTGCGTTTTTAAAGATAGGAAATGACTGATAAAACCCCTGTGAGACTTAAAAAAGCATCTTGGCTCAAAGGAATCAAAAAGAATAAAGAAGGAACAATAGAATCAATATGACAAGAAGAGATAACTCTGATAATCTGATAACAGCGTCTACCCATAGCCTGCCCATGTGATCAAACTCTTTTTGAGATCAAGTGAGTCTAGGAATGAATATGGGAAAGACTTGAGCTTTTTTGTTTAATTGATAATCCTGGAAGCTAAGTGGGTACTTCCCACACTTTCTATTCTTTTCTTCTTAAATTCAACCTTGTGCTGCCTCTTGAGAAATGTCGGAGATCTGCGTCACATTAATTTTGGCTTACGCAAGTTTAATTTCTACAGAATGGTTTAAGGTTCGACATTGAAATCAAGTTCACACTGAAGTGGTGGAATTCCCCACCACGAGTATAAAGCAAGAGCAAAATGGATGCTGAGTGAATAAATATGGTCTATGCCGTTCACCTTCCATTTGTATTTGCACTTCAGGAATCCTCTGCCAACCCAGATGTCTCTGAAGAGCAGGCTCTACAGCTCATCTGTAAGATCCTCCGAGTCTCCTGGAAGGAGCAGGACAGAGATGTTATTTATCTCCCTTCACTTGCCTCTGAGTTCCAGCAGAACCCTAAAGATGGTAGGTCACAGATACGCTGGAGGTCACGGAGAGGCATCCCAATGATTAGAATAAAATACTTGGGTAACCTCTGAAAAGTGTTGTTTGCTCTCACTAGACACATTAGAACTACATGTTCTGTTTGTGGTTTATACAGTGTTATTTTCTGTTCTTTTAGTGTACTCTGACTTCAAAGACCTGATTGGCCAGATCCTGATGGAGGTTCTCATGATGTCCACCCAGTCTCGTCATGTCCACAACCCATTTGCCAGCCTGACTGCCACCTCACAGCCAATCGCAGCTGCCAAATCTCCCGATCACCGTCTGACGCTAATTCAACCCTCCAGTCAGGGAAGCAGCCCTATGGCCCCCTGTGCAGGTTCATTTGGAGCCAGCTCTCTGTCCAGGCAAGTACCAAGGAACTACAGCTTATGACCAACTCATTTCAGACAATCATAATAGAAGAGGCATTGAAGATACGGATCTTTAAAAAAAAAAGTGTATTTTTGCTGATTTAGGAGGGATCATCCTGTGTTAAATGATTTTTGCCAACCCGTGTCTCACAATGTTGTCCACAGTCTGTATGGGTCTAGCCCACACCCGATGATTCTGAATCCAGCCAGGATGACCTCCCCATCTCTTCCCACCCCAACCTCCCCCACCGTGGCATCGCCCCTATCTACCCCTCAATTTGTTGTGCCCCCAAGTCCACCCACAGCCACTGTTCCTCCAAGGCTTTCCCTCAACACCCCATCTGCCCCCATGCCAATCTCCCAGCGCTACCGCCCTTACTCTGTCACCTCTCCCTGGGGAGCTCTCACCCCACCTAGCCCAGGCCCCAGAGGAGGTAGTGTTTCTATGCAGTCCCCGAGCTCTGCTGGGCTTCCTGTGCCCCCCAATACCCCAGCCCTTCCACCTCCACCCAACCCCCAGCCCCCATCTCTGAGTTCACCCAGACCTCGCCCCCATCCTACCTCCATGCCCTTGCCCATGATGCCCCCTTCGCCAAGGTCGAGAGCCAGACGAGCTGCCTTTGCCTCCCGGATCCCACCGTCTAGGTACCTCATCGGCCATCTCTGACAATGTGTGATGCACCTGCCAGCTAGCCTACTAAAGCTTTAACCTTCTGCGACACACATGCAACATACCAAACCCAAACAGCCAAACCCTCTTGGTAACGTGATGTGATTAGGGTGTGAATTAATTAACTGGCTATGCAACATCTGGCTGTCTCCTTTTGTTAGACTGGCTTCATTCTAATTTAAAGCTGCTTGCATGTGTTTTACAAATGCTTGTGGTTACAGTGGATGGAGTGTGACAGGTGGTGTTGTACATTCTTCTTTGCAGTGCGACAACGCTCAACAAATGAGGAGGAAAGGGCTTAAGGCTAAAACACATAGGCTGTGAATGGCGCACGTCAAATCAGCTGCTCCATTATTGTCTTAGTGCAACCTCCACACCAGTGGTGCTAGACGTGCGCTAGCGCGTGTTGACGTCCCGCTTGGCGTTCCTTTACACCATAGTTCTATTTACAGGTACCTCTGTGTGGTGAAAATCTTTTTTTTTAATGCATTGGGGTACCCGTGGGCATGAAACTCTTCTTCTGCCCCTGTAGCAGATTCCCATTGCAGACTAGCCCCAACCTGTTGTTGTCAAAGGCACAATGGAGGAGGAGAGACTGATTGTTGAAAGAGAGAAATATCCAGAGTTTTTTTTTTTAAAAGATATTTTTGGGGGCTTTTATTCCTTTATTTTGACAGGACAGTAGGCTGACAGGAAATGGGGAGAGAGATGGGGGGGGGGGGGGGGGAGACATACAGCAAAGGTCGTCGGGAACGGGAGTCGAACCCACGACACGTTGTCAAGCTGCATTACCAGTGTATGTGGTATGCGCCTGGACCGCTAGGCCAGCGGACGCCCCAGAAATATCCAGAGTTGTGGCACACAATTGGGTCACTATAAAAACCTTCCCAAAACAGAAGAATGCCTGGTGAGCCATAGCTCTGGAGATTTGCTATTCAGGTGAGGAATCAAATTGCCTGGACTAGCCTACTCGGACAGAACAAATGTCCCGCACTGTGTGTTCTCTCAATGGTGTTCTCCCTGCAGCGTGTGGCAGCGTGACGCTTCCTGTTGGTGCTACGTGCGGCAATTGCGCACTTGCGCTGTGCAGGCAGTGTGTTTTCTGCTTTAGGAGCACTTTACATTTCCTTTCTGAATGCATTACTACATACATCTCATATGACTGTGTGAGACGGCACATTTATTGAGAAACATGTGCTTTGACGTGTGTCAAATATTGAACCACTAATAGTACTGATTAATCTAGTTAACAAGGAAAACCTTCAAACAAACTAGCATCACTTCTGCATCCTTTCCTTCATGTTCCTTTCTTCTCCATCTATTCCTCTTGTGTGATTTTTGTCCGTTCTACATCTTTATTTGTGTTTTCCAAATTCCAACCTTTCTCCTGATTCTACATCCTCATGCATCATTATTTTCCTCCAACCTTTTCCTCTTTCCCTTTCTTCCTATCTTTGTTTTACTCTTCACACCAGTCCCCTCTCCTTCCTATTCTTTGCCCTCTCTGACGTGTCTCAGGATAGCAGTGATGAAGAGTCTGATGAGGAGGAGGATTTTACAAAGGTTCAGTTTGAGTCAAGGTACACCATTGCACGGTGTGTTAGTGTGTATGCGCACACTCGTTTTCAGTTGCGGCCTACTGCATGCTTCAGCGTTCCCAGGTTATCTACCCTCTAACAGTCCACAAATGCTGCAGCACTGGGATTCCAAAAAGGACAAATGGCTTGCAGCAATGTTTAATACAAAAGATGCATGAACTGTACAAGAAACGCAGGAACTGTACATTTCATGCATAAATTCACAGCACACAACAGTATGATATAGAAAGCTATGATGGAGTTTTAAAGATGCTTTTTTTTTTTAATGCCTTTATTTAGAGAGGGATAGGGAAAGTAGGCTGACAGGAAATGGGGAGAGAGATGGGGGGTGACACGCAGCAAAGGTCGTCGGGAGTCGAACCCGCAACACGCTGTCAGGCTGGCATTGCAGCCTAGGGTGATGTGATGTATGATGTAGTTTTAGACATGCAATCCCTTCCGTCTGTTATTTAGGCCCATAGCAGTAGCAAAAATAACCAGCTGTTTCATAGTCCTCCTCATAAGAGTCTGACAAGTAAAATATTCCTACAGCTCTAGGGATCGGTTCTGGTTGATTGGGTTACATGATTTTTGCAAGAATATCCTATACCTAAATGGAGAGAAGATGGTGAAGCTTTGCTAAATGTCAAATTTGCACCTTGAAGTTAAGTCGTGTTCTATCAGATCATGCTGTGCATTAAAGAAATGGACCCACTACTACAGTGAAAGACTAGATCATGAATGTATGGCCTGCATTTCATTAATTCATCCCGTTTATAACTGTGGTAATGGGTACAACACTGGGTACTCTAACACTGGGTATAGCGAGTATTCTGACATCAGTTACAACAGGGATTCCATAACAGAGTGGGGCATGCATTCCCAACTTGTGTGGTTCTGAGTGCGACCCTCCTTGTTTTTTTGATTCATTGAATATTATATTTGGACAACACACCAGTGGTCAGAGCGTGGTGTATAGAGAGAAGTTAGAAAAGTAATTCTGAAATCTAAAAGCAAACAAAACCAATATTAGTCTCTGAATGAGCAGAGAATGGTCAACTGTATTAAATGTTTATTTGACAAGTTAAAGTAATACTAGGTAACGTTTTCAACAAAACTAAAGTTAAATTGTATATCTTTTGCGAGTGGCAAAAGTTTCACAACACCCACTCCGTGAATTTCACCCCCGGAAGCCTTTTATTTATATATTTTCTATTGAACGTGTACTGGGGGGACTTTCCCGGGAAAATGACGTTCCTGGCCAACGTCATGACGTCGTGGCCGACGTCCTCAGGAACTACCGCAACGGTTTCCTGTTTGGCCAGGAACTACCGCGCTATTAACAAAAAGGAACCTCACGCTGATTTTAAGATAATGTAGGATTGGAAGATCGAAAAAGAACAGAAAAAGAAAGCACAGCTCATGGTAACTAATGCTCCACTGGCTAAGAGAAACGATCCGTAGATAGTATAAAACAATTAAAAGATCGCTTTTTGAAACGCTTCCGGCTTCCGGTGAAAACGAATGGAATTCTGGGTAATCGAGGACTAGGGAAATTGTATGCAGTGACGGTAGTGACCAGCAGAGGTAAAAATCGTTATTTGTGATTCTGCATTGTACAACTTTAATAAGCATAATGCTTCTTTTTGTCCATAGTACTATGCATTAGTGATGTGCGGGTCGGGTTTTTTCATGACCCGCCACGGAACCCAACCCGCCTCAACCCGCCCCGCGAACCCATATATATATCTATGGCTCAACCCGCCCTGCGACCATATATATATATATATTATAGCGCTCTTTTAAGTACCAAAAGTCGCTTTAAATGTCTACAGTAGCACAAACTTGTCATGGGCTAAATAAACAAGCATATGATGTTCAAAATAGTTTTTTGTTTTTTTTTGCGTGAGAGCGGCTGACCCACTCACCCGCAGCCCGCATAATTGCCTCTGAAATCCTGACTCGACCACCCGCGCCGCGGGTTGACCCGCGGGACCCACGGGTTACGGGTCGGCCCGCTCATCACTACTTTGCATAATGTATATTGAAATCTGACCAGCTCATTGGCCTTGTGGTTAGTGTCCTCCCTGAGATTGGGAGGACGGGGTTCAATTCCCCGGCCGGATCATACCAAAGAAAGATCAAGGACTTGATTGGGGGTAAGTCTCTGTGACATACTAGCAGGCAGCCTTCCATTGTTGATGTAGCATTGATTATAATGTACTGTGTACAGTAGGTTTTACTGCACTGAACTCGGATAAGACTATTTGGTGGTTGTGTTGCTACAATGCCATTGTTGAACTTGATTTATGCCCTCTTCGGACTGGCACTTCGGCTGTGAGGAGGGCAATGCCGTTAAGTGTGGTTCAATCCGTAGTTATTTCTTTCAATTGATCTGTGTATTATTATTTCAGTGATTGAAAAGCAATGACAGTCGAGACTGAGTTGGAATTTCTGTTTCTAAGAACTTGACCTAATTTTGCTTTCAACCTCAAGGAAGGAAACTGCAGTCGGGGTAGAGCACACAACACAATGCCTGTGTTTTGTGACTAGATAACAAGACTAACCGCATTATGGCCTGTGTGTTATACTAGTGTGAAACGGCTCACATGCTACAGATCTGGCATTTCAAAGCAGGCACTATTTCTAGTTTAATGATGTTAGGATAATTCCATTGTCTGCTTCAAACAGCAATTGCAGATTCATGGCAGAAGACCGACCTGTAGGGTTTCTCTTTTTAAAGCCCAACATTGAAATGCTGGCTCGGTTGCAATTTAATGCCTTGTTTTTGTTTTCAGGACCACTGGAAAACTGCTGTCTGTTAATCCTACATACCCATTATATTTCATTGCCCCAGATGTACTTCTCATTGTTTTCTGTTGTTTTTAATGACTCTCACTTTACCTTTTCTCTTTCTCCTTGTCTCTTGTTTCCACCGCTTTCTCTCTTTAGTCTGGGTGCATCTGGTGGGGGGATGTCCTGCGATTCAGCCGGCGACCGCTTCACCATCGAAACGTGCAAAGAGACAGAGATGCTTAACTACCTCATTGAGCGCTTTGACAGTGTTGGCATGGAAGAGAGAAAAGCTCCCAAGGTAGCCATCTGGATCACTGTTGGAACGGGACAAACACATGAACATAAAGAGAGCTGTCTTTTTATTCAGATAGATACTGGGAACGTTTTTGGTCTTGTTCTTTTCAATGAAGTAGAGAAACTTAGAAGCAAAAGCTTAGACAAATTTAAAGATTTTGGTAATGTTACCACAATGATCGGAAACTGTTATTTAACTGGTTTAAAATCATGCACGGTTTGCTTATCATTTCTATGGTTGATAAGCTGCTCTGAGAACGGGCACAGCCCGTCCTGTCTCATATTCTGGTTTCCAAGGAGACTATCCACATAACCCGATAGATGTGGAAACGAGAGGCGGCTGTGTACCCCACAGGCCACTGTGATTCAGCAGAATCTGAAGAAGGTTGCCCTGACATTGACAGCCCTAATGCTTATCACACCTCTCTTTGTCTTTTTTTTTTCTCCCTCTCTCAGATTTGCAGCCACCCCAGTGTCAGCCAACTCCTCAGCAACATACGCTCTCAATGTATTTCTCACGCTGCGCTGGTCTTGCAAGGCACTCTCACCCAGCCCAGGTCAGCCAGCCAGCCAGCCAGATCTCTCCACTTTGACTTTTTACTGTTCTGTGTTAATTTGTTCTCCCTTTGGTACGTGTCATTTTATGTGGACACATTGTTCCTTTTATCTTCTCTGTGAATGAGTCTCCATAGTAGAGATGCGCGGATCGCGGTTTTAGCCGCGGTTGCCGCAGTTAACCGCAGTTTGGGTGGATTTGGGTCAATCAAATATAATTATTAATTCATATTGGATAAACCGCGGGTGAAATAATGCGGGAATTAAATTAATGATATCAATCTATAGGCCTATAATAGCTTTTAAAAAGCACTACATTTCACCGTGTGTGCGTTTGTAGTATTTTAATATTACGTCATTTTACACCAGGCACAATATAGCCGCTCACGACATGTTGCTTTGAAGGCAGCCAGTGTTGCCAGGTTGCGAGAGAAATAAGTAGCCAGGTCTATGAAAACAAGCCCAAAACAAGTGCCAAACAAGCCCAAAAGTCGCAACACAGAGCATTGTTTTTGCTCTGTGTTTTGTTTTCACTTTTTCTTTCTTTTTCTGTAAAGCACTTTGAGCTGCATTTATGTCATGAAAGGTGCTATATAAATAAAGTTTATTATATTAAAAGTCGCTTATAAAAAGCTTATAAAAAGCCGACATGGCAACAAAGTGGTTGAAAGCGAAAGTAACTTAATGAAGACGTTCGCTTGTTGTTACCATGGTTGTGGATTGTATACAGTCACTGCATCGCGACAGTGGTGAGTAACACTGTTTATAAGAAAACTAACATCAGGAAAATAACAATTATTTGGTGCGGTTGGTGCGGATCTATAAATAGGATGATATAAGTACCGCGGGTGGATGGCGGATGGATAATGAACTTGTTAACGCGGATTTGGGTGACAAAAAAACCCATCCGCGCATCTCTACTCCATAGCAACTACTCTTTCACCTTGCCTCCTCACACATTCACGCTGGGGTTGTTTTTTTTATAACTCAATGTCTTTCTCCGCACAGGAGTCCTCTTCAGCAATCTCTGCTGGTACCTTATTTGCTGTGCCGGAACCTTCCATATGGCTTCATCCAAGAACTGGTCCGCATCACCCATCAGGAGGATGATGTGTTCAGACAGGTGGGAGACACAGTAGGCCACCAAAAGAAAAAGGATTTCAAACATGACAAAGTGCATTTCTGAATTATACGTATACAGAGCTCTGTTTCAGCCAAAAGTTTTGTAATTGAAAGCCAGAGTTAGGTACAGTACCAGGTTTCTTATTTGGCTGAAATTTAGCTTCAAGGTCATTTTAAGATTAGGAAAACATTCTAGAATCCCATGATGAATGTAGGCCCCTCACACAATTTGACAGACACACTCATTCAATTCAACTTGCACAGTATGACAAGGTGGATAATCACGATTTGTGTGACATATTAAGCTGGAAAACAAATCGCACAGCGTGCAAGCATCTTAAAGCACATTTTTCACAAAGACCTTTCCTGGTGCATTAACCATATGAACCCTGGCGTCCCTATTTTAGGCATGTCGGAAGAGCCAAACCTTCGTTGAAACTAGCAGATCTACAAGCTCATTCTGAGGAATTACAAATAAGATTCACGCTGAGGATTTTACTGTGGGCTGAGTTTTCTTTTGTTATTTCATTGATATTTTCTCAAACTATGCTTTGGTTTGTCTGTATTTTACAGATCTTCATTCCCATCCTTCAAGGGCTGGCTTGGGCAGTGAAAGAATGTTCCTTTGACAGTGACAACTTTAAATATCCCCTCATGGTAAGGTTATCTGTATTCCAGTCCTACCTACAGTACCACACAGGGGGAGAGCAGGAGAGCAGACTTAAAAAGCTCCAAAAGTAATTTTTTTAATGGTTTGGTTTTTTTAACCAATCTCTATGGTAGTGTTAATACAATATAACTAGTGCATCTGTAGTGATTGGAGGTGGACTCCCTACTCTTCTGTTGAGACATTTAGACCCTGGTGTTGGGTAGGACACCTACTGGCTGACAACTAGTATTGCCTGGTAACTAGTATTGGGGCTGCCTTTTTGGCATAGTTGTAGAAAGTCTCTTGTGTGAGACCTGGTAAAATCGTGGCAAGAAGTATATATATTTTTTTAAAGTACCGTAGCTCTCATGGTATTTCAAAATCTTTCCCCCTGGAGATTGATGACTTATCTTGCACTTGGGGACTTACCTTTTTAATTTGGGTTAAAAAAAATATTTGTATTTCATTTTATATACATATTATTTCCCGTCCCCATTTCTAGTATATATCTGTCTGTGGAAACATCAGTCTCTTCTCTTTATTTCTCCACCCATCAGAGAGAAGGCATTCTCTCCTATGTATAGTGGATTGTCCCCACACATATCTCCTTCTCTGGGCTGACTGTATATATACATCTCTTGCTAATTTGATGAGCTTATAAGTAAACCATGTGCTAAGCTCCAACCGTAATAGTGGTCACAGTGCTGAATGCAGAGATGGAAATATTCAGTGCATCTGATAGGATACCTCTTGAAATTCATGTAGCTAAAGCCTTATTTATTACTTTGTTGTGCGATGGTGTTCCATGCTGGAAAAAGCAGATCTACAAGCTCACAATGCATCGCTGTAACACATTGTGAGCTTTTAGATCTATTTTCCAGTTATTACTAGTTCAAATTTGATTTTGGACTGCCACAGAATTAAATTGATCTCAGCTACAAATAGTTTTCTGTCAAAAGTCAAGACTTTGTCAACCCAAGGATGTGTTGGTGAAAGCAAATGCAGTTGTACAATGTCAAATTTACTTGTGAGACAAAATTGAGACCTTTCTGTTTTAGAGAAGAATTTCCAGTGCAGATTTGTTTGTAACATTTGTTGTTCTGCTTCCTCAGGCATTAGCTGAGCTCTGTGAAATCAAGTTTGGAAAGACTCACCCCATATGCTATTTGGTGAGTGTGCTGCAGGATGGCTCAGTCTAAATGGTGATAACTATGTGTTCTGGAAACGGCACGGCATTGAGTACACCCTACCACTTCCAAAACAAGCTGTTCGGGTCATTCGTTCCTCTGGATAAACTGTTAAAATGCACACCAGTCAACAGTGCAGTTTGCTCAAAATACATTGGACATTTCAGATTAAGCTCATGTTTGGTAGTCCTTGCAGACTAACCACAGCAATGCCTTATCTGAATTGTTGTACTAGATACCAGCTGTCCCACTTGACCAAACCACAGAGGAATGCACCCTGCATAGTTTATTTATGGCACTTTCTTGTGGCTGGTGTTAAGAAGAATGACATGACAAAGTTCCTTTTGTGGAAGAATAATGACTGGGCTTATTTTTTAGCCTTACTGCAATTTTACAAATCAAATATATTGGTTTGAAGTTACATTTAAGCTCACTTAGTTTGGAAAGAAATGTCAATCACTGGGTTAAAATGCATGATGTCTGAACTGTTTATGTACATTTTAGAAAACACTGAGACCAGGTTGCATTGTGAAAGCAATTTGTTTTTGCTCAATTACACTTAAAAGAACCTTGGCTGTTGATGAACACATATTGCCTGCTGCAGGTGAAGTTTTTGTTGAGCAAAAAGTGTCAAGCAACGTAGTATAAAAGTAGCCACTGAAACTGAATTCTCTCTCTGTCTTTGTATTTGTGTAGATGACATCACTGCCCCTGTGGTGTCCCAAGTCTTTGAGCCCTGGTTGTGGTAGAGAGATCCAGAGACTGTCTTACCTTGGAGCCTACTTGAGCCTGTCTGTCTTTGCAGAGGATGATGTGAGTGACACAGTGATTGGACAGACTGGCTAGTCCATAAAATAATAGAGAAAATCAAAATATGATATATTAACAGCCAAAATGACAGTACCTTGAACATAAGTATTGCCTAGTCTCGTGTAGCTAGTCGAGTTCGAAACGGGACTGAAAATGAATGCCCGAACTGGGCCGGCCCGAACATTTACCGTAATTTCAGACCCGAGACCGGCCCGATAGCCAAAAAGAAAAAAGAGTTAATGCCAGAAATGGCTGCGTGTGCCGGCTCAACTAAATTCACAGTACGGGTAACGGGATGAGAGATAGAGTCTGTCACATAATGCACGCCGCATGCAAGAGCGAAAAAGAGAGCGAGCAAGGGAGAGATAAAGAGACGTGACATGGTTGCATCTAATCAACTTCTAGTAGGTGAATACTTTATTTGTAAGAACCGCTGTGACTCTGTGTAGTGGACACACGCACAAATGCGCGCACACATACACATAAATAAAAAAACTCCATGAATGGACATGATATTAAGGCTCACCAGTCATCACTGACTAGGCTAAGCAAACGGACGATCGAAAAAGTTCTTTACTTACCACAGTGTATAGTTTTCACGTTGTAAAAAGCAAGCCCACAATTTATAATCAATTGCCTGGAGAGAAGTCTCCCCTTAGAGGAGTAGTTCACCCAAAAAAATACTTATTTTCTATCAATTACACACCCCATGAAGCCTTGAATTTGTGGTTTTTGTCACATTCCTGAGCTAATAATTTGATGACTGCATCATCGATCAATAGGAGACTCTGTAGGAGACTATCTCCTAACGGAGACTTTGCTGGTCATCAAATTATTGGCTTAGGAATGCGACAAAAAAATCGCCAATAATATAATAATAAACGCAGCCCGAGTCGGGCATGGTCGGGTTTGGGCAGAATTTGTGAACTCTAGCAGCTAGATGATATAACGAATAACATGCAGAACCAATGCAGGGGGGTGGGGTCCTTTATATTGGGAAGGTGGTAATGATTTGTTTTCAAAGCAGTGGGTGTAGCGTTTTCAGCAAAGGTTTGCTAGCCAAGACATTGAGTTTAGAGGTCACCACCAGATCTATTGGTAGGTGGGCGGAGATCGCTGATTGTCTATCCAATTTGAGACTAATTATTCCCTAGCAATATTCAAGGGAATACAGCTGGCAAAAATTGTCTGATGAAAAACTTGGGAATGAAGAACAAGCAAGATGTAATCATGCACATTTTCTTTGTCTTTTCTCTAACTTGCTGTTCTGAACTTGTTCAAGTACAAGTGTTTTTTCTAATATCATTTGTAGTATGCAAGTATACAGTATTAATGTATGTTTTTATGGTGTTTTAATTTTCAGACCAAAGTGGGAGATAAGTACTTCTCAGGCCCAGCCATCACTATTGAGAACACTCGAGTAGTCAGTCAATCCCTGCAACACTACCTGGAGGCAGCTAGGGTAGGTTCCTACTGTTTGCATCCTTTTTTAAGGCTTTCACTTAAACCAGTGATGGCATCATTTCATGTGCCTAAATCTAATATTTCTTCATCAGGGTGACATGTTTAAAGTCCTTCACAACATTTTGCTCAATGGAGAAACACGTGAAATGGCTCTTAGTTACATGGCAGCTCTAGTCAACTGTAATGTGAAGAAAGCCCAGTTGCAGGTAAGAAGCAAAAAGTCTTACGGTATTCACTCTGCATGTCTTTGGAATTGTACTGCTTGGGTGTATTATAAATATATTCTAATAGATAATTGTGCATAATTTGTACTCATTGGTGGTTAGGGTTAGATAACTTTTAGATTGTGTTTTCATACATGTTTCAAATCAACATTGGTATAGACTTTAAACAATACAAAGTCCTTTCCATTAAGTTCTCCCTATATCCTCCATTAGGGGTTTGATGAGTAGGGATCCATTTTATTGTTTAGGTTGTCCTTTTGTTTCCAACACAAAGTTACACTGCATGTTCTGTTATAGCTACCCTCTTCTTTATTCCTCCTCTTTCCCCCCAGACTGACGATAAGCTAGTATCGACAGATGGCTTTATGCTGAACTTCCTGTCAGTGCTGCAACAGCTGAGCATGAAGATCAAACTGGAGACGGTGGACCCATACTACATATTCCACCCACGCTGTCGTCTTCAGGTCAGCTCTGAGGAAACCCGCCTAAAGGCCACCATGGAGGAACTCAAGAGCTGGCTAGCTGAGCTACGTAAGTTGACAATATACATTTATTACATCCAATGCAATTAATTGTCATTAGAGCCCGATTGAGCCCGATAAACAATGCTTTGATCCGCTGGAGCCATTTTTATTGCTTATCACTTACGAATATGATTCATTAACTCTCTCAGTGCCACACAACGAGATATCCCGAGTTTTTTCTGAATGCCCTTAGTGCCAAGAATGAAAAATCCTGAGTTTAAAAAAATATATATATTTATTATTATTTATTTATTTTTGGAAAGAAAATGTCAGAACCCAAGATATCATTATTTGAAGATTTACAGCTCCATCCACTCTTTGTTTAACTTATAACTGAAAAAGGCTGTATCTCGCTTCCTAAGCACTTTTTTTTTACTTTGAAAAAAATTCAAATAAATTGCTGGCACAGTATGAACATATTTTTTTATTTCATTGGCACTGTAGTAGTAGTGATCCAATTTTACATCAAATAAATTGTCCCCTTGTGATTATCTCAATCAGTCATTCTGCTTAATCTGGAAGCTTGTTGGTTGTCTTTAAAATGATAAAACATGCACATATTTAACAAGGTGTAACAGTGAAAAGAAAAGAAAATAACTTGCAATACTGTTCAGATCACAGTTTTGAGCTTCAGTTTGGTATATTATATTTGGTAAATGTGTGTGTGTGGGGGGGTGCCATTGCCAATTCCAATGTACTCATTTGCTAAAAGAGATGAAATGCAATATTTAACTAATATAAAAAAAGACAGTGATTCTACTTTATTATAGTTAGATAAAAAATACCTGCATTGTAGGCTGCATTAAACCTCAGCCTCTCCGACTATTTCAGATTCAACTGAAATATTCGTCCGCCCCTTCTCTTATGTGATTGGTCACTTGTTCAAAAACCGACATTAATGATGAGTTCTGCAGAAGTTTAGCATACACTCTGCAGAAACAGACACCAATTTAAAAAAGCAAGCACCAGCAACGCTCCACATAGAGCCGCGATGCATTGTTAAAAGATTCGATTTGGCACATGCACTGACAAGCTGACATGTACTCTATGCGCATGGCTTTCAATTCTGTGCGTTGGTGACTCCAACACTTATCGCCACCGACAGCGGTGCGGTGGAGAGCTACCTTAAGCTTGTCCAAGATGTGCATGGTTATTGTGGAAAAATATGTAGCAAAAAATTACTACAGCAGCATCACAAACATTTTTTTTTAACAGTAAACCTAATGGCATTGGTCTACTTCTGTTTGGTTTACTCATCTGTTATTCATTTTGAGTACACAACTACATTGTGTATTTGTCTCATGTATGAATTGTTTCATGTTTCTTTTAACAGATGTAGACCCTAACAAGTTCTCAGAACCCAAGTTCCCAACAGAGTGTTTCTTCCTTACGCTACACTCACACCACCTGTCCATCCTGCCAGGCTGCAGGCGCTATATCCGCAGGCTGCGCGCTATCCGTGAACTCAACAGGTACACACACTCTCTTTGAGCTTCAAATTTTTCATCTGATCCAAGTTTGTTTGTTTGTGTATTAACACTGATGTTTTTCTTATGTTAGAACTGTGGAGGAGCTTAAGAATAGCGAGAGCCAATGGAAAGACTCGCCGCTAGCCAGTCGACACAGAGAAATGCTCAAGAGATGCAAAACCCAGCTCAAGGTTGGTCTCACCTGTTGTTCTTCTACACCTCCCTTATCTCTCCTTTGTTGGGATACATTCACACTAGTCATCTATAAAATAAAAAACGGCCACCGTGACTAGCTTTTTTGCACTAAACCGTATGAGAAATGAACAAAAGGTGACCACATAGTGGCCGCTTTTAGAAAACGCTGTTCAGAGCGCCTTTTCTGGGCAAGCAGGGCTCTTGGATGAGCAGAGCTGCTCATCCCCAAGCTGATGGTCTCGCTATGCCCCGGTATCGGACGTTCAACATTGCTCAATAAGCTTCCTGGCTGTTTACCTGGAGCCTGCTTCAATTTGGAAGCTGAAGGAGAGAATATATTTATTTGTATTTTTTTATGTACGATTACTTGAAATGCTGAGATGGAGCATTTTTATTTATTTCTTCAGCGAAGTGCTGTGCTAATGACGTGTGACTTTGTCCTTTCAGAAACTGGTGCGGGCCAAAGCCTGTGCTGACGCCGGCCTTCTGGACGAGAACCTGCTCCGCAGATGTCTGCAGTTCTACAGCACGGTCATTCAGCTCATTCTACGCATGGTGGACCCTGCCTACCCACTGTGAGTCACACTGCTAGACTGTTGCCGCAATGTTATGAGAAAGCAATATGGTCTTTTCACAAGGAGGAAATAATTAAACCAAATTTACATTTTGTCCTTTTTAATGTGTCTGTAATGTTTTGCTTTCATTGCAGATCAACAACAAATTAGAGTAACATGTTTTTTTTACGGCTTTTTTTTCCTTTATCGATAACTTTAATTGTAGAGAGGGAGGAAGCGGTTAGAGAGAGTCACGTGACATGCAGCAAGCAGGTCCACCGAGCCGGGAATCAAACTTGGGACTCGTTGTCAGGCATCAGAGCCTATGTGGCATGCACCTTAACCACTTGTTTGTATTTTCCTGTCTTTTGCACAGCATTACCCTGCCACTGAACCCAGAGATTCCTAAAAGCTTTGCTGCTCTGCCCGAGTTCTACATTGAAGACGTAGCCGAATTCCTGCTTTTTGTTGTCCAGTGAGTTCATGGTTCTTTTTATCTCAAACAAATTTCTGCCTTGGGCTTCTCATAGGCTATGTTGATGGCAAGAAAAAACGTAATTACGCTGGCCTTAACCACTTGAATCCCAGCATCTATATTTTGGGGGGAACATTAGCCAGAAATAGCAGATCTAGTGTAGACGAAAAAAAGAGGTACAATTGTAACTCGGGTCCGTTTTACTAAGAAAATGTACTAACCTTCAAGAAGTACAGTATGTCAGAAATTACATCCCCAAACATTTTTTTCCTAAGGGATCAGATAACTTGACCTCATCAAAAGTGTGAATAATTTGACAGGAGCTGTTCTCACTTTCTGTATTGCCCCTGTCTCCTTCCTCCTCCACTTCCTCTCCCCCAGGTATTCCCCACAGGTCCTTTATGAGCCATGCGTGCAGGACATTGTGACCTTCCTGGTAGTGTTCATCTGCAGCCAGAACTACATCAGGAACCCCTACCTTATTGCCAAGCTGGTGGAGGTGCTGTTTGTCACTAATCCAGCTGTACAGCCGCGAACCCAGCGGTTCTCTGAGATGATGGAGAACCACCCCCTATCTGTCAAGCAACTGGTACCCGCTCTCATGAAGTTCTATACTGGTGAGGTTCTAACAAATTAAAGGCACAGTTCATGTTGTGGGTGTAAGAAATGATAGGATGAGATATACATATAGTCCAATATAAAAACAACAAAATCTCTCAGGAAAAGAGTCACTCCTTATCGGTGTTGGGAGTAACACATTGCTAAGTAATGCGTTACTGTTATTCCACTACTTTTTCTGGTAACTAGTAGTGTAACTAATTACTTTCCAAATTCAATGAAGCAGTTACAGGGGCTCTTTTCTTTGTGAAAATAGCCGACAACGTTAGATGATTAATGTATCCTCTGGCGATCTAGTCTCTAACCTCTGCAGCACCATATAGGAATAATACAAAGTTTTCTTTCCCTAACTAATAATTAACTAATAACCTTTATAATGCAGTGACATTTTTTTACTTTTTGAAAGCAGTAACTATAACTATAAAAAATTAACTTGCCCAACACCGCTACTTATACTAAATGGTTCTAATATGCTGCAGTGTTACTTTGGGTAGTAGTTGTGTCACAAAGCTGACTCTTGTCTACTCTATTCAGATGTGGAACATACTGGCGCCACCAGTGAGTTTTATGACAAGTTCACCATTCGCTATCACATCA
The DNA here is from genome assembly GCF_963280865.1 of Gymnoscopelus braueri. Classification (NCBI taxonomy): domain Eukaryota; kingdom Metazoa; phylum Chordata; class Actinopteri; order Myctophiformes; family Myctophidae; genus Gymnoscopelus; species Gymnoscopelus braueri. The sequence continues at coordinate 16,640,842 of NC_137614.1, forward strand.
GCACCATCTTCAAGAGTCTTTGGCAGAACATCGGTCACCACGGCACTTTCTTGGAAGAGTTCAAGTGAGTTTGCTACATTATCGTTTGTGTAGACAAATTAGTGTGTGTTGTAGTCAACCAGTCACTGTCCATAATTCACTGACAGTTGCAATATTATACCACAGAATTAGTTAAGTTTGGATCATGCCGGACTCTGAACCAATGCCGATAGAGATGATACATTTATTACCAACTTAAAAAATGATTTAATTAGTTAATTTCTCCTCCTTGCAACTAATGTCAAGAAAATATTTAATTAATCCATTAGAGGGAATGGCGTCATTACTGTGACCTGACAATTTAATGACATCCTCTTTATTGTGCTCTCCCCTTCTCATAGTTCTGGGAAACAGTTTGTCCGCTACATCAACATGTTGATCAATGACACCACTTTCCTGTTAGACGAGAGCTTGGAGTCCTTGAAACGCATCCATGAGATCCAGGAGGAAATGAAAAACAAGGAGCAGTGGGATCAGCTGCCCAGGGTTAGAATATTCTCTATGAATTCACAAAACCTGTGTGTCTGTCTTTCCCGGGCATAACTCGGGCACTGTGCGACCGAACGGCCTCAAACTTGACGCGTGTGTCCCATATGACCCTGGTGCAGAGTGGCAATTCGATCGGACCAACGGTTTCTGAGAACCGAAAAACAACTAATATCTTTATCTGTCAGTTCGGGGCTGCGGAGGAATCACCAAATGGGTGTTTGGGAGGGGTGTGGGCACCAGCTTCCCTGATAGGCCAACCCGAGGCGTCGGCTTAACTGATTGGCTGAGCTTTGCATTGCGTTTGTGTCGCTGCGCCAATGTGTTTATCTGGGCACCAAATAAGATTAATTATTAGTGAGGTAAGTTACATCAGGTACAGAGGTGCCTCTGGCTTAGTTATCTAGAAAATAATAACATAACTTAAGTCAAGTTTGGCTGAAACTGGAGTGACAAAACAATAAGTAAGAAAGCTGAGAGAACCAAGAATCAACATCTCACCTCAAACTAATGAACAATAGACTAATAGGACAGACCTGAAGTGGATAATGAAGGTTACCCTATTTCAAATACGTAGGTTATCATGATTGCCAGCTGGGATTGTATTTATTAATAAGTCAAAGCTTTTTTATTATTTTGTTGTCATTTTCTTGTTGTTGCTTCATTTAGAGACGGTTTAGAGGGAGACCAGAAGCTTGGGGTAGAGAGTGGAACTGGGAACAACTTTCAACACAATCAGGGACATTACAGTTAATGTGGTTAGCTACTTGCATGCCTAACCTCAGTCAAGCTTTGAATGGATTTATGAATTTAGGACAAACGTGGTTCTCGTCATCCCTTCCCCAGGAGCAGCAGCAGAGTCGTCAGTCCCAGCTAACTCAGGACGAGCGGGTGTCTCGCTCCTACCTGGCCCTGGCCACAGAGACAGTAGACATGTTCCACATCCTCACCAAGCAGGTCCAGAAACCCTTCCTCAGGCCCGTAAGTATTAGTATTGGTAGTAGTACACACAGATATGTTGCACACACTAGGGAATACCCTGTTTATACTGTTGTTGTAGAAATCTAATGTATTATTCATCTGCTCTTCTATATACACTCCTGGTGAATGCAAGAGCTTTTTTATCCATTTGTTAAACGAAATGTGCCAATTCTGTGTTGAAAGCTCCTTGTAAATTAATTTACCGGTAAATATAATTAGAAATGTGCATACACACTTGTATGACAATGGTGTATTTGTGTACAACAGGGCTTGCTATTTTCGATATTATACTGTACATATGTATTTCTAGGAGCTGGGTCCTCGTTTAGCAGCCATGCTGAACTTTAACCTGCAACAGCTGTGTGGGCCTAAGTGTCGAGACCTGAAGGTGGAGAACCCTGAAAAATACGGTTTTGAGCCCAAAAAGCTCCTGGACCAGCTGACGGACATCTACCTACAGCTTGACTGTGCCCGCTTTGCCAAGGCCATTGCAGATGACCAGGTGGGCATTGATGGCAATACACAAGATTGAAATGTATAAATTAGTACTATTTCACTTAAAAGGGATTTGATAAATTTTTGTAATGATGGCTGAGTGACCTTTAGATATATACATCAGGGAATATTTTTGTTCCTGAAAGGGAAAGTGGGTAGCCTGGTGTTCTTGAATACATTTTCTTATTTTTAAAACAAAAAAGAGGAGAGTTGATTATCACATTTTTGGATGGACATGTTCACTAAATGTTCACCAACTGTCTCACAGGCTTGCTTCAGACAAAGTAATTTTTCCTCCTCTTATCTCCAGCGGTCCTACAGCCGAGAGCTCTTCGAGGAGGTAATCTCCAAAATGAGGAAAGCTGGCATCAAGTCCACCATTGCCATCGAAAAATTCAAGCTGCTATCGGATAAGGTGGAAGAGATTGTTGCCAAGAATTCTCAGTCTGAAATGGACTACAGTGATGCTCCTGATGAGTTCAAAGGTGAACACACTAACTGAGAATTGCAAAACAGCTCTTAGTCTTCTTGGACCTTTTGATATTAGAAAGTCAAGGAACATTATATATTGTGGTATTTAAAGATGGAGGGCCACAGTTATATTTCCTCCAAGGGGCGGCCATAGCTGAGTGGTTAGTGAGCCCGCCTAGGGAGCCAGAGGCCCTGGTTGCCCCAGGTACGATTCCAGGCCACGCCAGCATATGTGTCGATGAAATGAAATTTGTCCCTGAGCAAGACTCTTAACCCCTAATTGCTCACAGGCCCTCATTGGAAACAAGCCCGCAAGGACTTTCATGAACGTCCTGTTAAAAGGAATTATCCTTATCCTAATGATCATTGGGTATTTGTTAGTTATATATTCAGATTTATTCAGATTCACCGCCCACTTCTGTAGTCTGACTCAACACCCCATCTGTCTCCTAGATCAAATGGAAATAGAGGTATTTAAAAAAGAGTTATTCTATTATTAAAACTAGAGGTTCGCGCCGCTACGCAGCCTTGCTCTGGCAAGAGACTAAGCTAGCAAAAAGCGGTGCGAGGAACATTGGCGGTGATACAAAGCTGCAACAAACCAGCTTTTTGTTTTTCCACCATCACAGGTTGATAGCATTCATTCTATTATCTTACTTTTATTTCTTAGGTTCTATAAATCAAAGCATTCCTTGGAAAAAGTTAGAAAGACTAAAACTAAATAAAAACTAAACTGTAAATGGAAAAAAGTAAAAAGAAGTAACCCAAACAAAAATGTATCAAAACTAAAACTGAATATTTCATAATGCTGGTCGAGCATGTCTGTGTGCATTCGTGTGCGTGCGTGTGCACACGCCTTCACGTGACGTCATAAAGAAATGGCGTCCCCCCCCAGCTAAGAAATCACCACTATGCCACTGGCAAGCTGATAACACTGAGCTTCGCACTGCACAATCATTCTGCTTGTGATTACTACATGGGCTTAAAGGGGTAGTTCACCCCCCAAATAACTTTTTTTCTATTGATTACTCACCCCATGGAGCCTTGAATTCATGGATATTTTTTTGTTTTTGTCGCATTCCTTCCTTTATTATTTGATTATAATAAATTTAGCCCCATTGATTCCGGTAGGAGACACAAATGCATTTGTGTCTCCTACCGGAATCAATGGGGACACATTTATTATAATCAAATTATTGGCTTAGGAATGTGACAAAAACAAAAAAATATCTATGAATTCAAGGCTCCAGATGGTCAGTAATCAATAGAAAAAAAGTTATTTTGGGGGTGAACTACCCCTTTAAGACAGTAAAAGGAACTGACTGAACCCGTTTGACCTAGTGATGTCCAAGTCAGTTACTTGACATCTGCTCTAATCTCAAATCAGTTGCAGACAGAAAGTAACAAGAGCAACCTCTACTGTGGTAGAATTCCAGCCATTTTGCAATGGATTTGTAGCTAATGGAGGTCATATAGACAGCTTAGAGCAAGGATATCCTATAACCACAGACTTAATATAATCTAGGGTGGGAACGTGGCCCACATACCACCTTTGATTGCTGGACATGCTAGCATGCCCACCACACTCGAATGGAGTGTGCCGTACAAGACACACGAGTGTCAACTTTCTACAGAGTTAAAAGTTCCCCCATGGCAGGTCTTATTTTTAAACGTGTAACACACGAGTCGCACCAAAGCAACCGTGTGACATTTCGGTACAGGGCATGTTTTAATCTCATTATCTTAATGAGATTTTTATTGGCCATTTCCTTTGCTGGGGTTTTGGGAGGTGCACTAGTTAACCTGTCACATAAAATACTTGGCGTATCTGAGCTGTATTTTTGCAGGCTGGAGATGGACTTTTCTTGGGCTGTCGTGCAGTAAGCATATACTGTATATGACGGTGTGAAGCTCTCTGTGCCTCACCTCTGAGCTATTGGGGGTGTCCATCAACCAGACAAAATAAACTTGGTTGTTCAAAGTATTCACTTTTATAGGAGGTTATAAAAGTATGTGATGTGACAATGAAGTGTGGCTGTGACAGTTACAGGAGTGCATTTGGTGTGCAATATGAAATGTAAGCTTATCATAAGCTTATAATTGTCTTATAATTGCTAAATCAATAGTAGCAGCTCTGCAGTGAAGTGCATAAGATATCTTTTGCACCCTGATGGTGTGGAAAAACAGCTAGAATCCTTTTGTGCCCGTCTCTGCTGTCCCCATCCCAGCTTTCCTACCATCTGTCTTAATAAAAAAAAAGAAATATGTATTGGGAGGTAGACGGTTAACTTGGCCTTTAACACCTTTACCGCCGGGCCCGTAGTTCTACGGGCCGTTAAATCCAACGGTTAAGCGCCGAGCCCGTAGTCCTACGGGCTGCGGTCTTTTCGCGCATGCGCGGTCCGGGTGCACTTTCGGAATTTTTTTGATCCACTTCCGTTTCCGGTTTGATGACAGGAAATAGAATTATTTGGGATCCGGTTTCGACGATCACGCCCGCTCCCATTCTACAGACGAAACTGAAACTCAATTCTCTTCCTGTAGTTTTTTCTCCTCGCATTTCACTGTTTAACGTAATCCGCTCTAACTACAGTCATGGAAGTCCGTTTGACATGCGGTCTTCACTGGGAGATACAGGGAGATCTCGCGGATGTAAACAGACCGTTCACGGCTCAATCTTAAGGATTTTAACAAGATCTATGGCGACATGAAAAAAACAAAAAAACACCTTGGCACTGGTGAGTACATTATGAGATTAACCTCTGGCGGTGGATGTGTTAAAACAATGTGTGTGTGACTGTTCTAATAGACCCTCTAATGGACACCCTGATGACTGACCCTGTGATACTGCCCTCTGGGAACATCATGGACCGCTCTATCATCCTTCGCCACCTGCTCAACTCCCCCACTGACCCCTTCAACAGACAGCCACTCACTGAGAGCATGCTGGAGTCAGGTAACCGGCACACCATGATACTCTCACAACTAGAAAACAAGATGCTTCATGCAACATTGGTTTTCACAATTGTTTGTGCTTGTTTGAGATGGATGTGTTATGAAGGGTAAAAAACTAACAAAAAAAAGTAACTTGCAGACGTGACTTCAAGTCGGAGAGATGACCGAGCCTTTTCGGCTGCTGCCCCCAGACTCTGGAATAGCTTACCCCTCCATATTAGATCTAACCAGTCCATAGAGGCTTTTAAATCTTTACTATAGACACACTTTTTCTTCCTGGCCTTAAATTATAGTTGAGCCCTTATGGACCACGCCATCATCCTGCGCCACCTGCTCAACATGCTCCCATGTAGTTTCCCATCTACAGCTGCTATTTAAAATTGTAACAATCGGCCTTTAACTTTAAAAGGATAACCGTTAAATAAAAGGAAATAACGGGATCGGCAGGTTTTTAACTGATGCTTTTTATATAGAATTCACAAATAGTTGACCAATCAAATGCTAAATAAAATACACTTTGGGATTTAATTCTGTCCCTGTCTCTGCGTTGCGGTCCGAACAGACTCTTCTATACGCGCTCCCGAGAAAGTCTATTGTTTTTAGATCCAAACAAAACGTAAACGATCTTACGCACTAACGGTCCAAAAGTAACTTAAAGTTTGGGGTTACCCTTAAATTTGTTATCCACCGGAACAGAAAACATGGATTTACCTCACCAGCCGTGTTCCGTCAGAATCAATGATTCAATTACCCACAGTAATCAGACCCATTACCCCCCTTGAATGGGAAATGTTGATAGTTTTCCTACATGTATTCATCAAATACAATAACATGCATAGGTCAAGCAGAATAGTATAATGTGCCTTTGTCACAAAATGTTTTATTTCAAAATGTACACACGCTGATACTTGAGTGACAGCTGTCACTCATAACCTCGGGCACACCTAATTATTGCTTCTAGCTTTAATGTTTCTTGCTTTGCACGATCTTCCAATGTGAACAGAGCTTTAAAGGCACAAAACCCATACAGTACATAATACAAAGACAGCACAGATATCAAAGTGAAATATTTTCTTTTCTAGCCTTGCTGTCACTTTTTTAACCATATTTTCTTTTCAGTTCCTGAGCTGAAGGAGAGGATCCAGGTGTGGATGAGAGAAAAGCAGGGAGGAGGACGACTAGTGTAGATGGCCTGCCCCAACTTCTGCCCCGTTAACCATCAACTAAGGGATGTTACCAACTTGCCTGAATTCAGTATCACCACCACCAAGAAAAGAAATTATTCAGGACAAAAAAAAGGAAACCTTTTTTGATTTTTACCCACCTTTTATCGTTTTTTTGGTCTCAGACCATCATCAAAAAACAAAACATAATAAAGTTAAGACTTTTAAATGGGTTTTTTTGCTCATGACTTTGTGTATATATCTGAATATATACATATATTTAATGAGAGGTAGTCAATGCATTACAATGCTGCAAGAATGTTTCCAACATCTAACAGTTTTAGCAGCAAGGTGCATTAATTTGCTTCACTGATAATATTCTTTTTCTCTCTCTGTTTTGTAAGACTGTATGTTGTCTTCGTTAGAGACATCCAATTATGTGAAGGGGAGTGGAATACATTTAGGGAAGGGGTGCGGATGGGGTTCTGATAAAATGGCTTGCCTTGAGTCTCGCCATTGAGACGGTGACAATGACAAGCTTAAAGGACTTCACATAATGCTGCTCCTAGTCATACAGCCAACAAATGTATGTGTTAACACTCATGAGGCTCTGAAATGAGAAGTATACCCTAAACAAGGATGTAGCTCAACGTGAACTCTAGCTAAAGGTTAATTTATACTTTTGTCTTATGACCGCATCGCTTGTTGAAAATTTTTTTTTGGTGAGCAACATGGTTGTACGACAAAGTATAAATTAGGCTTAAAATGTCTGCTTTCTTTTTGAGTACAGTGGGAAGTCAAGCAGCTGTATGGCAGATACCTGTACGGTTGGTCATTTCTAGTTTGTTGTTTTTTGGTTTGTTTTCTTCTCCCTAATGACAGAGTGAATTTACTTTGTGTGTGTGCATGGCCTAAAGTCCAGAACCTCCTAAAGCCTGAGCTGTACTTGGTTGTGCATTGTGTCTCGCACCGCAAATAGTAGATCTACAAGCTCACAACGCGTTGTGTTGGGAGCTTGAAGACATGATATTTTTGGTGCATGAAATGGCGCCCAACTAAGTGTAAATCAGGCATAAGCGCCTCGTGGACTCATCTTTTTTGGCAAAAAAGGCCGAACGAGAGAATGTAGCATGAACACACTGGTGACACAAGTTGTACCATAGGAGCACACCATTGGAAAAAGAAGAGAAAAGAAAAGGATGGTCTTAAGAATGACCAACATCTCTCAACTGATGGGCTCTCTTTCGTAAAGCGCACTGTACCTAACTTGACCTTGCTGACCTTAACTGTACAGGAATCTATTTCCTTTAACCACATACCTGTTTTGGAAGCTAGGATTTTGAACTGAAATAAATGATGATGCACACATGTTCAGAAGGAGTCTTTTGTGGATTATTATCAGTAGTTTATTCGTTTTTGATTATTAGAATCAGAATCAGCTTTGTTGTAATGAATTGGGTGAAAGTGGGTGAAATTCTGCTTTAGATGAATCAAGGTAAATTGATTATTCCAAAACTGAAATTCAAATTAATTTAAAGTGTATTGCGGTGTTGTACCGATGGCCTAGTGGTTAAGGCTCATCCCACATGTAGGCTCTAATGCCTGTGTTGCGGGTTAAATTCCCTACTCCGACGGCCTTTGCTGCGTGTCACTCTCCGTTTATCTCCCCCCGTTTCCTGTCCTATCTTCACTGTTCTATCCATAATGAAGGCAGAAAAAGACCCAAAAATAAAACAAAATTAAAGTGTATTGTGGTGGAGAACAGTTCTCTATAAACTATTTGAACAGACTAAACCACTGGGTTAACTGGAGATATAACAACAAAATATACACAGAGGCTGTGATTGAATGAATGTCGGCTTTGTGAGCTCTATGCCAAAATGTAGTTACAATGTCCTCCCAGCTAGACGGCGCCCTTTCCAGTGACCCTGAATGTGGGCTGTCTGGTCTGGGATGAGGCCTTGTGCTGGTGGTAGTGCGGTGACAGCGCTGGGGACAGTGTTGCCATGTCCGCCTATTATAAGCGACTTTGGGCTTGTTTTTCTCTAAAGTTGCTTGTAATGAAATAGTTTTTTGGGGCTTGTTTCTAAAGTGTGGTTGCTTATTTGGTCTTGCTTCCTAATTTTGTTTAAACCAGTGGGTCACATTTTGAAAATATTTTACCCCCATACATTGTTGTTATTTAAAGGGATATTTCACTTTCAAAAAAACTTTTGGTCATTCTATCGTCTACTCGGGCTTTTGTGAGCCCCCCAGACCGTTTTTAAGTTGCTTGATTTAGTATTTAGATATTTAATATTCATTTTATCAGACACGCCCCCTTCCTATACAAACCCATTATAACTTCAAACTCCATTTTTAACATGTTAGATTCGTCAAAAGGGGGCCCCCCCCGCGAGGGGGCCGTGTTTTTTCGATAACTTTTTTCATTTATTTTTTAAAAAAAATTTGGAAAATGAAAAAAATTAAATACATTAAAAAAAATAAATAATAATAAATGAAAAAATTAATAAAAAAAACACGGGCCCCTCGCGTATTAGGAGGGCAGGGTGAGTGAGCAGAACCAAGGACGGGTGTTTTTGATGAATCTAACAGGCTAAAAATTGAGTTTGAAGTTATGGGTTTGTATAGGAAGGGGGCGTGTCTGATAAAATGATTATCAAATATCTAAATACTAAATCAAGCAACTTAAAAACTGTCTGGGGGGCTCACTAAAGCCTGAGTAGACGATAAAATGACCAAAAGTTTTTTTGAAAGTGAAATATCCCTTTAAAATGTATAACTGTTATAAATGTACAAAAATATTCTACATTTTTCTAATTTTCTTAAGTTTTTTGTTGTTGAAAATAGCCGATCTACAAGCTCACAAAGCGTGGCATCGCGACGCTATTTTCAAATAGCCAACGTATGTTTAAAGTGTCATAGTCGCTTACTCGCTTCTTTTGGGCTTGTTTTCATAAACCCGGTTACTTGTTTCTCTCGCAAAACCTGGCAACACTGGCTGGGGAGCGGTGAGGAGAAATCCTGCAGTATGGCGTCACGAAAAAAAAATTATAAAAAAAATCAAGACCTCTCTACATCCCATGGCTCGGAGGGATGATCCCGCTGTGATTGGTTTGTTGGTTGTCATGAAACTTCTAACTAGAATAGATAGACACAGCATCATCAGTTTAAAATCACTATGCTTAAAATGTATAATCCGCACATTGGAAGTATATCTAAAAAACGTGCGCCTGACATACTATATACGAGGCCTGTTTGTTTATGCAAGATCGTCTCGTGACATTTAAGAAGCAGTTAGATTTTACCGTATCTCAGCGTTGACTCTAGCCCTGATATACTGTCATAATATATTATATGACAGTCATGGATTAACTTCAACATAGTATTTTCACTTTCTCCCTTTTTGGTCCGTACATCTGCATAAACATTCACATTTCAAATATAAATGGTGTATTCCATGGCCACGGATGTTACAATTATGTACGGGCCCCCAGAAGTACCCATATATTCCGTATTGTTCAATAAACAGCATTTTAATCTGATCGGTGGCCATTTTCTCCATATGCTTTCAACTACGTGACCCTATCGGTTGGGAGGTGTATTGCACTCATACATTATAGCTATGAGGAAATGGCCACCAATCAGATTAAAATGCTTTTTATTCAACAATACGGAACATACGGGTACTTCTGAGGGCCCGAACATAAGTGTAAGATCCGTGGCCATGGGGTAAGAACTTTATATTTGAAATCTGAACGTAAATATAGATGTACGGGCCAAAAAGGGAGAAAGTGCAAGCACTATGTTGAAGTTCATCCATGACGGTCATGGCAGATGAGATGACTGTCTTGGATCCATGGCTAAGATTGACCGTACTTCAGCGTTAGCTCTAGATTGAAAAGTTTTAGATGTGACTTTCCACGTTCCTCTTTTAAATGTGGCAATGATAACCCGTCTAAAACAAACATGGTACCGCTATCGCTACTGTCCCAAGCAGGCAGTATTGCCAGGTTGTGCGAGAGAAACAAGCAACCAGGTCTATGAAAACAAGCCCAAAGGAGCAACTAGGCCATGCACATGACATGAGCACTTTATCTACAAGCTCACAACGCGTCGCATCGCTTGTAAATCTGCTATTTTCAAACTCTCTTGCAATAAAATGTGGAATATTTTAAACGTTTTTGAAACATTCCAACAACACAAATGCTCCCTGGCGCAAAACATTTTGATTAAAACATTTGAGAACCACATGTTTGAATAATAATTAAAACATTTGGAAGTAAGCCTAAATAAGCAACTACACTTTAGAAACAAGCCCAGAAAACCGCAACTACCAATATTTTCAAGTAAATTAACAGAAAAATAAGTTCAAAGTTGCTTATAATAACCGGACATGGCAACCCTGCACGCAGGCCTACAAAGGGCAATGATGGTCGTCTCCTCGCGTCAGCCGGTTGCCTGGCAACCAAAATAGCCTATCACAGCGCGACCATCCTCCTTTCAGACTATGGGATATATAGGCCACCGTGTCAAAACGACACAACTTCTCATTAAAGGATCACCATTGGCTCGTCAAACCATTAGTCACGGACGGCTCCCCTTTCATTGGTCCGTCAGGCTGTCAATCAGAGCAGGGGAGAGGGAGTTGACGTAATCTCTTCGGTAAATCAAGGCAATCTATCAATTCCGTTTCGCTGGTGTGCAGCAGATAATATACGGCCTGGCTTTTCTATAACAATTGGGGAAATAAACTCGTCCAAAGAGGCACCCAATGCAGTGAAACCCATCTGGTGGTGGACAACATGCTGCTATGATGGGTGTTTTTCATCAGAGTGGACTTCATCATATCTTCTCCGCTCGCACATTCTGATAAACCACATTTTGACGCCCACTAGTTTTCCGCCTGCTTTCCTTCAGTCATATGGTCGGTGTTCCTGTTTTTTCCTGCGTGAGAAGAATCTGCTAAAGTGAGTAAAAACATTTAACGGTATTGTGTTTGTTATGTTGGCAGAAAGTGTTGTTTTTTGGGGGGGTTGGTTGTTCCGCTGTGTTGGATTTTGAGGGCTGTTGATAGATACTATAGGACTGGACTGCTTGGCTGTCCCATTGCCTGATGCCTAAAGAAACCCCATTTATACTTCACCATTATGACGGAGTTGGACGCCAAAAATTTTCCAGCATAAGACGTGTCGCACGGTGAAGTATAAACGAGGCTTTAGTTAAAAATGACAGCTGCTCATCTCGTTTATAACATGGAAAAAATACATTTAGCCTATGTTTACATAATATTGTTTACGTGTACAGTAATTGTCTGCTGTCTGCGTTATCTTCTGTTCTTTCTGAATGCTGTAGAATAGATGTTGAGGCCAAGGCTGTCTGATAAGATAAACCTTTGATGACACAAATCACGGTCCCCAAGAAGACATCCGTATCCCTCCACACCCCACTGTCACTGTCTGTCACTGATGAGTGACATGTTTGTTTCACCTCTAGTCTGGACCCAATAGTTACATTGTTTCATTCCTAATTGTCAAGGCCTGAATGAAAACAATGTATCAAGACCGTTTTTAAAGGGGGGGGGGGGTGTACTGTTCTGGAAACAGCTTCGGGGCCCCCATCATACTTGTGTGTGTGTGTGTGTGTGGGGGGGGCATGACATTTTTGACATATGACAAAAATATAACATTTTATTTTATGCTTAGGACAATACTATAGGTATAGCAAGCAGGCCTGTCTAGCTCCCCCTCCCTCCCTCCCTCCCTCCCTCCCTCTCTCTCTCTCTGACTTTTGCCTATCTACCCAAATAGGGTAGATAAAATTTCATGGGCGTATGCTTTAGCAAGTATGGCTGACTGCACGGACAAGATGAACAATATATTTATTTATGTAGTAATGATGAGACCCAAGAAGTACAGCTTTATTATCAATTGTAAAGAAGACATACTGACTTACTGTATATAGTATGATCAGTAGTTGCATGGCCATGGCGAGCTGCTCTTAAGGACATAACTGGCAGGCCATTTTCTTTTGAACACAAGGCAGATTTAAATACGTTGTACAGTTGATAAATACTTGCTGCCTGTATTTGAATGGTGAAAGATTTGCTTGATTGTTTTTACCAAAATAAAAATGTCCCCAGCGCTTTTGGTCGGCCATGTTTGTTGTAGGCTGTTATGAATGGAAATGGAATATAGGAGGAATAAAGCTATGTATGGTGGGGACTATAATGGAGCTGCTGCAGTTTAGAATGTACCCTGGACTGGACAGATGCAAGCTGTTTTTACTATTTCATTCTGTTAGTTGTTGAGTGTGTTGTCACACTATTGCATTCTGTTTGTTGTGAGTGTTATGTTATTCATGCAAACACAAATGTTTTTATACTTCTTGCAGGAGGGACATATTTGGAATCTTAAGTGAACGTCCTTAACTGCAACCATGTCGGGGGCGTCTGTAAAAGTTTGCGTTCGAGTTCGGCCCTTCAACTCCAGGGAGACGGGCAAGGACTCAAAATGCATCATTCAGATGCAAGGGAACTCCACCAGTGAGTAACACACACACACACACACACACACACACACACACACACACACACACACACACACACACACACACACACACACACACACACACACACACACACACACACACACACACACACACACACGCTATCTACATAGTGACACTATTATCCAAGTTTATACTCCCCTGCCGTGTAGTACCAATTCACTTCAGTACGTCATACAATCTCCTGTCTGCTCTTGCTTCAGGGGTCTTATTTGCGAACAGCAGAATGAGCAAACTGAATGGTGGACGGTTGAGGAACAAACAGCCTGAAAGGGAATAAAAGGCATACTGAGTGAAATTCCTCCTCTTTTGAAAGGGGTGCATGCCTGAGGAGTCTCAGTGTGAGAAACGCTGAGTTAGTCCATTGTGAGGGACAGGGAGGTCACCAAACAGTCTACGCTTTGGGCCCCTCCCCCATGCAGTGTTGCAGAATGCAATAATAGTTATTGTAGTTTTATACATGGTTTTATCATTTCTGTAGTTTGCACATATAGTTTGGCAACACACACTCCCTTCTCGGCACATAGCTCCATTTTAAAGGACAGTATGCTGTATGACAGTTGCAGATTTTTGGTCAAAAGTTGGCCATTTTAAATAAATATTTACGGTAATTACATTTTCAAAAAAACATGGGAGATTGAGATCCAGTATTAAAAATATGGAGTTTAACCTTCGCAGATGTATTGTTTAATGTAGAGGTGGAGGAAGCATGTAAGGAAAATGACCTTACTTTATATTCAGTTGCAGTGTCAGCCAATGCAATTTGTCTCCCCTCCGACAGCATATAATCTGGATCGATGATTAAGATGGACGCTCAATAGATACACTTAATATGCTGCCCAGAGCTTGGGCTCCTTCTGATAACTAAACTTGGCAATGTCATGTTTCAGTTAGACTGTTGGATTTTACATCTCTGTATGTGTGATATGACTCTCCCAACAAAAAACAAACAAACTAAAAAAATTAAATAACTTAATGTTCCATTGGGGACTTGATTCATTTAATTAAATTCTGTCTCCAAAGCTCATGTTCAAATAATAATAATAAAAAGCCATATTGCAATTTGTCTAGATACTTTCTTATAATAATTCAATAGCGGTGTGGTGCTTATGCCCGTGACATCAGATAAACCAATCCATCACTGTATAGTATACTAGTCATGAAAAAACAGTTTCCACACTTTGTTACTCAATCATCCTACTCATTTGAATATAGGTTTGTGTTGGCTAAATGTGCCATGTGCTTCTGTGGTAATAATTGTATTTGTGTGAAAGGCCAGAGGATATCTGTGGCAAAACTACAGGGCTTACACATGTTTTGTACAGATTCAGCCTCTTAACCTGTTACTGTGAGTCACTTGCCATTTCAAATGGCAAGCTTGGCTGACCCCAAACACATTGTTGCGTGTCTCATTAAAAGCATTGGATCAATACCATCTCCCTGACGTCAGGTTACCCTAGAGACGTTAAATGACCCAATAACAAGACAGGGTCTTATTACGGCGTAATAAGCGTGGATCTCGGACGTCATGTGGCCACTCTGACGTCAGTCAGCCATGATGTATCTATGACATACTGTGCATGTTTGGGCCAGGTTTCAACTCGATCTGATCACCATTAAGTATGATGAAAAAAACAATGCGTGGAGGTAATTCCTTGATGTAGGCCTGTTGGCAGCATGCACAAGAAATTGTGACATTTGATCGGTCCAGTGGTTTGTGAGATTATCCCCGGACAAACTCGCAGACAGACAGGCAGGCAGACAGACCCATTTCTATACGGCTCGCCTCCTACAGAGCCACGCAGTAAAAAATACATTGCCAGAGACCCTGTGAGAAACCTGTTCTATTAAAACAGGATCCCATGTATGTGTTTGCCTGGGGCTTGTTCTTTCTGTCACTGGAATCATATCAGCCTCATTAGACTAAGCCCATATGAATCTAACATAAGATCAGGCCTTTCCTACCAGATACGCCTCACTTGTCCTTTATCTCTCAAACTCCTCCAAAGAGAAGCTTTCTGTCAAATCCCTAGTACTTTCGGGTTCATATAGCATCAGATCCCTGGGTTTTCATCATGCCAATGACACCCAGAGGTGCTGGAGGGTGACTTGAGGTTTGTAGCAGAGCTGCAGTAGAATATGCAGTGTTTTTCTTTTCTTTTTTGGTGGGGGTAGTGTGTAAGTGAGGGAGAGAGAGAGAGGAGGCTGCAGTAGTGTCTACTCTACAGTACCTCCTCCTATCACATGGGCAGATTGCAGAGCAGAATGGGAGGCTGGCAGGCAGCCATACTCTTCCCTTCATCAGGACTCCATTGCAGATGGTATGCTGAGAATGCTGTCTTATTAGCGTGATGAGCGATTGTGGCTCGCTTGTGTCGCAAACACACACATGCACACACCTATGAACACACACACACACAGCCCTGATGATATGATGTGTTGTGACTTGTGAGAAAATACGCTTTTTCTCTACGTCAGTCGCTTATGGTTTACTTGCGTTCCTCATGCATTGTTTACATAGGCCATACCCCTACTGGTTCTTTTTCTGAAACGCTTCCAGCAGCTGTTTGTTCTGAAAGGCCAGAGACTGTCATGGCTTGGGTGATGCATAGACATATTCATACTTTTTTCATCTTGAAAGCTAAAATTGTATAGCGTAATTTTGAATTTCAAAACGAGTAAGCCATTTTATGATATGGATCCAATCATCATAAGATATTTGCCATTTCCGACATCGGTAGTCTTTTGTCTTTAGTTTCTTTACAGCCTTTAGCATTTGTTTGTTTATTTTAGTACTTTTTTTAGTGCTATTAGCCTTATGAAGGCTAGCATAACCTGGGAGCGAGAGCTGTTCTGGTAGATTTGGGGTGTTAAATGTATAGTTGCTTGGTCAGGTTGTACTGTAGATGCTTGGCGGCTGTGTGGATCAGGCCATGACATTCCCCTCATTGTTGCCATGTGCTCAAGGGCATGATATGTTTTGGTGTGTGTGTGTGTGTACTGTGTACCTCAGTAGAACAAAGATTGTGTGGGTGCAAGGGTAGGATATGCTTCGCTCACTGTCTCGCTCTCTCCAGTCTCCACCGTGCTTGGAGGACTGTGAAAAATAGTGAGCAGGCTCAGACGCGGTAACTTGATTATCCAGTGTGCAGGAGAGGTGTTGTCCAAGGCCTCCAAGAACAGGCTTGGAACTAAGTAAAGGCCCCTTTCAGCAGACACTCTCAGACATACCACAGCAAATGCAATTACCATGTAACAAGCTAGGCTTTTGGGTTAGCAGGACTGCTCCTCCAAATGTGAGAGAACCCCACGACTTCAAAAGCCAGCCTTCATTAGGACCCTGATGTGTGCACCACGTTGGTCTTGGGCCGGTTATGTAACCCATGTGTTATGTTCTAACTATCAACCAATGAGTAGTTACTCATGTATGTACAGCCCAATGAGGCTGATGACTACAGTAAAGAGAAGACAGTTGGTCTATGTTATGTCTGTTATGTCAGGCCAACAGCACTGAACAAAGCTGTGTAAATTGGATACACATTGCTTGCTCATTGACCTGTTACATTGTTTTATTTTTTTCAAAAACGAGTTATCTAGCTATTTTTTTACATTTTCAAAAGTTTCAAATAGAGCTCATGTGATTAAAATGAAGAAAAGACTCATATCGTGATATTACGATATCCCAGATGACATCTTGTCTCAGATCATCATGATATCAATATAATATTGATATATTTCCCTTTTCCCAGCCCTATGTTGAATGGTCCGTTCATGGATGATATGGGCCCACCCATTGATGGTTTGTCCTCTCTGAGCAGGAAGTGGCAAAGCTCCTGAATGTTATATTATCTCATGATGGTGCTTAGGGAAGGTCAGGTCACTGTATCGGTCAAGTCTACCTCTCAGATACAATTCTGCTGAGTTTCCTCTCAGAGCCAGCTAAGGGAAAGATGCCCTAAAGATCACCTGCAGATAAGGATCGAACAAGGCCCACCATTGCCTTCCAAAGTATATTAAATGTATAGATGTGTAATTGTGTATTAATGATCTCCGCCAGGCCGGTAAACAGAGATTATGTTTTTGCCCCTGTTTGTCTATTTGTTTGTGTGCCTGTGAGCAGCTAATCTCAGGCACTGTTGGACCAATCGGTGTAAAACTTTGAACGCACACACTCCCAGTAGGCCAAGGAAGGACCTCTGCCCCAAATCTTTCAAATCAGCCTCATGGCATTGGTGGTGCTGTAACAGACAGATTCACGTTTCTTTAACCGTAGGTCATACAGTCACAGTCTTTCCCCTGGATTAATATAGGTCATGCCCATTTCTAAACAAAATGTCCCCCCATTTTTTGCAAAACACTTGTTTGTGATCAAGAAGTATCTGCTAGATGTTTCATATTCCATTCCCATTGGCTACGATTGACTTCCAAAGTTTGTGGGCTGTGGGGTAGCACTAGCCAACCCAGTCTGGCAGAGATCTGCACTCTGAGGAGCGTACTTTTCTAGTTGATCATGTTTCGATTAGACCCTGACCAGTTTTGCCAATATATCGCCATTTGATGACATCGGTATGGGCAGTTACGCAGCCAACATGTCCCAATGTGATGTATTGTGCTTGTAGATTGGCTATTTTAGAAATCTATTTGAGCTTATGGGGTTAAATAAATGTATTACATTTATTTGTATTTAATATTTATTTGTTTGCTTATTCATTGTATAATTAATGTTCATATTGAAGTTTATGTATATAAATGATCTATCAAAAGGTTGTTTGTTTTTTGTTCTATTTGTTAAATGTTTTTTTTAATTGATCGGTTATCGGTGGACTCTCCAAGATCGGGATCGCCGTTGAACCCCAAAACATTTGGCATCATCACCTTTTAGAAGGCCACTTGGGCCTGAGGATGTATGCACAAGTGAAGGGAATTTTGCTCTCCCCCAAGTCATCATGACCAATAAATAATCTTTGATGATCATAATATCTAGCAAAACAGTCTGGCTGATCAATAATTATGTAATTGTTCAGCCCTACCTCATAGCCCTCCATCGGGTCATCCCTATGTTCCCTGGGTTCTATGTTCCCCGCTTACCTTAGGGTTATTGTAAGCGGGGAACATAGATACGCTCCCCCCTCTATGATTGCATGTGTGGGGTAATGGTTGAGGGTCTCACTGAATAGCAAAGTGACAGGATAAGACCAAGGCAGATTGTGAGCAGGGGTGTTGCACATGGAAGGTCATCTTCTTACCATTGAACTCCGTGGAGACAGACAGGGCTGATTGACCTGATTAAGGCCAGTAATCCTCCTGCATGCCTCAGGTTGCCACGCCCTGCCCACTGTAATCCCGCTGACCCTTGTAGTTCCACCAAGACACACACACACTCAGGGTGTCGCATTCCTGCCCGACTGATCGTCATGCTTGTGATTGTTTTGGAGCATGACACACACACACACACACACACACACACACACACACACACACACACACACAGACACAGACACAGACACAGACACACACACACACACACTAGTTGGTGATCATCAGAGAGATGCATTCCTCACTGACCGACATGATGTCGAGCTATGGGAGGCTTATTTCTCTGTGTTTATTACTTAATTGGGATGGTCAGGAAAGTTGTTAGGATGGGATGATTTAGATCTTGTGAATTTAGGTCAAGACACAATCCGGTCCATGTGCTGCTGTTTACTTATTTTTCTGCAAACTATTTATAACATGATGTGGTCTGCTGATACTATCAGCTGTTCTATCACCTGCGAGTACCATGAATTTCAAAGTGTTATTCTGTGTATGTTGATCAGAAGCACATGATTTGGCGTAATTTCCGCACCACAGGAGTGAGGTCTCATGATCCCATTTGCACTCTGTCTGTTTCAATGAAACACTGTACACAGTCAACCATTTATCCAACTGAAGTCGGATACAGAAGCTTAACAAAGATGTGTATGTGTGTGTGTGTACAGTATGTGTGTTTGTATTATCTATCTTCTGACTGTCTGTCTGTCTCTATAAACTGGGGGCAAAACAACATGTTGTGAGCTTGTAGATTAGCTTTTTCTTTCTGTGAAGAGACTGTACTGTGAAAAAAGGAGTGGACCAAGTACAGTATAGTGCCCTGGGGACCTCAGTCTTAATTGAGCAGCCCTACAGCATAAGTGCATCCTGAGTGTTATTGTTACTATGAGAGTGTACAGATGTTGGTTCTACTGGTACACATTAAATGCACCAGGAATATGGTATGTCCTGGAATTCACTTGCCCAGGCAGAGGTCAGAAGGGTAAAGTGATAAATGCTCTCGTACATTGCTGTTTTTGCTCTCTAGCTGACCACACACCCCTTGTGGCTTTCACACTCCTCACTTGTGTTGACTTTTCACCACCCTCTCCATTTAGTTTCAGTTTACACATATCCGGGAAGCCAATACTTATGCAGAGTTTTGTTACGGCATTGCTTCACTTTGGATTGATTTCACCCCAGCATCAATCCAGTGATGGGCTTGCTTGGTATATGTGACAAATTTGAGATTGCATAGGTCTAGCTTCATTTAAAGTAAGCTTATGGAATAAAACAAAGAAACAGAAAGTTGACCAATTATCCTAGTATCTGCACTCGCATACTTCAAACGTACACAGTAACTGTGTAGTTGACACAACAATCACAAGGTAGACAGTGTGCCTGCCTGGTGAAGCGTTTGGCAGGTAATTCACCACAGGGCTCAGGGATTGGCAAGACATGAGACGGAAATAATGAAAAGATGTACAGTTCTACAAAACAGGTGGATTTCATTACCTTTCAGATTGTACCGTGTGTGCACCTGGTGAATAAAACCTACACGAATCCTCATGAAACTATGAAACTATGCCAGCTTACAGTTTACAGAAACATGAAATGTATTCTGCTGCCCTGATTAATGATGCACCTTGAGATTTACCAAGTATTATATTGCTTTGGTCTGTAGTCCTTTGGATATTTTGACAGTTATGATGAAGCTCTTAGTTTGCATGTTAAGTAGGTAGCTGAGCAAGCAGCAAAAATGCATCACCCCACATTTGTATTATAGTGAGATATTTTCCTATATTGTACATGGCCCCTCAGTATTTTTAGCTCACTATCAGTTCCTTCAGGTAATTGAGTCTCTGTGCGTTAGTTAGTAAGTTAGTTTGCGTATGTGTGTGTATATATTATATACACAAGACTGTGCACCTCTCCCCAAAGATGAGGGATATGAGGAGAGAGAAGAGCAGAGGATATGATGATAGGAGGAGCTGGCTTGAGAGGGGGAGGGGGGTGAATTGTCGTAGCGGCAGAGACGGTGAAAGTCGTGCACAAGCATGAGTCACGTGCGGGAGAGCGTGATTGGGGGGGCACAGTGCACACAGCCGCCCGGCCAGCCAGGAGTGATGGGATTTCAGTCACACCGTTCAAGGCTTAGAAATGCGTGAAATATATACACAGTTTTGCCAAAGGGGGAAAAAAAGATAAAGCTGTTGTCTCTTTTTCATTGTCCTCTTGTGTGTGGATTGGAAGCACTGTCCAGTGTCCCTTACAGTAGATGGATGCACATTGGGATCTGATCCTAGAGACCTGCACTTGGATTACAGTAGCTGCCTGCCTGCAGACGGCAGTATCCATTTTATTAATATTACTCAAGTGAAAGGCCAGTGTTTAGCCCACAAGTCCTTTATTAACTCTTCCCCCACCTAAGAAGGTACAACGTTAAGTGTGTTTTGCAAAAAAACACAAAATAGCGGAAAATCTTGACGGGCGGAAATGAGCGTGGTGGTGTCCTGTTGTCATGATCCAAGAAATCCAGGGAAAATGTATTTTGATTGTATTACTTATGGTTCAAGAGTTAAAGCCCTAAACATGAATTTTATTGGCCTATAGAGCCACCATGAGGCAGATTTGAAAAATGTATCTTCTTTGTCCTAGTGGGAATCTTTCACGGCAATCGGACACTGACGTTCATGATTTGAGCCGTTGTGGTCCAATGGTGCCGGATATTAGCTGTTCACAGAAAAAAGGACGGACAGACACACCTGGCTTGGTGGAGACAATTAGTCTGGTGAAATTCGACTTAACTCCACCAAACCTTTAAGATATGTCCCAGTTTGAGGCTGCCTAAATCATAAGTCGTAATAGTGAGGACTGATCTCATAACATCACTAGGTAATTATTGTGAATCTAGATGGAAGAAGGCCAGTTAATGGAGTTTCTGTTTGTGTGTGTCTCTCGACTCTCCATGTCTATTCATTTGTCGGTGCGTTACCTCGTCGGTCGCCTGTGTGATAGGAAATGCATGGCTAAAAAAAGTTTTTCACACAGCAGCGAAAATGAAAATGCTACAGAATGGATATCCACATTTAGGCACCTATATACCAGGAACGTTGTGGTATGACTTCCTCTTGAGTGGCAGGATCCTATGCAACTTATGGAAGGGGAAGACAATATTGATAAGGCGTCTGACTGTACATCTTGCTCATTGAGGTCATAATTTATATTGTTTGTTCAGTGGATAAAGATTCACCGGCTGTCTACGCACAATGGATGTACAGTAGGATGTGATACTCTTGTTTATGGGTGCAACAGTTAATCAAACTAATCGATTGAATAGATTATGAAAATATAAAATTTCAAAAAAATGATACATTTTTGTGAATGTGAAATTTAGTATTGTAATTTCTTTTTACATTTTCAAAAATACAGCAATAGCCATTGTAGATTGACAGCGCATCACAATTCAACACAGCTTACCTTGTGCATTGGCTATTTTTGTGTGACACTGTTGACACGATAAAGGACATTTTATTGATCACAAAAATGTATTTGGAATATTTTCGGGTTGATGTAGAAAAGTAAAACAAAAACCAACAAGAAACTGACTTCTCGGTTATTCATTTAATTTAAGAAATTATTTAATATTTTGCTGAGAAAAGAATCAATACTTGCAGCCCTACTCTTTCTTGTTTCTAACACAGAGACCAATATAGGTCCAGTGTATTTTTCCTCTGTTGCTTTAAATCAGACTGCGCTCACAGCAGCAGCCCACATCCATCTCCACGCATCTCTGACTTGATGATGCAAGCAGCGACTAAAGGCAGATAATGGTGCGCTTGTTCTGAGGTCATCGCGTTCCTGGCTTACTTCTTTTCTTCTGCACTTTGGCTCGTTACCCTCAGTGGGCTAAAATGGCCATTGAAAATAAAGTGAATGCAGTTTTTTAGTTCGTTTTGTGTCTGTTTGTTTTCACTCAGACCAACACAGCTCTCCTTCCAGACCTTGTTTCATTTCCTCCCACGGGCTGAATTCAGTGGTTAGCAGCTAGCCCTCTGTAGTCCAGGCACGAGCGGCATAGTGTTGGTCACTGTGCTCATTTTGTTTGTATTATTCATGAAGCATGGTGGGGAAAGGGAAGAATTATTTTTGAATCCTTAATTAATAAGTTGGATGAGTGTTCCCTCCCTCTGGTTGGCTCCTTGAAACCTCTGTCTCATGCTGCTGTGCTGTGTTAATACCCTGCAGCTTATTGAGAGGAGAGACTGACACACTCACACACGCATGCGCACGCTCATATGCGCACACACACACAGCAAGTATGCATGTGTAACTCACAGACACACACACACACACACAATTTCCCTTTACCGCAGAGAAGATGCTAGATAAAAGGTGTTAGTCATATAACGGTGTGTGCAAGAATAGTGAAGATCTACAAGCTCACAATGCGATGTGTTGTGAGTTTGTAGATGGGATATCTTCAACATTTTGCCCCTTTTTTACTTTTTACCTATAATGACATCCCCAAAATAGGGTTTGATTATGAATTGATTATTCTATTAACCATTATCAATTATTTGTCAAATAAACACAACATAAATGTCCAAGTATTAATCTCTATTCTGTGGGTTAGTCTTTTGCTGCTCACAAGGTTTACATAAAGCAAGTGGGCACTTAAAGAGAGGCTATGGTTTCTGTACATAGGCTAGTTGAGGAAATCCAGGTCACTGCTGAGTAAAATGGGTGCCTATTGTGAGAAGTGGATGGTGAGAAGTGAATGTTAGGGGCTGTTTCCTCCCTTGTCTATAATGCCTGGTCTCCACTGTTGCCCACGTCCAGCCATTCCGCCTAGGTCATATGATGTGTAGCAGGGATGGATGTATACTCTGCTGTGTGGAGGCTTGGGTTTTGGATGGGGTTTATCTATGTTTTCCAAGTTTAAACTCAAATAAATTCTAAATAACTTTTATATGGCAGGTATTCCCAAGACTGGTCTACTGTATGTAGAATCTGTGTTGTTCTGGTTCTACTTTGATTATTATTATTATTATTATTATTATTATTATTATTATTATAATTTTACAGTGGAAACCGTTTCCTACAAGCCAAACTTTAACAACCTATTCCCTTTCATGGCTTTTACTGGAATACAAACTGTGATCTACTCTCTACTGCAGATATAACACAGTTATATGGCAGTGGGCTCCTGCCCAACTTCATTTTAGGAATGAGATCTCTTGCCTCGGCCTGGCACTTGTGTTGATGGACAATTAATCCTGCGTTGGCTTATGTCTGGAAAAGCTTTCCAGGACAAGGATCTAGTTTTAACTCATTCACTGCCACAATTATTGCTGGCCGCGTTTGCCCACTGCCAGAGATTTTTCATTTAAAAAAAAAAGTACTCAGGAGCCGAGATACAGAATTTTTAAGTTTTAAGTTAACAAGGAAGTGGATGGGAGTGTAGATCTTTAAACAATCATATCTCCTTGGTCTTTGGGTCAAATTTGAAAAAAAAACTAAAAAAAAAAAAAAAAAAAAAAAATTAATTTTTTTGAAAAAAAAAAAATTACGTTTTTTACGTCAGTGGCAGGATTGGTAAACGGGACGAATTACGTTTTTTACGTCAGTGGCAGTGAATGAGTTAAGTGCTGGCTATAGTGGAGTTAAACAGCTGCAGAAGACGTTCACATCTCTCCAGTGGCTGCGTGCTGTTAATTTTGTTAAAGAAAATATGTTTTTTTTGTTATGTTTTTCTGACAGATTATACATAACCTTTTTAATATTGTTCCTTCACGTTGATATGTCAAAGTTGAGAAGAAAAGGTCTTTGTCCCACTATTAAACCAGACAGATTTTCTGCTCAAAAACACTATGAAATATTCCTTCCATGTCATTCATTTAAAATCTCTAGCATAGTGCCTTGTTAACAGCTTGGCATGTCATGGCAACTTTGAGTTCAGATAACACAGGTGTAATTTTTAAGCTGGAAAATGCCCTGTGATGCTATGGAAGCGCAACTAGCTCTGAGGCCCCCTTTTGTCACATTGGATATGTTTTGATTGATCTGGGACCTTTGCTGCAGGAGTGAAGAATGCCCTTTTTGAAGGAGGACTGCCTCCCCAACCCCAATGGCTTTGACGCTCAAATCTCTGCCATGTTACACTGACAAGAGGATCTTTTATCATTTTGTGAACGTTCTGTTAATGTGAAAATGACAAACAAGTACACACACACACACACACACACACACACACACACACACACACACACACACACACACACGTACAGTACACACAGTAAAGGCCCCCTGTGAACCAAAATTGTCATTCAGAGTTTTGTTATCATTTCACTTTCAGCTCTGATTTCCTTTCAGTCTTGTGCCATCATGAAGGCTTTAATTCTCCGTGTCAACACCTGAGAGACAGCCTAATATCCCTCTCTCTTTGTTGCAGTGCTGTGTTTGTTTAGCTTGTGAATGGAGCGCTGCTGGCTTAGCATGTTCTCTCTCTCTCTCTCTCTCTGTCTGGTAGCTTCTAGAAGCCTTTCTATGGCCCCTGTTGTCCTGGCCAGCAGCGAGGCTGCGTAAACGGCTAATATCAGGGGTCACTCGGTTTGCTAGCTAGCTATCAAAATGTCCCAAAGCGTGGGAGCAGCGTTCGGTGAGGCAAGGACTGTGGCGGAAAGGTTGTGCGGCTGAAATCTGCCCATTCCTTCCTGTCACTGACAGTCTGTCGGCATGTGAAGCGCCAGCTGCCATCTGCTGCTGCTGTATAAATAGACGGTGTACGCGGATGGAGCAGCTGGCCAGCAGGCCAGGCCGCTGCCTGCAACCTTTCCCAGTGGTTTGGAGCCAGCTATTGACAGACAACTCCAACTAGCCTTGTGTCCTCTGTGATAGGGATATCTCTGAAAGGAAGGGCTGTTATATAGGGCTAATAATATTAGGGCTACCCATATACTGTGTAGGCCATTATGGTCATGAATAGTTGGCTCAGGAAAAAAACGCTTCCTTTTATTGGAGATTGTGAGTGCATTAACCACTTTCAAGTTGGCGTCCCTATTTTGGGCATGTCGTAGGCAAGAAATCCAAAAATCTACAAGCTTACAACACGTTGTTGATGCAACAAGTGACCTTGTAGATTGGCTTTGCTGTTTTTGAAATGGGGCTTCTGGTGCTTAAAGCTCTATTATGTAATTTTATTTAGTGAGTAAAATGTTATTCTGTCCAATCTGTATGGTAGAGTGTGTTAATACAATATAACTTATACAATTGGGGTGGTTGTATCTGCTCTCCCTGCTCTTCTATTGAGGTTGGACATGGACAAAATCCTGTTTCCTGGTTTGACAAACATTTTGACCTGAAGGTCAAAATTCAGTTTCTTCCAAGAGCAACAGGTTTAACCTGTCATAAAGGTTTCTGCCTCCTTGCAGAGGTCTACCTAAGGTGGGGGTTTGAGAGGAAATTGTGCTGCTGACTTCAGCGTCTTGCAAAATGCTCCTTCATAGAAAGTCTTTATTAAACTTTTTATTTAAAATTATTATAATTATTATTTTGAAACATCATTGTATGAATTCAACATGCTGTACATGTACATGGGACATATATATATCCACGACCTTCACTGGATATATATATATATATATATATATATATATATATATATATATATATATATATATATATATATATATATATACAACTGGGTCTGCATTACCGACATCACGTTGTTACTAAGAGCACTTACAGGTGGCTGCAATTTGGAACTTTGGCCCCTTTGTATTAAACTGTACTTTCATTTTTGTTTCTACATCTTTTATTTCAGCCCGTCGACAAACATTTATTTTATAAAGTAATCAAATTGGTTAGGGCTACATCCATGTAAAAAGGGTCATTGTCCTTTGATGGAGGGGAACAGGCCACATAAAGGCTTGTCATAACAGATTACCTAATGTGTTTTGCAGGCTCTGTAGTCAACTGCAATACCCTGCATTCAATGCATTGTTCTGGTGTCTTCCTGTGCCTTTACCCCCTCCCTCCCTCTCTCCTCTCTCCTGTTAGAAAGGGGCGAAATGACGTGATCAGCTTTCTGAGTAGAAATGGACAATTCGTCTAGGGGTGGGAATTCAGCGCCTCCCCCTAGAGTTAAAATAATTACTCTGAAGTAATGGCACAACTAATGAAATAGTATGTACTGCTGTTAACATTAATAGGATTAAACTTTCTCATAGTCTGACGTCTGGTCCTCCCTGTGGGTACTGTCCCCGGTCTGACTCAACACCTCTGAGCTTAGGAATATTAGTTTCTTACAGCTCCCCAAGCTTACTAAACTCTTAACCATCTTAGGCCAGAAAGATCCAAGCTTTTTGTCAGGAGCGGTCCCCATTCTTTCTTTTTTCATTTTTTTTTCATAGCTATTGTTTTATGTTATGCCCTCGAATCCAGGGCTGTGCAGGGTTTACTGCACTTGGTGCATGCGTGTGCTGTATCCAAAGGAGGTAATCCATATACCACATGCCACAGTTTCTGTTTTGGAGATGTCGGGTTTGCTGTGTTTTGGCTGCAGCAGTCTCAGCTGTTTGTCGAGTTGTGCAGCAGCGCTCAGGCGCTACTTTTAGCACTTAGCGTTGAGCGGCCAGCGAGAACTCTCCGACACCTGTGCTGCATGGCCCTGACAACCCAGCCTTCTTGCAGGCTCTTGCCAAACAGACTGAATGTAACACGTGGAGAGTGTCCGTCAAGAATGTGCCCCGTAAACCCTTTCTGTTTCCTCTTTAAGATCGAGGAACAGTATTAATGATGCTTGGGTGAAAGTAAAATCATCTGTTCATGTTAAGCTCCTGTTTTGCTGCACCAGTCATGGATAAACTGTGACGTAGGTGTGTGCAGTTATCATGGCATGTCAAAATAGATGATACTGAGCTGTAGTGGGACCGAGAGAATTCACCAAAAATAATATATGGTGCCTACGGTGAACTGTTACATCACACTGCTGCACATATGCACACAGACCCCAGGGAAGTAATTAAAATTCCTCAGCCTAGCAGAAAGGGGCACATATGGTAATGACAATGCTGCACAGATATTATTTCAATGAATGTCTGGGTCCTTTCCTTGCAGCATTTAAGACATTTGCTCTGCTTTCTTTTGTTCTTAAATATGCAATTTATTAAATGAATCTTTGCACAGTCTCTGACGTAGGGCAGTGCTCTCAGTTGCAGCTATTGATCGACTCAAGCCAGACAGCAAGCACTTTAGAGGGTCATTGGAGAAGAGAGGCAGACATTTTCAGCCATTTTAGGCCCCACTTGCCTGTTAGTCTCAGGTGAATGGGGGTAGCTTTTAGTCCCCATCTGGTGCTCCCAGACATTCTAACGAGCCAATTACTGGGGGCATAGTTTTCCCTTTTCACATTGTCCTTGTGATGAAGGCCTGGACACAAAATGTCTGCCAGTCACATCCAGCTGTGCGTTGTTCTTGAGATAGCAGGATGTGGTTAGTTAACTGGTATCCACCCATCCTTGAAATGGAGTGCTCCTGGGGAGTCCTGGCACCTTATTGGCCAGGAAAGAGGAGCTGATCTGATCATCCAGATCGCTGGGGATGGGGAAGGATAAACATTTGACATCCCCCCTCATAACCTGCCATCCCACAGAGCCAGGACGCTAGAACAGCAGCTTGCATCTCTCTGTTAGCAGTGAATGAAACTCTCCTGATTTTGAAATGAGCTCCCCCACTCAGAGTCTCAGACTTGCAGAGTTGTCAAACTTGTCGTCCATTTGAGTGAAAGGGAGATAGGACTTGTAACATAATGACCTTATGATGACATCGATTGATTGAATACTTAACATTTTGCAAAAAAAGGCACAGAAAGTACAGTTTAATACAAATACAATGCTAAAAGGATTGAACCGAAGAAAGCACTATGGCTTGTTTCCATTGGGGTCCTGTGTGTTCAATTAATTGAAACATTTAGTGACAGACAAATATACAATACTATGCAAAAACAATCATATAAAATAGTTGTAATCCAAAAGAAAAATATGTACAGTAAACAGTTCTCGGGGGACACAGCGTTGATGGCGCTCTATTCTCTGTTCTCATGGCTGAATGAAGGTTATGCTAACCTGGTATAGGACCAGTCAACTAGTACTTTGTATTTCAAAGAAAAAACGTCCTAGATAAGTAAGGAAGAGACTCTGGCACTCACGTACAGCTATTTACGGGTGTAACTACTACTCTTGCGTTTATCACAAAGAAACAAAAAGGTTTTAATGCACAAGAGGTGTTTCTGATGTTTGCTTATGGAATATGTCATGTAAAAAAAATCATGGACATTAGTGCATTAAGTATTGAGGCGAGAGACAACAGAATGCAATGTGCTGCATCCCCCCCACTTGTGTCACGTTGAGGTTGTTATGGCAACCAGAATCTGGTCCCATACCTGTTGCCATGGTTGAGAAGGGCAGAGTGACGACGTTGCTCATTAGGCAGAAGGATGCGTTGGCCATTTTAACATGCAAGATATGATTCTACGTGGAATATATTTATCAACCATAAATAGAAAGCAGTTTGATGGTTGACATTATTTGTAGAGATATGTTGTATCTGAGCGTCAGCTCATGCAATTGCGTTTTTTGATTCTCTTATAAGAGAAATAAACACAGTGTGTGAGTTAAATTACTTAAGATGGTTTGAGACAGAGGGGAAAAGTAGTATATATATGTATATGTATATATATATATATATATATATATATATGTGTGTGTGTGTGTGGTGCACTGTAACAAACAAGGCCATGTGGCTCTGATTTACTAATTTCTCAACTTCATACTGATCAAGGCCAGTTGGCGATTGAGATTATTTTTTCGCATTCATAATTTGATGACCAGGCCATCGGTCAGTAGGACTCCGCCGGTCATCAAATTATTGGATTCGGAATGCGACAAAAACGTAAAAATCTAAAAAATTCAAGGCTTCATTTGGTGTGCAATTGATAGAAAATAAGTATTTTTGAAAAAGTTAAGGTGGCAGTTCTTCCTTGGCCTATAGTGGAAATGTGCGTGCAAAGTTTAACGGCAATTGGACGCTGTGTTTTGTGCTATTTTGTCCTGCAAACGTATAATAATATCTCTCATGAGAAAACAACAAGAAAAACGGGTGGTGGAGTTAGCTGGGGAAAGGTTTGGAGGGTGGAGGCATCTCAGAGAGTTTTGGGGAGTGCATTCCACAGGTTTGGGGCAGCAAAATCCCTGTCGCCCCAGGTACGGTACTTGGTCTTGGGGACCTCCAAGGAGGTTTGCGTCACCAGACCTGAGGAAGCGGGAGGGGATATGACGTTTGAGGATATCGAAGAGGTAGGGGGAGACAGATTGTTCAGTGCCTTGTAGGTGTTAAGTAGTATTTTGAAGTGGATTCTTTGTTTGACCGGGAGCCAGTGAAGGTCGTGGAGGACTGGTGTAATATGGTCTCTAAACTTTGGAAGCCAATTGTAGGCAATCTGAATGGAATAGGGGAACGAAATGAAATAGCCGCCCTCCATTTATCATGAAATAACCACCCTCCATTTATCATGATTGGTACAGTATGCATTAATTTTGTCATTTCACAGTACTTTTTAAGTCCTTATAATAGACCCTTTTTAATGGACTTATAAAAGACCTGTTCCTATGACGCACGAGCAGATGGACAAGGAGGCAGCTATCTGGGGTGGAGTGGGCAGATGCGTTCATGCCACGTCGTGAGCATGAATCACCACAGAGCGGATGGAAGGAAATGTGCACATTCACCGATGCAGCCTGCACAGCAACCATCCATCCTTTTATCCCACTGATTGCTAGTATGTAGCGAAGCCACAGGGTCCCATTTCACACTACATTGACATTTTTTGGCATTTAGTTGACACTCTTATCAAGATTGACATATAACAAGGGCAGCCAAATAATAAACCTCAATTCCTACATAATGACGAGCCGCCAACAGGTGTGTACGGATCAGAGCCGTAATGCCCGACGGTATTCCTTTATCTCAATAATGATCATGTAAAAGGGATGGTACTGTAGCAGGACAAGAAATGGAGGACGTTAAGAAGATGGGTTTTTCTTTTTATGTCACCATCCTGTCCCACATTATCCCCATAATGATTAAACCCCCAGTTCCTTCGTCCCACTTCTTGCCCCCCCACACATGTGTCCCAAGATATAAGCTCATGTTATGCTGTATTGGCGTGTAGCCCTGTTTCCTATTGTAAGTTTAGCTTGTCATGGCATGGGCATACTGTACAGTACCAACTGGCCCTGTCATGGTCAAACCAGTGTCCTTCATGCCCCTATCTATGCTGCTGGCACAGGGAACCTGTCTGATCATCAGCCAGGTTCTACTGCTAAGCGGCCTCGGTGGCAGTGGAACAGCCTGCCTGCTCTCTCATTAATAACCACTGTGGATTGTTCCAGGAAAGGGGAATAAGGGCGTTAGTAACATAAGTACTACATTTCTACCTCACCCCCTGGCTCAGTTTCCCTTTAGAGACGGGTCAAAGGTGAAACGGGGCTTTATATAGCCCCCCCCAACCCCTTCTCTCGTTGTCTATCTGTCTCCTCTTCCAGTGCCCAAAATGGAAGTCGCTGCACCACTTCGTGGGGGGGGGGGGGGGTAATATCGTTTTTTTACCTGCGCTAGGTTGCATTATTAGCTTCCTACCAAGATTAGAATTTCATCGCAGCAGCAGCTGCCATGTTCATCACATATTCAGACTGGAGCAGTTGGCATTCAGGTTTCTGAGGACACGCTGTGCTTCTCTGTCAGCATGTGACCCATGGAGGGCGATATGCAATCCCCTGCTCTCCGCATCCGCTGCATTATTGATCAGTGCGTTGAAATCCTCTGAAAACACACACACTCACACTCACTCTAAAAGGAGACATCTCTTTGCAAAATGCTCTCAAGCCCCCCTTTAGCTCAAGGAGCGAGTCACAGACCTGCTCGTAATTGGCCCTTTGACGATGCAGGACATTTGCATATGTAAGAGCTAATTATTGCTTTGAGGATGGGATTCAGAGATTATATTGGAAAGCGCTGAAAAGGCTGCAAAATGCCCTCACAGAGTTGCCATTGCTGTGGTTTGATTCCTGAATGTAAATTGGGCTGTGGGGGTTTTCCCTCTGTTTCTATTGCTGGACTGTTTAGATGGTTGCTATGTCCTGGGCACGCCCGTTACTTCAGCCATGTCTGCTCCTTTTTTTCCACTCACCCTTCCGCTCCTCCTCCTCCTACCCTACCCCCTTCTGCTCTGATGGTGGAGGTATGCATTAAGTCTGGCTGGCCCCAGCCAGCTCGTTGAATTGGCCCGAGTGCAAGGCAGCTTTAGCCAACTCGGGCACAGTCTGTCAAGGGATATGGGTGTTGAGTGTATACTGTATGTGGGGGGACAACTAAAGTCTAGAAAGACCTTACAGTACATTCATTCCTTTGGCTGTGTGTGTCTCCTCTTTCCTTTCCCTGTTCCCCCCCCTTTGCCAATACCACCGCAGAGGCTTAGTCTGCTCTTGGGTGTGGAAAGCTCGTACATCTGTGTCGTGGGACCAGCAAGCATGTTTGAAAGGGATGACATGCCAGACATGGCTGCAGATTGTTGTTCATTAAGAAATGTCTGTGTGGCCATAGGGAACGGCTGGGCAGAGCAGGAATGTTGTGGTGTCATCATCATGTCATGTCATGTGCACAACAGGTGATGGTTGGCTGGCCAGGAAGGGAAGGGTACATGCTTTACCATTAACTATCACTGTTCTATTGTCTCCTTTTTAACCACATGAACCCTAGCGCCCCTATTTTTGGTTGAATATTTGGCAAAAAAAAGCAGATCCACACGCTTGCAATGCGACACACTGTGAGCTTGTAGATCGGCTATGTTCACTGAAAATATTTGGTGTAGAGGGGAAAACAGGTGTGGAGGAATAGTTGGTGTAGAGCCAGTCTAAGTATATATGTTTAAGTGGTTAATAAGCAGTGCTGCTGTATGTAGTACACAGATCAAGGATGAAGATAGTGATTATTACACACATGCAGTTGACTTTCAGTTCACGGAAGAAAAAAGAAGTGTGACTTTTCGTTCCAAATATATCTGTGTTAGTGCCGTGATTCATTGCACAGGAAGTTGATGGACAATATTTACCAGCCATGTTTGAATGACATGTTGTGATTTGTCCATGATGTAGAACTGTATGTTTTTACAAATCCTACATACATACATACATAACTTTTTCTAAAAGATTTCATCTTCAAATCAGTACCCATAACTAAATGTATTGATGCATGGGCTGTCATATCCTTGCAATGTATGTTAATCCATTAGTAAACAAAACTGAAAATAGTAAAACAAAGAAAAGCCTATGATGGCACAAAATCACTGTGCATAGTGCTTGACGTTAAACCGGAAATAAAAGGAAGTGGCCGTTATCTTATCTTCACACTTGTTGTTGCCAAATGTTAGTGGTAACATGTATCTGTTTTTTCTCCCAACAGTCATTTCCAACCCCAAACAACCAAAGGAACCAGCAAAGTCCTTCAGCTTCGACTACTCCTACTGGTCACACACTACGGTGAGCCTGCACATTCACATCCTATTAACCCATTCAAATCAGGAAAGCATCTGTGTCATTTTAGCTTTATATATATAGCAACATAAGATTTTCAGAAAACTCTGAGGATTTAGAACGGTGGTTCTCAAAAAGTAGCAGATATACAAGCTCACAGCGCGTCACTTGGTGCCACGCTGCGAGCTTGTACATCTGCTATTTGAGATTTTTTTTTTAATGTGTTTGAATTTTTTGCACACAAATCTTCTCTTTTGGGGTCCCTGGCACAAAACATTTTTGGATGAGGGGGTCCGCAGCCAAATACATATCATATCATTTTAGGGGTCCTTGGCACAAAAAAGATTGAGAACCACTGATTTAGAAGGCATTATGTGGAATCAGCCTCAGGTCTTAATGGGCAGGGGTGCACATAACTGGTGCGCAGAACGGGACCATTTATTTGGTGAACGGGATTTGGTGAACGGGACCATTTATTTGGTGCGCACCAAGTCACATCTCCAGGTGCTCTTCTGAGTACTAGACCTAAAAAGTTATGTGCACCCCTGTTAATGGGTTAACAGCATCTCCAACATCTGACAACAAAGTGCAATTATAATTATATACTGGCCAAGTTTGATACAGCCTGAGTAGATTAAATATATGTATTTCAATATGCGTTCATATCTTTCCCACAGCCGGAGGACCCCAGCTTTGCATCACAGAACCTTGTGTACAATGACATTGGCAAAGAAATGCTGCAGCATGCCTTTGAAGGCTACAATGTCTGCATTTTCGCTTACGGACAGACAGGATCTGGCAAATCTTACACAATGATGGGCAAGCAGGAGGATGGACAAGAAGGAATCATTCCCATGGTAAGTACAGGTCCCTTTTAGGCACAGGAACTTTCCCTGAAGCTCAGGAACTTTATCTTGTTTTATCTCTTGGTTAAATCCTTGGGCATAATTTCTGGGGCAAAGAAAAGTCCCAGAAAGTCCCTCACACCTACAACTCATCTAACCCCTGCTCATTATCAATCCCTGCTCTCAAGGTAGTATAGTTTTGGAACTATCGGGATTGAACATCACTGGTTGGTCAAGCGCTAGGTCTTGCTTGGTGATAAATGTTACACATGCGCCATGTATATAAAATGGATGGAACAGAATATCAAAAAGGACATTTTAAAATGCTCAATGTGGAAAAAGCTTATTGTACCAAAACAACAACCCAGGAACATCAACTTTTGGCAGAAATCAATGTTTATTACCAGTAAGGAGGAATAACAAAGTGTGTGTTCCTGCGTTTGCATGTTAATCTGTTTACTTATAATCAGTTTCTATGGAGAGGAAAATGCTTAACATTAATTATTGTTTTGCCTTCGGATTACGTTGTCATTTGGCAGTTGATGGTGTCTATGACCAGTAAGGTGTGCGAGAAAGTATGTTAGCATGACCCAAAATAGGCATGGCTGCAGATCATGTAGGTCTACCAACGATCTCAGCCCAGGCGTGTATCAGCTGCAGCTGACCGAATAATACGACACAATGTCCCCATTCAGATACCTGGTTGAAAATGGCGTTGAATACCCACCCCCGCAGCACTCAGCTTCCTGTCTCTGTGCAATCTACAATGTCCGGTTTGGTAGTTTATGACAAACTGCCGTTTCAAATTAACACGAGCGATGGGGTACTGAGTCTGACGCATTTCAACGCATATGTTGCACGTGCATTCAGTCAGCTACAATAATAGGTTGTCGCTTAAAACTGAGCAGCTAAGCATTCTTCTCTGAGAGCATACTGCATTAAGAAATTAGGTTCCTAGCATTAGAACATCACAATTGAGTTACGGTGTTGACGTCCAGTGGCCTGGATGTTGAGGATGATGAGGTTACTGGAATGTTCTTGGCTGCCACTTGCCTTGATGAATTTTGTCAAGTTACATTTCTGTTTATTTAATGTCTTCTTACCTGGCTTCATCTAAGGTAGATTGGATCATTGGATGTCCAATTTCATCAACTCTATGGGCTTGTGAACCTGGCCTTATTTTCAGTAGACAAATGTTACTCCTTGTAGTGATCTTTCTAAATCAGACCCAACCTATTTTTACAAACCTCCTTGATCCAGATTCAGACTGCAAAATATCAGCCAACTCTAATAAAACCATCCAAACACACTTAAAAAGTCCTTTCCATTTCTAATATGTCTCTCCCTTAAGACACTGAACTGGATCCCATATTGTTTTACTTGTGTTTAGTTATTTCATGTTTCATTTTTTTAGACTTGTGTTTAGTGTTACTGTTATGTTTATAGGTCTTTTACTTCATATTTACTTGTTTAACTCTCCTTTGTGTCTCGTTATCTTTGTCTGCCTCCTGTTTTATTTTATGCTTCATATGAAGAGACTGAATATCCCAGCTAGTAGTCATATAAAATATTATGCACCGTTTTTTATTTTCCTTTGTCATTTATCCATAACTTATCCATTGATCTCATGTCTCTATCTCCTTTACATCTCCTTTTCCTTCCTGAATGCAATTAATTGACGGTAAAAATGTCTTCTCTCTCTGCCCCTCAGCTCTGTGAAGACCTGTTTGATAAAATCAATGCAGACAACAACCCAACGGAGCTCTCCTACACAGTTTCAGTAAGTGAACGAGCTTGTTCACGTTCACGGCAATGAATCTGTTCTTTTGAATGAATCTATTATGAACGTCTCATCACTACTCTGGGGACACCACCTCCTTTTTTGTGTAGAAACAGGAACTCGCTTTGGCTCCTCCCCTTTCTTAGTCCACTTCCTCCTGGGTGCTTCTGTCTCAGGGGACACCACCTCCTTTTTTGTGTATAAAAGTCTCGGTTTGGCTCCTCCCCTTTCTTAGTCCACTTCCGCCCAGGTGCTTCTGTGTTTATTGCTACTAACAACAACACTATATGTTTAAGGCAGTGGTTCTGACAGATTCAGCTGTTGGTAGAATCTGTCTTGAGAGATTACAGAAGTATAAACTCTGAGTTCTACTCGGTTACGTGCAGGTGTCGCGCACTGAAAAACGCAGCATTGTGAGCTTGTAGAGGGCGCATCACTGGCGTGTAACTCAGGCTTAGGGTGCGGTCACACATAAGCAACTGAAACAGTTGTATCCCGTTCACTTCCATTTTACGGGAGAGAAGGGAGTGGAGCTTATGGTTGCACCGTGTTGTACAACTGCTAATTTTGGTGTGCAACACCGGCGTGCAAACAAGTATAAATCAAGCTTAAATTAGGCTTTACACTTGCCTTGTTCTGTCTCTGATGAACCCTCTGAAGTCATGGTGTGCTGTTCACTGCCTGCGGTGTTGGGGTCTCTAATTCTCTTTCTCACCACTTCCCACACTCGCCTTGTTTTCTCCCTCTTTTTCTGTCTCCCACCCCTTCTCTGTCTCTCTCATGAACCCTGTCTCACCCCTTCTCTCTCCCTCTCTCTCTCTCTCTCTCTCATATGAACCCTCCCAAGTCTTGGCGCTCTGTTGACTCTGATAATACATCAATCTCACATTGACTGCAGCTTCTGAGCTCTGGGGTTTCCTTAGCAACGGCGCTATTAGGACGTTATAAGCTGTGCAAATATAAATGTCTTGTTTGCTCAAAGCTGAAAGACAAATTTGAGTATGAAAATGAAATGCTAGGTGATTCTAAGATTGTATTTTGAGCGCTGGCTATTTCGTTCATGCTGTATGGTAATTATACCCAGGCGATGTATTGTATTGTATTGGATTAGGTCACCAGAATGGATCTGTGTAATGACATACATTTTTATAATGCTGTCAGCAATAAAGTATATTGTGAATGAATAATGCATATATAGTTTATTTTATATTTTTTACCCCAAAGTATTACAATGCAATTTTATTATAGTGCTAAATCACAACAAGTTGTCTCAAGATACTTTTCATATCAAACAGAGGCCCATTGTTTCCCTACTGAGCAAGAATATGGCAGCAGTGGCCAGGAAAACTTCCCCTTTAAAGGGAAGAAACCCTGAGCAGAACCAGGCTCTGAGAAGGGAGGGAAGACGCAAAGATGCTCAACAATAACCTCCACAACAATAACGACTATAATGACAATAACAACAATAATAACAGTCTGCAGCCGTTTCCATGGAAACCCTCGATCCACAGCCGGGTTTTATTCTATCCTACTTTTAACCCTAGTGAGGAAGTCTGCCTCCTGGACCAAAACTGGGAGTAGGTTCCACACTTGAGAAGCCTGATGGTTACGCTATTCGAATTTTACAGATTCTAGGAATCCCAAATACATCTTCATATAAACACATACAAATTGTTTATCCCGGATAAAAATATGATATTGCTTCTCCGCAGTTGTAAAGTTCCTAAGGTCTCACCAGACGGCAAAGATGCCCTACTTTCATCCCCTTAGTATAACTCTACACAGCAGCAGACCTACATGATTTAAAACCACATAAATTTAGTTTGCATGTTGTTCCAAGTCGATGCCTTCGCAGCATAGCTCTGGGGGCAGCCAAACTGATGCTCTTGTTCTTCATGCTGTGGTTTCTAGGTCAGTTATATGGAGATCTACTGCGAGAGAGTTCGGGATTTGCTTAACCCCAAGAACAAAGGGAACTTGCGTGTACGAGAGCACCCCCTGCTAGGCCCCTACGTAGAAGACTTGTCCAAGCTTGCCGTCACCAACTATTCAGACATCGCTGACCTCATGGATGCAGGCAACAAGGCCAGGTAAGCCCAGCCTCAGGATGACGCAGAGATCTGTGGAGAGAGGATGGGGTGGTGGCCATTCTAGAGCCAGATCAATGGACATTATTTCACTTTTCTGACAGCATCGTTATCGGCAGTAATGCAACCAATGTGTCCCGATTTTTTTAACCACTTTCAACCACTTTGTCTTTATAGATGAAAATATTCAAAAGTTCAAAAAAGTTTTTTTCAAAATTGCATCTACAAGCTCGCAATGCAACACGTGAGCTTGTAGATCTGCTATTTTGAAAATGTTTGAACAGTGCTTATTTAGTTAAATGATAAATATGGTTTGTTTATTTTCTATCTATCAAAAAGTGGTGTTCAATATATATATATATATATATATATATATATATATATATATATATATATATATATATCGTCGGTGTCCGGGACGAACCAGCTAACTCCATTTTCATCTTTTTTTTTTTTTTTCATAAATCAACGCTATTGAACACCCTTTATGTCTGTAAAAAATCAAAACATTTGAACCAATGTAAAGTATTAAAAAGCGCCTCTGACGAAAACTCCCAATTCCATTGGATCCTCAAACTGTCCGTCAAAAACAAACAACTCCCCCCTCTCCTCCCCAGTGCTGCGTTTTCACAGCATGAGTAGAAGGCGCTGCGCAGTGAACGAGGAGGAGGAACGCGGATACAAACTCCCCGTAGTCTGTTAAAACTATGCAGTGTACCTGTTTATCAAACTTAGCACTAACGCTAATGTTATGAAAACAAGTAATTATATTTCTAAAATCTATGAAGTGTTTAATGAGGAGAGCAATGTGACAAGAAGAAAGGCGTTCATAGTTCTACTCGCTCTTTGCAGAAGTTATTGTAATATTTAAAGTCCTGTTTATTATTGTAGGCCTATATAATAAGTGTCATGAAGCATCAAGGCATTAATTCACATGTTGTTGTGATGCATTGTGAGCTTGGAGATCCATTGTTAGCTTTTGGGAATTTGTATCCTTTTGAAACCTCTCCCTCAGCAGCGAGTGGAGCTATTGTTGTTTGGACAACAACTCCATTTCAGCTTGATTTCTGCTTTCAGTCTGAAACTACTAACTCCACTTGCGCTGGGTAAAGTGTTGATTTACCCGCGATTTGGGTAAAGTGTTGATAATATAATGACACATGCAAGTATCTGACAATATATAAAGTCAATATACCAACTTTGATGAGGCAGTATTGCTTTGTTTTAAAAATATAAGGTTTTCTTCATTTCCTGAAAATCTTTTATTTTGTTTTTTCGTTTCCTGAACAATGAGCGTTTTGGAGGTAGCAGGTTCAGGCTGAACAGCAGATATATATATATATATATATATATATATATATATATATATATATATATATATATATATATATATATATATATATATATTTTTTTTTTTTAATAAGTTAAATGTTCTGAAATAGAAACTTTAATCAAATATAGGTTTAAATTTTTATAAAGAATGTTTTAAAGAACTTCATATATCAAATAAAACATTGGTAATCTGTGACCTAGGACTCTCTAAAATTGGGATCGGCATCGGTCGGCCCATAGCTAATAGTAGTAGAATTGATTAAGAGCCCATTTCACATGAAACCCTGTTGGCCTAGAACTGAAACCTGCCAGAACTTAATCTCTAGTACTGCTTCCCCTGTGCAAAGCGGAGTGGACTGCCCAGCAAGCTGCAGATGGATTTGGAATCAGGAAATGTTAATCTTCTAACCTGCATTTTTGACAGGTTGATAGCGACTGTTGACTGAGTGATTGGTGATTGGTTGTTTTTAGAACGGCATGTGTACGCACATATCTGTGTTTATGGGTCACAAGACACGTGTGTGTCTTACTTATATTTTTACTGTGGCCTTCCAGAGTTTTAAGGCCACTTAACATAAATAAAATAATTTAAAAGAAAGCACAAATAAATAGGTCGCAGAGGCTTATTGTCGGTATCAGCCAAGAACGCGAGGGTCTGTCCCTGTTTCAATGCGCTAGACCTCTGGGAGATGGATTTCTGAGGTGGAGTGCAGCATAATCTCCCAGTATATCAGCTCCCAGTACTTGCCGCACCCAAGCCGTGCTACCCGTGCCGGGATCGAACCCATGACCTTGTGTTCGACTGAGCTACCCGGACACACACATTTGTGTGTGTCCTGGTTAAACCAGGGTAGAACTAGAGAAATGCGGAAATAATTTGTGTGTGTGTAACACCAATCCAGTCATAATCTTCCCATGCTGACTCAGAAGGCTTATTTCTAGAACATATCGTGTAAAGCCCACATCTCCCATGTGGCGAGCCCTGTGAAATGTGTATTTATGTTTGGTGTCCTCATAATATTATTAATATTATAGCTGAATGATGTAATTCCCTGGGCTCATACAGACATTAAAGCCCAGTGATGTTAGAAATTGTAATAGAGACGATGATTCAAGTGAGTCGTGAGATTCATTGTTCCTAATCTTGGTGTCCTGAAAGTACTCAATATCAATATCCCTTTTTATTTAATGATAAATAAAATATCGTCGCTGTCGGGTGGAATCCTTGTATGTCCAAAACGTGTTACTTTTCAGGAAATGGGAGAACAGAACCTGTGTTCCAATGGATCTAATGTAGTTAGTGTTCAAGCACAAGTTCTTGTTAATACTTTTCACTGGTTAAATGTTTATAAACCCCACAGAGAGCTTTAACCACTTTCAAACTGGCATCCTTATTTTAGGCATGTTATTATAGATCAGATAAAAATAGCTGATCTACAAACTCACAACACTCATGGCGCGACAGGTTGTCAGCTTGTAGGTTGGCTATTTTCGCTACTTTTGTGTGACACTGTCATACGACAAAGTAGAAAACGGGGCATGAATTTGTGAAAAAGCATAGAAATATGGAGACATGACAAGTGTTTTATGTTTTGACTTACAGAACTGTGGCCGCCACCAACATGAATGAGACCAGCAGCAGGTCCCATGCGGTCTTCACCATTGTTTTCACACAGAAGAAACACGACAGGGACTCAGACCTCTGCACAGAAAAGGTCAGGGAGAGAAGGAAAAGCAACCTTCTGTTGAGACTTGGTTTGAGCTTCTGAAACTTATCTTGGAAGTTCTCCATATGTCTTAACTCCAGCTTCTGAATCTATTGTGGAAGTTCTCACCATGTTTTTCGTTTTACTTCTGAAGCTATATTTAAAAATGCTGATATAACAAGAAATGCACTCAATATAACATAGATAAGGGAATATGTGTATATAATGTATAGCATGTGTACTACCATAGGAACATGAAATATGAACTAAAGAAGGAAAAAAGCCACATCAAAAAAGCATAAAATGTGCTCGTACTGAAAACGTGGACAAGGTTTACATACTCTCATTACTTCATGACCAATCATTCTGCTCTGACATAAGTAGAGAGGATACTTTTATTTTTCTTCTTACTAGTATTTTACCCGCTGCCTACACTTCTTTTAACTCTGAGTTCGAGGTTTAGACAATAGTGTGACTTGGTCAGTGGTGATCTGAGGAAAAGAAATGTCCCTTTGGGATTTTGCTTCCCACACTTCCTCTGATTGTAGAGATAACAAAAGCCACTGTGTTATTCTAAACACAATGCCTATTGTAGTGAGATACAGATTTTATCGCAGTGTTACGTCTCATTTTCCCAGTAGCATTCACATAGTTGAAATGGTTTACAGTTTCTTTTTGGGTGGTTTGGTTGAATTTGTTCAAAAGCTTGAATTAATTCTCAATAGGTTCAAGAAAACAATAAGGCCTCATTCACTGCTGTAACAGTTGCTATAGACCATATTTACGCAGTGGCCATTCTGCTGTTATGTCATACTCAGGGTTTGTTTGACGTAAGAGCAAAATTGCCGCCGTGTGAATATGGTCTAGCAACTGTGAATGATTGTGATGGCAGTGATTATTTCTGGTTCAATGGTGCATCTTACATATTGGTTTTAGTCTGGTGCATGACGTTACAAATCAATGTATTGTACTTTCAGGTCAGTAAAATCAGTCTGGTAGACCTGGCAGGAAGTGAACGAGCAGATTCTACAGGAGCCAAAGGCACCAGGCTAAAGGTAGATCTCCCTTACACTGATTTTCAGCTGATTTCCAACTGAATTATTACAGAAATCAAACCCATGCTTCAGGAATAACACATATTTTCTTTATTCTGTGTGGTTGTAGGAGGGAGCAAACATCAACAAATCTCTGACCACATTAGGAAAAGTTATCTCTGCCTTGGCTGAAGTGGTGAGTGGTGCATCTTGTCTCTCCATTTCTCTATCCTCTTTCCCTCCTGTCTTCTCTTAGCCTCTCTCCTCCATTGTTCCCTCTTCTCCCAGTATTGTCAGCGAATCTGTGTATGTCACTGGCATGCTGTAATATTGTCTGCCCTTCTGTTCTCTCTCTCTCTCCCTTGTCCTGATAATGCATACCTAAAGGATAATACTATCAGCAAGGTAAACCCTCTGACAGCGCAACTATTAACATGCCAATTCTCCCAAAAAAAAAGGCAGATTTGATCATCCTTGTGAAATGTTGATCATGCCACTGTGTCATTTCCACATTAAACGACTTAAACCCTTTATCCTTAGTAAACTAATACGTAGTTGATCTTTACTTGGTCGGTTATTTTTTCCCTCTGCACCATATCTCTTAACCGGAAATAGCGATCTACAAGCTCACAGCACAGTGCGTTGCGACATTTTGTGAACTTATAGATCGTTTTATTTTCTCCGATATGTTCCCTCCAGAATAGGGATGGTAGGGTTCAAGGCGTTAAGACATTCATTGCCAGGTAATAATTAATTAATTAATCCGCCACTGCCAGCGGTTTTACCTTATTTTGAGTCTTTTTGACGATCCACAGAATTTCTTTTTCAACCCGGATGTAAACAAACGACAAGATGTCTCGGTGGAAAGACGAGTCTCTCTTCTTTCGACCGGGAAAAAAAACATTGTAACCCCGATCGTCTGTTCTGTAGTTATCGGCAGTTGAATATAGCTCGTTTTCACCAAAAACACAATCTGGGAAAAGAAATCCGAGATGCATGTATTTTTATAAATCTGATAACATTGTAGTGGACGGGGTGAAAGTGTTTTAGATGACGTCATTTCCGGGTGGATCCTTCTCTCAAAGTCAAGGCATCATTCATAGGTTGGCGAAGAGCGCCCTCTAGCGTAATCACTAAAAACACCACGATGACGTAATATTACGTCTTTGGCAGTGAAGCGTTGGATTTGAGATGACGTAATATTACGTCCTTGGCAGTCCATGTGTCCATTTTTATCACCAGTTCAACTGAAAACTAAATTCAACACGTAAATTTAGTTTGGTTTGACCACAATGATAAAACAAAGAAAAACAAGGGAAAGAAAACCATATTACTAATTTGTGAAATTGAAAAAAATAAGAAGAAAATAAAGGGGGTTTATTAAAACAATTGCACCTCATGAATTGTGGTACCTTCAGGACAAGCAAAAAGCACAATCTTTGCTCTCGGTGTGAATATAATCAAATCAGTTATATGACCTTGTTTCTGCTATATGTGAGATATTTGTCATCACACATTAGTCTCATTGTCAGTGATCATTTGTAATTTTCAGTGCTAACACAGAACATTGAATGAATAATGTTGCTGTCTTCCCAGACAGCAAAGATAACATGTTATTTTGTTTATCACAGAGCAAGAAGAAGAAGAAGACTGAAAACTTCATCCCATACAGAGACTCTGTTTTGACATGGCTGCTGAGAGAGAACCTTGGTATGATATTAATCATAGAAAATGACATATCTCACTTTTCAGTGGGAAATCCATTGTTGTCTATATCTGATAATAATGTACATGAAATGTTTAGCAAAATGATTCCTGGCTCACAAGAAAAGGATGAAGTGTTGGTGTCGTGTAAAATGAGTTCTAAAATGACAGACAAGAAAGACAGCACACTGTATTTAAACCTCACTCGACAAGCAGACTGTTCCCCTCTCTGATTCCGAATCATATGGCAGACAGGTGTGAGTCTTACATCATTAGTACCATGAACATACCAGTTCAGTCTGATAATAGTTGTATAAACTGAAAATGCATTCCCCACATTACTATTAAGTACAGATGATTCAATTTATGCTTGTCCTGCTTTTGTCTAAATCTGATATTGTACCTCTGTCACAAGAGTAGACTTGCAGAGACACAGAACTGACCCTTTATGGATGCTGTGTTTTCAGGTGGAAACTCCAGAACGGCCATGGTAGCTGCCCTCAGTCCTGCAGACATCAACTATGATGAAACGCTCAGTACGCTTCGGTATGTTTTCCTGTTTAAGACACAGAGTGATTGAAATAAAGTAGTTGTCTCCGCCAGGCCGAAGGCGTGGCCGATACTATGTTTTCGCCTGTGTCCGTCCGTCCGTCTGTGTGTGTGTGTGTGTCCGTCCGTCCGTACGTCTTTGTACAGCTAATTTCTGGCACCGTTGGACCGATCGCTGTGAAACTGTGCACACACACTCCCTGGAGGCCGGAGTAGAACCTCTACCTTTTCACATTGGCCTGTTATAGCGCCACCAGGAGGCCGATTTTTGCTAAACACTTTTATATTACTTATTCAGGTATACATTATCTCTATAGTCATGTGATCAAGATTTTTCATATTCCATCCTGATTGGCTAAGATTGGCTTCCAAAGTTTGTGGCGTTGGCCCGTTTTGCACAATATGCCACACATAATGAATGCAGCACATGTTTGCTGGGAAACCTTGCATGCACATTCTCACTTGGCCAAGGAAGTACCTGTGGCGACGCTACAACAGCCCACTTCACGTTTTGGCCGTTACCACTTGAACCGTAGGACGTACAATCAACATATTTTTTTCCCCTGGACTCCTTGGATCATGACGCAACTTATAGGCCCTGTTTGTGCCAGATTACATTTTCTTTAAAACACACTTTTTGCTACTACTACGTACATATTTTGACCAAAACTCACACAAATTGGTACACATTATCTCTGGGGAGCACACTTTTCTAGTTGTCTTCTAGATGTCTTCATCCGCTGAAGTTATCCTGTGGTTGTTGTTTTTCCCGCTTCCTTCGACAGCTATGCCGACCGTGCCAAGAACATCAAGTGCAATGCTG
Source organism: Gymnoscopelus braueri (assembly GCF_963280865.1). Taxonomy (NCBI): domain Eukaryota; kingdom Metazoa; phylum Chordata; class Actinopteri; order Myctophiformes; family Myctophidae; genus Gymnoscopelus; species Gymnoscopelus braueri. Next base: position 16,685,742 of record NC_137614.1, read on the forward strand.
TCATCAACGAGGACCCCAACAACAAACTGGTGCGCGATCTGAAGGACGAGGTGACCCGACTGAAGGACCTGCTCCGGGCCCAGGGCCTGGGAGACATCCTGGACGGTAAGGCTTGATTTTATCACACTGCACAGCTGCAAGGCGTGCAACAATACGTTGCACACTACCTCCTCTCTCAGGGTCTACAGTACCACAAGCTGGCATCATCTCCTCCCTGACATTTCATCTGTTGTTGCTCATCCATCCAACTCTGTGTCTGACGCCCTGCCCTTTCTAGTGGCCACATATTGGCGCCTAAAACTCGATTAGAGCTGCAACTACTGCACAGTAAAAAACATAGTGTTGAATTAACTCTTGAGTGTGTACAAATGTACACATTTGAACTCTCTCAAAGTTACTAATGGATAAATTAACACTGAGGATGAGTGAAATTTGCTAATTCCTTAGTGTTCGTGGACTTACCATAAGGTTAAATTTGTCCACTAAGGTTCAACAATGGGTTTTCTCTGAAAATACCATTGCACTTTCAAGTGCATGTTGTATAGATTCCACGTTAAGTTCATATAACAATTGACGTGACTATGTTGTGTGTGTACCACAAATGGCAGGTGCAGGCTACATTAGTCCACAACACTTAATTAACTGCATATACTATAAGCTCATAGCCTAGTGAAATAGTGCCTATTAATGATTTCTAATATCTGAATTAGTTAATAACCAGTTTATGTGCATAGTTGCATGCTTAACCTAGCACTTGACAAAAGCCATCCCATCTTGTCTAATCCTCTTTCTCCTGTTCATTCTCATCCTACTCGGTGAGAAAATGTCTTTAAACGTTTCCTTCCATTCTACTGGTCCTGAACTCTTATCCTTTCCATCTTCTCCTGCTTACCCCTCAGTTGAGCCTATGGGGGATGATTACCCAGGAAGTGGAAGCAAATGTGTGTATATGAGCAGCGGTAGTCGTGCGTCGTATATTGATTGCTTTTTGCACTACTACTGCTAGCTAAGCTATTAGCTAACATTGCTTAATATATCCCAACCCATTTCCTCATGTGATAATAATGCCGCCCCTCCAGCTTTTTGCATGTCAGTGCTGAAGATGCTAAGATGCTAAAGCTAAACATGAGGAAATGCAGAATTGCAAGGCTTCCACCGGCCCGCTGATGTGGCTACGACTAGCCACTAGATAAGCATGCTTTGCACTCGCATTGGTTTGATTATTCAAAATTATGGGGCTGAGCCAGAGCTACATTATTCACTGGTTAATAATATACAAAATAATAACAAAAACCTCACAAGGTACAGATTGACGTCTTAACTTCATTAACCTCTGATTCCATCTGAATATCTTGTCTGTCTCCTCCCCCAACCCACCAACATCATTTTTACCATTATGGCTCCTAATATCACTCTCTCCAACTCTTCTTCTTGCCAGTAAGCTTGTGGTCCGCACTTTTATTTGATTTTCTTCTTTCATTTTTTTTACTAATTATCCACTGCAGGTGACAATGTTCAAGGCATTAGAATGCAGCTTCTCAGTCCTCAAAGTGAGGCTCAGAACTTCAGGCGGAAAGGTGCATGATTTTACTTTACTGGCTAGCCAGACTAGAGGTATTTGTATCCAGGTGGTGCTCATTTGAAGTGTTTTTTTTGCAGTAGTATTGAGTCAGTAGTTGCTGTTAGCTACGATAGCTAGTGTGCTTTCTTTTTTTGCTTTATTCTCCAAAATCCCCAACCTTTCCTCTCTTGTCCTGTCTTTTGTTTCAACATTCCCTGTAAATTCTCACAAGCTGCAAAGTGTACATGTGTATGTTCACCCAATAATGATTAGCCATAGAGAAGAGCATAAATTGGGCTTATTTTCCCCTAGCCTAGAGACAAACATACATTTGGCTTATGTTCCCCCTTTATGTTCTCTCTTAAGATTCAGTAGGCCAAGAACTAGGTCTTGATTGTTCTCCTAATTCTCTAAGAAAGGCATAACTTTCCCGCCCTTCTACAAATTTTAACTATAAATGTCAGCACCTCTGAAATTATTCAATGACTTTTATCAGTTGACCATATAACCACTTAAACCCTAGCGTCCCTTTTCTGGCGTGAACATTCGACAAAAATAGCAAATCTACAAGTTCACAACGCATCACATTGAGAGCTTGTAGATCGCAAAGAGCGAAAACAGAAGGGAGCTTAGTATAGAGCCCTGAGGGACTCCGGTCAACAAAATTTAGGGTTTAAGTGGTTTTAACTTGTGTTAAGAGGACAATGTTTCTGAAATGTTCTCCTTGAGGATTAGAGGGCAAAATCCCTCGTCACCTGAGACACGCCCTTCAGGCCATTTCTTTGAGATGAGCTAGCTGACCTTTATAGAGGCTGCTCTGGCTGTGTGACACTGGATTTGTGCGACTGTGTGTGTGTTTGTGTGTGCGTGTACGTGTGTGCATCCGCCCCAGGGTGAATCGAACGAGTGAACTGCAGGCTGAACTTTGGCAGCATGTGCCTATATTTATCACTCCTATGTCTCCTCCTTGCAGCCTACGTCTCCCTCCCATACTCCAGTTGATACAATGCCAGCAGTTTTCACACAGGGCATACATTTCAAGACGATAGCCAACTCTGTATCAGTGGACGAATTTAACACACCTAGAAATTATGTTATACATTTTAATAGTTGGATGACTGATAATCTCTAATTATGGCCTGTGGCTGTGGTAAAGGCAGGTTGCCTGTTTAATTGTGGCCTTCGGAGACTCTTTAATTGAATCAAAGCTGCAAGCTAATGTTTTTCCCAGGAAGTGGAATTGAGTGGCACTCGTTAAAATATTTGATAACTTGCCGAGCTCCTAGCCTAGAGACATTACAGTACCTGGCGTGAAAACTGCTGCTCTGTGTAGCTGACCATTTTGCTGGGTGTTTGTCTTAACCCGTTGGTGTGTGATATCCGTGTCTTACACTGCTGTTTCCTCCTCTTTGTCCTCTCTCTCTCTCTTTCCCCAACTCCTCGTCCTTATCTTATTTTTTTTTATATTTGGTTCCTCAATTTTGTGTGCCGTCTACTCCTACCCTGTGTCTGTCTCTCTATGTCTCTCTCCCTCCTCTCCATCTCTCTCCTGGTGTTGGCTCAGACCTGAAAGACATAACCAACAATAAGCATAGATACTTGCTAGCCTCAGAGAATCAACGCCCTGGCCATTTCTCCACAGCCCCTATTGGCTCCCTGACAGCCTCCCCATCTTCTGGCTCGCTCTGCAGCCAGGTGGGCCTGCTGCAGTCGGTCACCAGCATCCAGGAGCGCATCATGTCCACCCCAGGAGGAGAGGAGGCCATTGAGAGGCTCAAGGTAAATTATAGGCCCCCGCTTGTCTAGTCTAATCAAGATACATGTACAGTAACTACAGTAGGATAGGACAGTGACGTCCCAAACAATTGGGTGTGTGTGTAGTTTTGTGTTGCCCTCACATTGAAGCTTAAATTATATTCCATTGCAGAACCCTTTTGACAAGAGTTGCTTGACCAAAATGATATATTTTCAGCTGAACGTTTTTTTGTTTAAAATTCCTCCTTTTTGTAAAGTGAAAGGGTTGAGCGACGATAACGTGACAACGGCGTAACATCTGATCTCAGACTATAAATTGCCTTGCAATACCTAATTTGTCTTGAGAGTTAATGAGAGTTAATTATTTACACTGGTGCTCCCAGTGATACTATCAGAAGGACAGTTATCCCATGCAGCGTCAAGAATCAAGGTTTTATTTGTCACTTGACTAACGTACAGTATACAAGTACAAGCAGTGAACAGTTGGTGGGACTTATTCTGTGTTGAATGCAGTTCGGTGAAATGATGAAAATTAACATGAGCTAAAGCAGGTGTCAGTTTGAGACTCAAAAGATACATTTGGTGTTTCCCCGGAACCCAAAAATATATCATGAATTAACCACTTATGCCTATTTCAATAATGGTGAAAATAGCCGATCTACAAGCTCACAACACGTGAGTGTTTTTTAATTAATAGTTGTTTTTTCGAAAATGTTCGAAATTCTTTTGAAAAGTGTTTTCACATTTCTACTCACAACCCGTAAAAATGTATCAATGACCCCAAAATGGGTCCTGACGCCATGTCTGGGAAACGCTGAGCTAAAGCCTCACTGGGGGTTGCTGCTGAGAAGTTTAAATCACTACGATGCTTTATAGACTGGATAGACTTCATGCACTGACATGGTCCTTTAAGTAAGTGAAAATTAAGTATTTTAACCAGATATTTCATGAACTACAGGCTGCCGAGACGATGTCTTAAAAAAAACTACATGTAGGAAATGATGTGGAAGTCTAGGATATACATTGAAACAGCTTGGCTCCAATGTGGATCTCAGACTTTGTGACCAGCCTGTGACATCAGTCATCTATGACTTATCTATGACGTATGACTCAATTGAGTGCAATCACAGCCCCATTGACTTCATTATGAAATTACTTTTTGAAATATTTTTGTGGCCTACTTACTGTATAGCATGCACAAGAAATGTGGCGCTGATCAGGCCACATTCCAGCCATTTTCGTGGTTGGCTCCAGACACACACAAACACACCCTGTCATAGACATGGCTAGCATCTCGCACAGCAACGGCGTAAAAAGTTGCAACTCAGATACGCAACTCGGCATACTGTAAATACTGCATCCTGCACCCTTAAATAGCATCTTCCCCCGATTTTAACCTGAATACATCTCTCTATTGGGTTGAGGACTTGGAAGTAGAAAAATCTTTGTGTAAGCTGGAATTTTTCCAACGCCTTTGAGAGTGAGCTCTTGAGACACAGAACACGTTGGGAAGTTTTGTCAGATTCTCACATCATGATAGGGTTCAGTTTAAAAATCTGAAAACGTTGCCCTAGAAGGGAGCAACAGAATCCCACAGCTATCTGTTCTCTTTGTTGAAGTCTCCGTCTCCCACCACCTCAGTCTCCAAATGACTGTCTGGAAAACGTCTGGCTTCTGTCTCTGAGGAATGGGAAATTCTAGAAGTCTCAGTCTACCCTCTGACCGCCCATAGTCTATCATATATGTACAGACTACAGTATACTATAGTGAGGATAAGTAGCTAGCCTTTGCAGTGTTCTAATGTATAAAAAAAAGTGAATGATCGAATTGAGAATATGTACTTTTTGTACAATACTTTGTTGAACATTGACAAAATAAATTTTCATATTTTTAATAGTTATCGAGGAAAGATGATTTTTTCTTTTTTTCAACACACCAACCTAATTTGAACTAAATCAAAGTACTGACAGGGGGAAATATTAATATATATATATATTTTTTAATTGGTTTGTTTTTGTTAATTAAAAGCATAGCTCACTGCTTTATTTCATGTTATGTGCAAACTATTGTTGTTTATATGCAGTTCAGATGTAACGGGCAATCAAAGATCCTCTCTGCCTCCAATCTTCATCGAGTGTCTGTGCATGGCTTCCTCTCACACTATTCGTCAAACTCTGTTGATGAGGGAGTACATAGGGTGGCAACGATCAGCCATTAGGAGCAGCAGTTTCCATGGCGACTGTGGTGCCCAGTCTATCTGTCATCCAGTGACGTCAGGCGTCGACGCAGATAGGGAGGATATTGGACCAAAAATAGATCTAGATCTTTACGGTTTTAAAAGTTGAAGGTTGAAGCCATTAATATTCACTCCATTGGTGTTCACAGTGGAGCATTTTAACTAACCATAGCACTTCATTCTACCATGATGTTTAATGGGGGGATTGTTGATACATTTGCATTTGCATATTTATTAACAAAATGCATATTACAGAGGAAAATACATATTCTAGTATTTCAGTGATGTTGAATGCGTTTTTAACGGGTGAATGGACTTTACTACAGTAGGTCCCTTTTTAGTAAATATGGTCAATTGTCATTGTGCTCATAAAATGTGTATAATAATATGAAGACACAATAAACTTGCACACAGGTGCCTTTACAGTGCATGCTTAAAAACCTCAAAGTAATCTAGCGTGTCTGGTGCTGCGTCATGTCACAGAAGGATTTGTAGTGTGACACAGAGCGCAATAAACCATGTCAAGAAGAACAGATGGCTAGGGCGTTAACCCTTTACAAAATGATGTAGCCTTAGTTTAGAAGCAACATCCCCTCGTTTAAGGCCAGTGGGTGGGCTCAAGCCTTCCACACAGAACAATGGTGACGTAACGCAGTGTATATTATATATTATTGTCATACTCTGAGTGTTGAAACTCTGAGTGAAAAATCCGATGCAACTTCAGTGGGATGCTGTACTTTATGTCTCCAAACTGCAAAACGCAGAAGCCCACAGATCCAGATGCTGTTATTACGTACTGTTATTAACTCATATGTGCCAATGACGTCTTTTGACGGCCGTTTTCAGTGTGCCATTAGTGCCAATTTTTTTTGGGTTATTTTTTTTTCTTTTTAATCTCAAAGGAACTAGGAGAAAACGATTTTCAAAAAGTTAATGCTCCATCCACTTCAATGTTAAAATGTAAACGGAGAATTTTTTTTCTCCGTTTGATCCATAATGCCTTTGGCATATGGATCAACAAGCTTGAAATAAGCCTGGCAGTGAATGAGTTAAGACAGTGCTCTTACTTAGTAGTTCAGATTGTAACACACAAGCTACCTTTTGTTCACTTCTCTCTCTCTCTCTCTCTGACATGTGCTTAGGAATCAGAGAAGATTATTGCCGAACTCAATGAGACCTGGGAGGAGAAATTGCGGAAGACGGAAGCAATCCGTATGGAGAGGTTAGTGTGTGTGTTTGTGTGTCATATATCTTGCCACTCATCTTAGAATGCTGTGCTAACCACCCACCCACCAACACAGTTTTCTCTCTTATCTCTCTCGCTCTCTCTGTATTCTCACACGTCTGCAACCTCTCTTCTTCTCTTAACTCATCTGACTGTCTCATGCCCTTTTCACTTTTATTCTCTACTTCCCCTTCTGTCGTCACGCTCTACAACCCTCCCTATTTATTTTCATCATTTAGGGAGGCCTTGCTTGCAGAGATGGGGGTGGCAATCCGTGAGGATGGAGGCACGTTGGGAGTCTTCTCTCCCAAAAAGGTAAAAGACACACACACACACACACACACACACACACACACACACACACACACACACACACACACACACACACACACACACTCTGGTGGCTGCATTATCCCTTTTCCCATGGACAGTGATACAACCACAGCTATCTAGTCCCTGCCTCATTACATCATTACCACTCTTTTCCATGTGATATCATTTCCAACTGGATCCTCCCTGGTTTTTTTTTCCTGCCGTTTTTCCCTCATCATTTCACCTTTTATATCTTTTGATATGATCTGCTTCCTCCACGCCCTCAGCTTAGCCATGAAAGGCCATTTGATGAACATTTTCCCACCGAGAAGGTTTGTTGAAGCAAATGGGTAAAAACATCCCACTCTAGATGTGGCCCCTACACTTGAACCCTAGTATCCCCATTCTGGGGCGAACCTTCTGCGAAAATAGCAGATCTGCAAGCTCACAACGCGTCACGACGCCTTGTGAGCGAAGAGATTGGATGTAGAGAGAAATGCTAGCATACCTAGTATAGCGCCCTGAATGATCCCGGCCCATATAGGATATACAGGCCAGGGTGTAAGTGTTCATTGACAGAATGTGTGTCTGTTTTGGTGATTTACGACCATTAGCCCCTTGTGATTACTGCCATCCCGTGTATAGACATGTATTTCACCTCCGGCTACTAACGTCTACATTGTAGAACATCTAGGGTTCCAGTTTACTCTCTACTGGCCCACAAGATCAGCTTTCCACATGAATTGCTGAATTTTTCCATAATGGCTCCTTGTAGTTCAATTCCCCCCTTCCCATCACAACTTGATATTGACTCTGCTTGCCCTTCTGTTTTGCTTCCCTAAAGACAACTGCTCAGTTTTCATGCTTCTAGTTCTGCTTTCTGAGACCCTGCAGAGAGGGTATTAAATTGTGAATTTAAGGTATACTGGTATTCCCAGAACCCTCCCTGCTTCTCTATCTCCCAGCAGAGGCTTATTATTTATTTTATATACTGTAGTATACCAGGAATATAAAGCTAGGTAAATGTTCCCCTACGCTATCAGTAGAATTTCTTAGTTTATTAAATGTTAATTTATCTCTGAGCTATCAGCAGAATTTCTTAGTTTATTAAATGTTAATTTATCTCTGAGAGAGTGAAAATTAGTAAAAATGAATATTTGTATGGGTTAATTCTTACTCTCTCTGTTAGGACTTTACTGTGTATTGTTTAATCATTAACTGCTCAAACACGACTGTCACTCTCCTTGCTTTAGTATCGGAAAGATCCCCACTTTGAATTCATCCCTTTCTTTTTGGTGTGTGGTTTCACCCCTCCTTTGCTCACACAGCTTTGCTTTTTTTTCCTGTCTTTGCTTCTCATTCGTTTTCATTTTGTTTCTCTCTCTTTCGTTTTCACCCTGCTGCCTCTCCGTGGGGTAGCTTTTCACTGAGAAGCCTTGTGATCTGTATGCAGGCTTTAATGGGGTCTTTTCCCCAAAGAAGGTTGGTGGCTCAGTGAAAGTAGCTCCTAGCATCATGTAGTCATATACAATATGCTGAATGTATCTGGATATGCACATGGCCATTTCAGTCTGTAGTTCAGAATTCCTTCTATTGCCAGGTATGTTCGCACATACAAGGAATTTGTCTCTATGTTGGTGCATTGCACTGAAAGCAACAGTATTATTTCATTATTTACTCAGAATATAAAAAGAAGCAAAAAGAAGCTAGTACATAAACTGTAGAGGCTGGCAGCGTAGGTAGTGGCATATGCATTCCATAATAATGCACTTGTATGAATAAATATTTGTGTGAAGACGATGTGTAAGTCAAAATTCACTGTAAGTACAGTATTTAGGTATCTATGGTTATGCAGATTTGACACTGTCTGACAGTTGTCATTTACCAATGCTTTTACTGGTAAATTTCCAATGCACATGCTGAAACGTTTTAGTTTTTTTTCTGGGTACGTATAATGCCATAATGGGTCTCATCTCTCGCCTCTTGCAGACACCACACCTGGTTAACCTGAATGAGGACCCGCTCATGTCAGAGTGTCTGCTGTACTACATCAAAGACGGAATCACACGGTAACCAAAAACTCAAACCCTCACAATGGAATGCTAAAGGAGGTTCTAGAATAATTTTAGAAGTCCTTGGATGTAGGGTCTCAGAAAAACCACACAGTAATTTTCATTGTTCCTGTGTTTTTGCTCGGCCAGAGATGGATTCTTCAGATCAGGCGGATCATACCATCTGCCTTTGATCACCAAAGTTTTATGGGCTTACGTTACTGTCGTCTCCTCTCTTCCCCCGTTTCGCCTCCTTCAGTAAACCTTTTTGCACCAGTGTATATCGTTACCTCACTGCCCCAGGATGATAATGAATGACAGGATCCAAGATGAAACACAGTTTAGAGTGTCACAAGTTAGCACCTGTTTGTCATGCACAATAGTTTTTATAGCTTCGGCCGTATCCTTAGGGAGCGCTTTGTCACCAAGATGGCTGCCGCTAATATGGCTGCAGTGAAGCATTCACTCAAAATGGCTACCCTTCGTTTATGGCAGGGTGGGCCAGGCGGATGCAGAAAGACGACAAGACATCGTTCTGAGTGGCGCTCACATCAGAGAAGAACACTGTATCTTCCGTAGCGAGAGGAATGCCAATGGAGATGGTGAGAGCATAGTTGTGCGTGTGTGTGTGTGTGTGCCAGTATGTGCATATTGAAACAATGGATGCTCCTGAATGAATCCGTTGTCGGTACCAAAGATGAAATTCACTCTTAGTCATGTAAATGTATCTAATCTCCAGACACGGACCCATACCGTATATCCTAGACAAGCGATTCCCAACCTGTGGGCCGCAAGAGCATATTGCAAGGGGGCCCCCAAATCATTGCCAAAACACTAATACTATAACATTAATAATGTATTTAAAAAAGTGATGTTCAATGTTGTGAAACAGATAAATAGGAACTTAAAGTATTCTATATTGGTTCCGTTGATCATGTATTTACCAAAATCTGATTTGATTTGATTGATCATTAGATAAAACATGCTCTGGGAACGCACTGATTGGCTGCCATGTTAAATGTTCAGAATGGTCGGCCACAAATGATTTTCGAGTGGGCCCTGATCCAGAACCACTGTACCTAGACTGAATGCTCTAAAAGGCAAACCAGGCAAACATACTAACATTAGAATACATGACACACACATCGTCATCTTTATTTATTGGCTTTGGCTAATGAAAAAAGTAATTCAATAAATGCCATTAGTCAGTACTCATTGGCACTGTACCATATTGAAGGTAACGCTACTGAGGCTTTCTGGGAAACGTATGACTCATTGTTGATTGGTTGGTGTCCTGTTCACTGCAGTGATTGTCATGCTGGTTCCCTGCGAGGGATCAGAAACCTACGTCAACGGCAAGCGTGTTGATGGTGCAGTCCAGCTTCGTTCAGGTGGGTATTACAAGGACAAGTTCAACATTTGAAGTATAAGTTCTCACATTCAGTATTACTGAAGCCTAATTTATACAGTGTGAGACAAGCATAATGGCTTTGTCGTACAGCGGTGTTGCTCACCGAAAATAGCTGATCTACAAGCAAGGTTATAGCGACACCATCGCACAACAGAGTATATTAAGTATTACAGAGCTGTGAGCCCTGAGCAATGAGCCATAATTTGTCTCGCACAGTAAACTTAAGGCTTCATGAAATCTGGAGATGGTGCATCTCTGGAAACATGACTTAACTTACTGTATACCAAAGGTCAGGATTTGACGTTTTGTTGACTTTGTTAAATGTGGGCCTGTAAAGCCCTTTCAGACTGTAATTTAATTGTGATTTAGGGATATGCAAATAAACTTGGCTAAACATGACCTATAGGTACTAACTAGTATTGTGTATACAGTAGATCTTCAGTATACACTACAGTCTATCTATGGTACTGCATGTCAACATTGTTCAGTCAACGCGTCATCTTTTTTGACACCCAGGCATTGTTGAAGAGAGACATTTAATTTTGATTTTCATAATCTCTGTGGTCATGTCAACTTTGCCAATACATGAAAAATCACACCCAGTGTGAAGTGGGCGGTGTGGTCATCACAGTGGTCATCACAGTGATGGAAGCTCACTTTTTTTTTAAATTGATTTTTTTAAAGTGCATAGACCTATTTATAGGTTATTAACTCTTTGACTGCGGACGACGCGATAACGCGTCAAGTGCTACTTTGTCCAGTTGGCCGTCGACGCGCTGGACGCGCGTTAGGGTGCATCAAAATGCAATGCAAAAAAAATAATCTCAAAATATCAAACTGTTAGGTGTTGCATTTTGTTCCAATGTCTATACAAATGATGTGTGCAACGTTTGGGGAACATTCATTCAGATTTAGAGGTGCAACGCAGCATGTCAAATTTAGCTATTTTGCAAAAAAGTGCCATTTTGCGTGCTTTTTGAACTCCCATTTCTTGATAACATAACATGGCAATTTCTCAAAAATACAACAAATAGTTATTGAGAAGATGTTTCTGAAAAGAGCAAAATGTGTTTATTTAAGAAGAAACATTGACATTTTCATTGAACATCACTGAAAAATGTTTGAAAATTCTAACATTTTAACAATAACGAAAAAACACTGTGTTCAGCTTGCGTTTGCAGCAGCGAAGATTGGGCTGTTCACAGTGGTCCTGCTCAACTGCCTGCAGATTCTGCAGATGTTGCTCACTCTTGGCTGCTGCCACAAAGTCTGTTGTGAGTTTGACTCCACGCTCGGCACAGTCATTCATAATGTTGATGGCACGCACATTCACCACAACTGCCTGGAATGATGCGCTGTCTGGTAGCCCAATCCTCTACATTGAATGAGAGAAATTCTGGATCGATGTGCAGCTGGTGCATACCGAACCAGCAGTCTGGTTTGGCGAGGTCGGCCAACCTGGTGGTCGGCAAGAGGACTGGAAGCTTTGGCTTGCCGAAACCAGTGCCAAAGCGGGGGGTTGCATGGGAAGATCATCTAGCTTGTGCTCCAAGATGGCATCCGCAAGTGCACAACGCAACTGGCACCTTGGTGCTGAAGAGTGCCAGGGGCAGCATCTCACCGGTCAGGTACCTGAGGTGCCTCTTCAGCGCTTTCATGGCTGATGTTGCAATGCCCTCGTCAACAGACTTGTAGGTTGTGGTAGAGTTTGGGGTCATTCTATGCGGCATCTACGGCTGTGTCACAGGTCAGCCACCATGTTGCGTAGATGTGCGCAATGAAGTTGACAAACGCCCGAATCTTTGGCACCTACTGCCATGTGGTGATGGTGCCCTGGGGAAGCAAGGCGATATGCTGCTCCATCAAAGACAGCTTGAGAGGGTAGAGGAGCTTGGCCATCCAGCCGCCTTGTGCAGAGCTCCTGACCATTGAAAGTATACTGCAGTCTGTGCTGCTTCATTTGCACCCAGATAGACAAGACACAGCTGCACAAACTTGTGGTAGTCGCCTCGCTTGTAGTCTATCACTGCTGCAGTACAGCAAGTTCAGCATGTAACTTGCCCAGTAACGGTTGTTCGGCATTGGCAGTGATGTAGCGGGACAATGGGCCACTGTAATTGTGCGGCAGCAAGTTCCAGTTGTCCTGCAACAAACAAGTAAACAAGGTAACCTCTGCTGAGCGTAACGTCTCCACCTTGAGATCAGTGAAAATGTGGCTGAGGAGCACCTCACCAATGTGATGCAGGCACCCGGACCAGAGCAGTGGTCTACCAAGTGAGAGCTGGATGGCAATGCATGCATGCTGCATCACAGCGTGTCAAATACCATGTTAATAACCTGGTTGGCACAGCACCAGTCCTGCACTAGCTTGTATGTCAGCTCTCCGCACGCCTCGTCTTTCCTCTTTGTATATGCTGGCACACCAAGCAGTTTGAGCTGCTCCGCATCTCCAACCACCACTGTCAAACGCTCCTCCAACTGGCACACATTGCTGAACATCAGTGTCAACTTGCTGTCCCAGTGCAGGGTGCACATGGGAGATGGTGTCCACTGCTTGTGGTGTTCTTGTGCACTTGGCGGCTTGATCGATCTGCTGCTGCGTAGGATGCTGAAATATTTGCACAATTACCGCCCAACTCTGAACTTAAACGTGAAGGCAGCCTGCTGCATCGGTGGGATCTTCAACAGTGTAGCCAGTGACACGAGACTCGGCCGGCTGAGGATGTAGGGTGGAAAGCAGGCTGTGGTGCCAGTCTTCTGTATCGCTATGCTCATCACTTCACTGTCATTTCCTGCTGCTCCTTGGTAAAGCGTGCCTGCCGGGCAGCTCCCAAAAGTACAACTCATATGAAAATATCCTTAATAAAAGTACATCAACACAAAGAATAGAGAGTAGATTACCTCAATTGTCTTCAGGTAAAGGGTGGAGTCTTTTTGCCTCACAGCATTGTGCTTCGTTAGCATTAGAATTGTCCTCGATTCTCTCAGGTTAGCATGGCTACCAAATAAACATTATGTTGAATGTTGAAATGAAAGTTGTAGCTAGAGTGCATTATGCACAATGTGTTGGTGATGGCAGTAATATTAAATTAGATTATAAAAATTAAAAAATAATAAACAAAAAGGTAAAAACATGCTGGTTACCCCCTTTTGCCATAAAAGCTGATGGCCGTTGCACCTCTAAATCACCTCGTATTGCAAAAATATTTTGCATATGTTGTAACAACATGCATTGGAACACTTTTATCACATTAACAGATCAGCAGGTTAAAATTGTATTTTTTGATGCACCCTAACGCGCGTTCATTGTTTAATCTCTGATTGCGCTATGCTGCTTAATATTCAATGTTATTCTCGAGTTCCACTTACTTCACGGACATCTGCATCCGGTTTCATGACCTGGATTCCGTTTCCGGTCATTTTCGTCCAAAATAGGTAAATAAACGGGTTTTCACACGGTATAACGGACAAACGGACAGGTTCTCTTCTATAATCTATGGTCTGGGTGACGATCAGTCATCGCCGTCGTGTATCACATCGTAATTTTGGCCGATCAAAACAATCTGGGACGACGTCACATCCGTTTTCATGTTTTTCCCTGTCTAATCTATCAAGAAGGGTGAGAGAGACCCAACGACCTGATCAGGCTGTCATGTGCTGCTCTCTAGTGGCGGATTTGTGCTGGGTCTTTAAATTATGTGTCCTTAAATTATTTTCATGAGAAAAATTCAAAATATAAAAATAAAAAACACATTGCTGGCACTGGGGGAGTACTTTATGAAAATACTCTGGCAGTCAAAGAGTTAATGTCATCATGTGTCTCGCTAGCCAATCACAGTGCTGAATAGAGTCAGCCAATAGAGTCAGCCAATCACAGTACAGCTAGGGGTGTACTAATGAGCCAATCACAGTACAGCTAATGAGATGTCCCAACCCCACTTATAGGGGCGGCTACACCGCCCAAAAAACCATGTCACCTTTTATATTGAGGTGAAATATAGAAAATACTAAAAATTTTGTTACATGTACCATATATTCACACTGCTTCACAGGTCCTATATACCATAGTGTTGCTAATTGCCACTACTTAACTGAACATGTCCTCCAATGGAACGATGTCTTTGTCAACACTTGTGTGTCATCCATCTTGGTCATTTAGGAAATCGCATCATCATGGGAAAGAACCACGTATTCCGGTTCAATCACCCGGAGCAGGCTAGGGCTGAGAGGGAGAAGACCCCATCGGCAGAGACCCCTGTAGAGCCCGTGGACTGGACGTTTGCCCAGAGAGAGCTGCTGGAGAAGCAGGGCATTGACATGAAGCAGGAGATGGAGAAAAGGTAAGGCACCCAGGGAAGAACTGTTTAGAAGATACATTTAGAGTAGAAGCATCAAAAGCGTGTTATAGATCCATTTCTATAGATTTATTATGGTGCATAGATTTACAATTAATTGGCATGGAATATACATAGATTTGAAGTGAGACGTGTTTTGACCTGGTCGGTCTTCGCTGAGGATGACCGACCAGCCCATCAATGAAAGGACATACTGAGTACTGGCTGTTTTCTCGTTTCTTTGTACTGTTGGAACTCTCTTGCAAAGAGTGTTGCGGTCCATTCAGTTTTGTTTGGGAATATACATAGATGCCTAGATTTTGGAATATGCATTCTGTAGATGCGTAAAGGTTTGGAATATGCATAGATGCATATATTTGGGGAATATTAATATGATTTGTTTGCTGTTTTTTTTGTCTAGACTCACTGAAATGGAGATTTTGTACAAAAAGGAGAAGGAAGAAGCAGACCAACTTTTGGAACAACAGAGACTGGTAAGTTCTGGCTGGTGTTCAGTCAAACCCACTTCACGACAATGAAGTGCTGCTTGTAAGCCACTATCATGCTAGTTCACATATAGTTGTCAAGTTTGCAGTAACTGTAGCGAAGGTTTAACTGAAACCAATCCTTTGCCAAGACACTCTTTTTGAAGTTGGCTTGTAGCTTAATTCATTTTCGGGGGTTACACAAAATGCTTGCTAATGGTTGATTGTTTTGTTTTGATATTTGAAATATGATCCAGGATAGAGGGCTATGATGGGATGGTTGCTAAGTTAAAACACGGTTTACCTATGGCTAGTAATAATTGTATGGCTAGGTTTGCATTTCGGTAATAGTCTTGCTTGCTCCGTTGAAGTCCGACTAGTACTAATTTTCACTCTGAGATCTGACACTTTTTGAGATTCTGTTGTGTGTGTGTGTGTATGTGTGTGAATCACACTTGTTACTCTTGGCGCATGACTGTTCTTGCATGGAAGTTCAAATGTACTTGCTCTTGTTTCAGATAGTTGACCCCCCTCTCTTTATTTTTGATTGATTTCCTGTTGCAATTTGATTCAAAGGGAATTTAATTATAATGCTTTCCCCTTTCCAAATCCCTGTTTTCACGTTTTCTTGTGTCTTATACTGTAGATTTGAACTGAATCTTGCAAAACAGCACTTTTAAACCGTATCTAAAACAGAACATGAATTTGATCGAGATGAAAATGTATTTCAAACTCAACATTGCTTATACGATGGTTTATTTCTTATATAAAATGCTGCTGCTTTTGCATGGTTCATGTTAATAGCATGTTTTCTTAACTCAGTACTGGTCTGTGGACTAAGTTGCAGTGTTTGCTGATAAACTAGTCAACCTTGAGGTGGCTGTTGATTTGCTTGGTTTAGATTTCTACTCTAGTTTTCTTGCTCTGTTTTGTCCTGAGTTCTCATCTCTTCAATGCAGTTGCTGACATGTACAATGCATTGTGATAACCAGTGTTCCTGCTGTAGTATTTTGAAGGCTAGTGACAATGTGGTTTCTCATTGACTTCTTTGGCTACCTCTCTTTGCTAGCCTTACACAGTGTCTTTGTAGCACTCTGAGGGCATGGCTCGACAACAAGAGTTATCACTGCTCGCATCAACAAACCAAATAAAGACCTCTTCTGTACTCTGGTGGTTTTATGTGCAAAACTATACATGTGTAGGATTCAGGCTCTCCACAACATACATGTCCAGTTCACAGACACATTGTCACCCAGAAGATTTAAAGTATCCGTTTCAACTGGTTGTGATCTGTAATGTTCTTTGTCTACAAAAACAAATGAGAAACTGCATTTTCTTTCAACTAACATCTTTCTTGTAGTGGATTAACACTTAACCTCAATTTCGTCTGTCCTCTCTCTACTGGCTTTTCCAATAAAACTGCAAGAACACTTTCGTCTTCTAACTCACTGCTAATACTAAAGCAACTCAAATCTTCTGGACTTCAAATGGGGGAAAGCTTCGAAATTCATCTGCCTTTTTGCATGCCTTTGAAGCATGTTTGGAATCCAGCTCTCAAATACCCAAATTTCCAATTGCGAAGAGGAATATGACAAAATGATTCAGAATCACTCCAATCAACATCTGTCCTCTGTTCTGTTGATATTTTTTTCTAATCATGATAGCCATGCTTTACCTTTTTACTTTTAATATCAATATGCAACATTGGGAACAATAATTGCATCCCCATTTTTTTTAAATAATTGTATTTGCTAGCATTTTGTTTGCATGTCCTTAGAATATGATGTACTCATAATAATGATGAGTAATTAATTCATAACCATATAACCACTTTAAAAGGCAATATATTCAAAATGAAAGAAAGTCAATGGAAGCCACTGTCTATATATCTTTGATTTAAGCTGAAATTTGATTTTACAGTGGACATGTTTTTCTGGGAATGATACTGCATGTTGTCATACATCTTGTAAGGTGATGTATGCTAAATATTTTAGGTTTTGCTTAAAGAAATAATCACTGGGGAATCTGGTACTTGCCAAAAAATCTTGTCCTAGCTCTTGAGTAATACATTGCTGATGCAATTTGTCCAAGAGCTTAATTCATGATAAGTTCCCATGTTGCATATTCATACCTGTATTCATTCTTTATTTTTAAAAAGCCATCCTTTTTCTCTTTGATTTCCCCATTTTAATTTCTCCATTTTTGTTGGGAACCATTTTGTTTGTTTCCTTTTTTGTTTTCTAAAGGACGGCGACTCTGATAGTGGGGATGACTCAGATAAGAGGTCTTGCGAAGAGAGCTGGAGACTGATCACTTCCCTGAGGGAAAAGCTGCCTCCCAGTAAGCTGCAAACCATAGTGAAAAAGTGTGGATTGCCCAGCAGTGGGAAGAGAAGAGAGCCTGTTAAAACGTACCAGATCCCCCAGCGTCGCCGTGTCACCAAGGACTCCAAGTGGGTGACCATCTCAGACCTGAAGATTCAGGCAGTCAAGGAAATCTGCTATGAGGTGGCGCTGAACGACTTCCGCCACACACGGCAGGAGATTGAGGCGCTGGCCATCGTAAAGATGAAGGAGCTCTGCGAGAGCTACAGCAAGAAAGACCCCAACGAGCGGGACTCGTGGAGGGCCGTAGCGCGGGATGTCTGGGACACAGTAGGAGTGGGGGACGAGCGTATTGAGGACGTCCTCACCAACGGGACCAGAGGAGGTGCCGTGGTCATGGACGACCTGAAGGTGCACATAGACAAGCTGGAGGACATCTTGCATGAGGTGAAGAAACAGAACAACATGAAGGATGACGAGATCCGCGCTCTCAGGCACAAGATGGTCAAGATGGAGAAGGTCCTTCCGCTCATCACCTATGATGGTCAAGAAAAGCCTCCCAACACCAGTCCCCTAGGCAGCGCTCCCATGATTCCCAGTCCACGAGAAGCCAAACCGCCCTTACCTGAAAAGCCTGAAGCAGAGGATGGAGAACAGCAAAAGGGGCAAAGTGCAGGAGATGACTCAACCCTAAAACGAGGCCATATGCGCTGGATGCGTCAGGAGCAGGTACGCCTGAAGGGCCTCCAGCAGCAAGAGATCTCCCAACAGCTCCGGAGGCACAATGGACCGCATCGATTCATTCCCCCGGAGGACCGCAAGCTCCGCTTCCCCTTTAAGAGCAACCCCAAGCACCGTAACTCGTGGAGCCCTGGTACCCATATCATCATCACAGACCAGCAGGTCATCGAGTTAAAGGTACCCAAAGAGGCTGTTGAGGAGGAAGATGGTGAAGGTCAGTGTGAGGATGGAGCAGCTACTAGAATGGCGGCTTCGATTATTGCAGTCACTCCTGCAAGTCCCAGCCCCCCGGTCCCACAAAGAAGCAAAGACCTGGAGCAAGGTCTAAGTCAGGGTCCCAGATACAACCATAGGAACAACAACAACCACCATCAGCACCCTCAGGAGCGAGGCCGCAGCAACTCCTTCAATCATCGCCAGCGGCCATCTAGCACCTCGGAGTCACTGCAGCACAATGAAAACAGTAGGAGGCATTCACAGGTCTTCTACCAGTCCCGCCACTACCAAAATCAGCCACCACAGCCTTCGCCACATCCCCACCAACAGCCTTACCACTACAACAGCATGCCCTATGCAGATGCAGGCTTCAATGGCTACCAGCAGTACCACCACTCTGACCAAGCTAACCATCCAATGAGCTTTCAGGCGCCTCCAAGAATGCGCAGGCAAATGTCAGCCCCAAACCTGAAAGCCAGCAGGGAGACGACAGTGTGAGCGGGACGATGGGGAATGAGAGGGATTAGGTGGAGGTGGCAGATGTACTTTGAGTAGGCAAACACATTACAGATCACAACAGCTCAGAATCCTGCGAGTCAAACAGCTAGAACTGTGACATTTTTGCACTTGAACAGTGACAGTGTGTTCTTGGTTGATCCAAATCTTTATCGTATGTATTATAAGAAGACATTTTATCATCACCATAATCTATGCCTTTGTATCAGTTATGCTGCACTGTGCGTTCTGTCAATACTTGCATTGGGAGAAACTGTTATGAGGAACTGAAGCCAATAGAAGAGGCAGTGACTTTTAAAAGAAGAAATTAGATAAGAATTGCCTTTCCTGCGTCTTTTTCCTTCTTTTTTTTACACATCATCATGATAATTCATCAATCATGTTTTCGTTTGTTTGCCAAAAGCTCTTCATTTTTGAATTTCTGAGTTTACATTTCTTGCCACTTAGTATTGATTTATCTTGAATGTTGCAACCTGTTATAAGTGCTACAAAGTGCCCAATATAGTAATTAAAACATTAATATGCATCAATATAAAGTGTAACCCTAAAACCTGCCCTCTAGGACGGAGCTGTTACTCAATGTTGGGGTTTAATTATTACCTTGTTACAATTTAACTTTTTTGTCCAACATACATCTTCTTTGGCCTAGATCTGGAATCAAGGGACCAGTTGGTTGGACGTTTTTAAAATTAATTACAGTATGCCTAGTTAATAGATTGATGCCTTTTGTCCATCACATGACTGAAACAGTGGTACAAGAAAGTGTTATTCAAAGTGCCTTTTGATTAATTAACCCATTAACCCTGCTCTGCTCCTTTCATAATTCAAATTAAATGGCCTCTTCTTTTGTGTATCCTATCCTATCCTTTCCTTAATGTTCTTCCAGGGAGCATACAACTCTTTACCTACAATTTACAGAGTCAACCTTTCTGTAACACTAACCAGAACTAACTTTTAATTTAGTAGTAATATATTGATCAACTGAAATTATAAATTGATCATCAAACCCCATAGTTTTGTTTTTAATGAAAACGTTTATTATTATTATTATTGTTGTTTCAAATAAGTGACTGCCACCTGATATTACAGAATCTATTTTGCACTTCTGCAAGTCATGGCTAAACTATATAGTGTTAATCTTAATTTACAAATGTCTGGGATGAGAAATTAATTGAACAACAAATCTTTTAGTTCAAATCATTTAAAAAGTAACTTTTTTGATGTGATGCTGCATTCTACCAGGATCTTGGAATTTGACAAAGACCCGATGAAATGAAAATAACCAGTAAAGTCCTCAATGTTCATTTGTCCTGTAACTTAACACATGATTTTTACTGTGTATAATTGACTGAATTGTTTATCCAAGTACCTAACCGGATGGTAGGTATAAAACCTAAATGTTAACAAGGTTAAGAAAATGACCCAAACCTGTCCCCAATATCATTCCTCTCACTCTTCCTGTAGAAGCCGCATATCATGAATTTAGCTCGGACTTCTTTTTTCTCTTGGTCTTTAAAATTAAATGTAGTTTTTGTGGTTCACTGAGTAAGCACACAGAAACACAGCGTCTTTGGACTGGATGCCCAACAGGGTGTTGTCATGGCAGCCAAAAGAATGTTGGAAAGTGAACAATGAATCAAAAGTTTTTGCATAATGTTGCATAAATTCATTCCAATATCCATGTAAATGGGTTTTGAGAACTGCCTTCTTTTGGCTAGATGAAATGGCACATACAGTATATTTTATCTATATGATTAGTACTAGGTATACAGTATCTGTAATACTAACACATTTTGTATGAAATCAGTTATCCAAGTTATCAATTGGGAAACTAGTTTTTGCCTCTATGCTGTGGTTGAGGCCTTATATGAATGAACAGCCACTATTCCTGTGACACTGCCTTATCAATTATCATCCCTGCTGCTTTTACATTTAGCTTTAAAAGAGCCCAGTGATTATCATACAGTCTAATGCCACTTGACTTATTTTCAGAGAAATAGCGGCCCTCTGCTGTATTGGAAGATACTTCTAAAGATGAAATTCAGCTTGGGTTCAGAATGAAGAAATAATTTTCTTTTTAAATCTTTTCCACGTTTTCACAGTTTTTTTTTAGTATTTACTCTATGCATTTACTATGCTGTAACACAAACCAAATGATATATAGATATATAGATATATTCGTATACAAATAAACCTAGTCTCTTTAACTTGCGCTGTTCTCGCCATCTTCAAGTGCTCCTCTCTTTTATGACCGTCTTAGCTTACATGTGCTCATGCTCCAATAAGTGCTTCATTTAAAGAATGTTATTTAACGCATGCACTGGTGCTGACCGCTTGATATTACCAGGTAAGCTGGAAAAGTATACAACTTGAAATGAAAAATGTACAGGTTACTGTTCTTTTTTGAAAATATACATATAAATGAACTGTTTGTCGAGTCTCGGTTCAAAGTGTTGAGTGTTGTATCATGTCTACTATCTAAATCTGCGTCTGCAATATCAAATGTACCAAGTTGTGATGCTCCTTAATCAAACATCTTGTGCAAACATATTGTCAAACACTATTGTCCATAGGTAAAAAAAAAAAGAGGGGAAAAAAAGGTTTTATTGAATCCCTGTGTTGATGTTTATTTTCAAAGTATGACTGAAATAAAATGACATGTTTCAAATGCAGTCATATATACTGTATGGTGACGGGTGTTCATTTTGTTAATTATAATAAAAAGGGTTAGCACATGTAAAGGACAACAGAGAAACCCAAAAAGGTGTTTAAAATGGTTTACCACACTTGATGAAAGCTTATGGCTGAAACGTCTGTCAATCTGCCACAGTAAAGCCTTTTGCCTTTTCGTGTTGCCCTTTACGCGTGAGAACAATTATGTTTGATCTTATTGGTCACACGCACTGTTTAGTTTTGAGCACACTGGACCTCATTAGTTTGGTTAATTTGTTTTTATTTCAGGGAGGGAGTTTGCACTAAGCTTGACCTCTGCATGCAATAAATATTTAAGGACCCCATTGCAGCGAAGACTATTTGAGCCTACAGTATGTATGTATGTATGTATGCAGTAAAAGAGGCTCTCCTCTTAATGCTAACTACAGTATATAAACCACAGTCTCTAATATGGTTACAAATACAAAAGACAAGTGTTTCTGATGTTCAGAAATGTACAATGTATAAGAAAGAATGCAGCTTTCATGATAATTGTAGTGATAAAAAAAAAGACATCAGATAAAATAATCGATTAAAAATGACATTTAAGTTTCACAGGGTGGTGAACTGATACAGCAGTTGCAGTGTTTTCAGTTAGTTGGTACTGCAGCAGCAGAGAGGAGGTTCATGACAAATGAAAGGCTGCATTGTCTCCCCAAGAAGACCCAGAACAAACACGATGAGGTCATCAGGACCACAGCCTGCCCTGCACTGATGGCGCCCCTCATTGGATTACACTGGACTCAGCTCCGACCAGCACCTCTCTACACCACGTCCGCACATTCATTTATTTGTTGTAACCAGCAGGGCTTAAGTTTCCTACTACTGTGATAAGAATGTAATTATTTATTTTCAAATGGCCCATAACATTTTGGAATGAGTTTCAAATGAAGAGTGACGTGTCACGTGTGTGTACGTGCGTGCAATTCCATATTGTTACAATAATCATTCCATACAACAAGAATCGAGCCGTTTTAGGGTAACCTACCAAACTTCTACTGTTCAAGTTTTAATGTGGAACAGAACATGAACAGCCAACGAAGGTGTGCACTATGGTCTGCAACTATAGATTATCGTCTTAGTGATTATTATTAGGGCCCGAGCACTGCACCAGTGCGAAGCCCTATTGAAATCGCAAAGATTATTATTTTCCCGATAATGAATCACGTTTTTGGGCGCCTTAACATGCTCAAAAAGTTGTGCAACTTTGCACACACATTACAACTGGTGAAAAAATATGTATTTTAATGGTCTCAAAAGGGGGCGTGGCCTAATGGCTCAATAGCGCCCCCTAAAAAAAAATTGCTTGAAGCCCCACAATACGGTTTCACCTACATGTATGAAACTTGGTACACACTCGGTTTAAAGTCCTTGTCCTTCATTGGTGTTACTTATCTCCGCCCCCTCTTCTGATTGGTCTATATTTGATAGTTTCTAGTTCTTGCTATAACTTTTGAACGGTTTGTCGTACAGACTTGTGAGAGTCACGTCTCTTGAGTTGGTTGAGAGTCCTTGTCCTTGATTGGAATCACTTAGCCCCGCCCTCTATTCTGATTGGTCGTTATTTCATAGTTTCTAATAGTTTCTATTCTTTGCCTTAACTTTTTAACAGTTTGTCGTAACCACTTGTGAGTTGCCTCATTGAAATCGGTTTAAAGTCCTTGTCCTTCATTGGTATTACTTAGCTCCGCCCCCTTTTTGATTGGTCGATATTGGACCCTTTTCTAGTTCTTGCTAGAACTTTTGAACGGTTTATCGGACGGACTTGTGAGTCGCGTCTTTTGATTCGGATGAGAGTCCTTGTCCTTCTTTGGAGTTACTTAGCCCCGCCCCCTATTCTGATTGGTCGATATTTCACTGTTTCTAACCTTTTCCATACGTCTTGAACAGTTTGTTGAAAAACCTTGTCCTTCTTTAGAGTTGCTTAGCTCTTCTCTGTGTTCTAATTGGTCAATATTTGCCCCTAACGTGGACAGAGGTGCGAGGGCCCGGTCATCGCTGCTTGCAGCTTTAATTATTTTTGTATTTTCTATAGATTATTTTATAATTCAAATCAATTATTCATCAACAAATCAATGCAAAAACAGAAAGTGTTTTTTTTTTTGATCGACTAAATCGGATTAGTCTGGTAAACTTAATCCAACAATGGTGTCACACAACAATAGCAAAAGTAGCCGATATAGAAGCTTACAACGAGTCATATCGCGATGCATTGTGAGCTTGTAGATCGTCTATTTTCGCCGAAAGATTAAATTGATTAGTTTGATTAACTGACTGATGATTAGCCAGGCTGTTCTCCTGTCATTATGTTTCAGCTGTCCTCTCTTTCTCTCTCTCTCTCTTTCTCTCTCTACCGTACGTTCATGTCCAGGATTATGAGAGCAAACTCCAGGAACTTCAGAAACAGGTGGAGACTCGCTCTCTGGCTGCTGAAACACCCGATGAAGAGGAGGAAGAGGAGGAGGAAGAGGAGGAAGGTGTGTTTTTACTTTCACCCAAGCTCACCCAAGATCCTGTAATTTGAATGTTATCCAAGACAAACAAGCAAGACACGCCATCTCCGCTTTACTTCCCGTATCTGTGTGATGTAGGTGGCCGCCTCTTTAGGAGGCCAGAAGTAGGTTGTGAGTATTCATTCCAATGGGAGAAGTGAATGTGAACACAGCTTGGGACCGATTCTTTAGCCCCATGGTCACTGAACTAAATATTGGACCCGTTCTTCTGAACATTTTGACACTAAAATGGCATTTTCAGAGAGGCAAATCAGGAGAGTGTTGTTTTGGAACTTTCTCTGTCCCAGCAACGCACTCTCACGATATCTACCAACGATAATCATAGGACGTTCGCAAGATCTGACCTCAGACGGCGGCCATTTAGAAGACTTTGTGCACCATTTTGCACATAGTGGCGAAGCGTGGGATGGCGTATCTTCCTGAATTAAGCGTCTTTGATGTTATCAAAGCAGAGAGGACTGCACAGTAAAAATCTGTGTAAATGTAACAGGATGTCACTGTGTTAAGTCAACTGTAATAAACAGGCCAAATCAAAACATATTTAAAAAGTAATAATTTCAAAGCATATCTTGGAATTAATCACAAATGCCGTCTGATATATGTTGCTTTCTTCTACATTTTCTCCCAGAACCTAAGCTAGAGGGATGTGCGTATTGTATTTCCCCTTTTCTTAATCATCAAAACAAAATCATATCACACATGAACTCATTACATTTACTGAACAATTGTTAATGTCACCTTTCTAATTACCCACTCAGGGAATTAAGTCCATCTGATCTATTAATAGTCTCTAATCCTCTAAGAATGAAATATATGCTACTAATATTGCAGCTTTCAGCTAATAAGTATAATAATACCTGCATTCATTTTAATGACGTCCAATAAAAACCATGCGATTTGAAGCTGTGTGTGTGTGCGTGTGTGTGTGTGTGTGTGTGTGTGTGTGGGGGGGGTGGGGGTGTGTGTGTGTGTGTGTGTGTGTGGGGTGGGGGTGTGTGTGTGGGGGTGTGGGTGTGGGGGTGTACGTGTACTTGTATTACTATACTTGTGAGACCCAAATGTCCTCAGAAGTAAAGTAGAATTTGAGAAATAGACATTGTGAGGATAAAATATTATATATATATATATATATATATATATATATATATATATATATATATATATATATATATATATATATATATATATATATATATATATTTTAGTTAGGTTTAATTAATAAAAAGATTCAGGCATAGGATTAGGTATTTAGGGGTTAGGGTTGGAGTCATGCCTGATTTATATTGGTTGGGCGTTCTACAAGCGCTGCCAACACGTTTTGAGCTTGTAGATCTGCTATTTTTGTCTTTAGCGTTACGTTTAGAAATGATTGTAAAATGGTAAAAATGACATCCTACCGCGCGGGTGTAACAGACCGAAAATAGTTGATCTACAAGCTCATGCAGCTAAGTGAAAATCATATCGATGCCATCACAGCCAGTCAAAAATACATTTTAGTCGACTAAATCAACTGTAGATTTAGTTGACTAAAATCTTATGATATTTAGTCGACTAAACTAGACTAAAAGTAAAAAAAATCAGATGGCTAATATACGACTAAAACTAAACAATTTTATTCAAAAGACTATGACTAAAACTAAATCAAAAGTTGCAGGTCAAAATCAACACTGGTGCTGAAGGGTATCTGCTTATGTTTCTGATTCCCCCCTCAGTACCGTGGACCCAGCATGAGTTTGAACTGGCTCAGTGGGCCTTCAGAAAATGGAGGTACCATCAGTTCACCTCCCTCCGTGACCAGCTGTGGGGGAACGCTGTGTACCTGAAGGAGGCTAACGCTATCAGCGTGGAGCTGAAGAAGAAGGTATGGCCAAACATTCCTTTTCAACTTGTTTGGAGACGTTTTTACTATGAATGAGAAATCATAAACAGCTAATAGCAAGAAATGCAACGTTCAGAGCCTGTAATGGCATGACAATGTTTATGTGGGACCTCGGTGTGATTAAAGTAAGAACTCTTACCTCGTCAAATGGGTAATAAAGATATGCGAGAGGGGGATACAAGGAGAAATGCAGTTTAAAACCCAATACTATTCAATACAATTTGACAAACTGACAAACTGATCCGACTACTTCTCGGACTGGGGCCCATGACCCACCTCTCTCCCACTCACTTTGCCAGCCTAGGCTGGCTCAGGGTGGAAGACAGGGTTAAACAACTAAAAATGGGTCTGGTCTTCAAAATTGTAAATGCAGATTTGCCCGAAATGCCCCCTATACCCGCATATCTGTATAAATACCTCGAAAACGTTAGTGACACCCACAGCCACGAAACTAGAGGGAGCGTAAACAACAATCTGGTACCACCCACCCATAAAACAAACATGGGCAAATTCTCCTTCTATAGCACAGCCACCAAGGAATGGAATAGTCTAACCCCATCCCTCAAAAAATGCAGTTCGCTGGGCTCATTCAAAACAGCCCTAAAAACTCATCTTTCTGGAGGCCGAAAGAGGAGATAGTACCAGTTTCCCTGTAGACAGACGACCCCCCCACCCCCCCTCCTCTTTTTTGTACATATTTTGTATTTCCTCATGCATTTTTTGTATATAATCGTTATTTTTCCATGCTTCACCCCCCCCCCCTTTTTTTGTACATTTATTTATTTATTTATTTTTTATTTATTTTTTTCATGCTCCTTTTTTGGTACATAGTTGTATTTTTTCTGTATTATCTGTATTTTCATGTTGATTTTTGAACTGTTTGGTTGCTACTATATATGTCTATGAAATTAATTCAAGGACCCCAACGGAAACAAGTCCGCAAGGACTTTTTTGGCCGGACCTTTTAGTCAAAAGCATTATAAATGTAACTGTGTTGTTTTACATTCTTTTGCCTAATAAAAATTTCAATCAATCAATTTTCAATCAAAAACAGTAGCATAAAAGTCTTCCGGTATCTGAGGATCTAAAGATGCTCCTTTCTGAAAGCTTCTATTCTTTGCTACTTATTTATTTATTTAGATTCATGTGGTTATGTACCTGAGCTCTAGCAGCCAACATCTATATGCTGAGCAGTACATTAGCCTCACAAGCATTCCCCACAGAGTCAATGGTGTTTGCTCTTTGACTGTAAAGCATTTGATGACGGCATTCTGTTGCGCTGACTGGAATCCTAAACACCATGATGTGAAAAAGGACACCACAAGGTTGTCCACGCTTTCTAATCAGCAGTGATTGATATTGGCTGTGCTGTGAATAATCGATATTCTGCTCGACGTGCACGCTTGACAACACGCCGTAGCCGTCACTGTTTTCGTTTGTCATTTTGGTTCCACGGTTTGAGATTTATCATTAAAGATGAACAAATACAATCTGATATAAATCAAAGGCTGGCGGTGACTTGGTACTGGTTCTCAGTCTATTACGGTCCACCTGACCACTGGGAGAGGCTTGTGATTTATATTCTGATTAAACTGTAGGTGTGTGGAGCTCTAGGCGCAGGGTGATAGATATTGAAGATGGCTCCTCTGTCACACAGGTGGTTGTCAGTGGCTTTTTATTTATCTTTGGGTCTCTGCCCGTTATTTATATCCAGTGTTGTTTTCTGGTCGAGCCTTAATGTCTGCAGTGGACACTGGAGCGAGAAAGGCACAAAATGGAGGGCTGGGTATGGATGTACGTGACCTTTTTACCTTGGTGTGTCTTCAGGGATTAAGAGCACCGCTGTAAAGTGCAATGAACCCTGCAGCATCTCATGTCATTCAACAACGACAAGGAAAAGCCTGGATCATAACAGCTTTTGCCTCTTATGTTTTCTTGTCTCTTTCTCAATCTCTCTTTTTTCACTCTCCATCAATTATTGCCCTCCACATTTTGGAAAATGCTGCTAAATGATAAGCTATTGTACCTGTCTAAGACAAGACCGTATGCATATTCTTCACTGTATATAATTTATTATTATTATTATTATTATTATTATTATTATGTCCTTTTTGCTTTACTACATTATTAAGTTGGAATATTAGCACAATTTGCAGAACAACAAGATTTGCTGCTTGTACTTGTACAAGTTGGTGACAAATAAGACCTCCTTGATTCACTTCCACCTTTCTCCTTCTTCAGGTCCAGTTCCAGTTTGTGTTGTTGACAGACACGCTGTACTCTCCGCTGCCACCCGAATTGCAGCCCCCAGAGTCAGAGAAGGAGCGTGACTCCAGGGCTTTCCCTCGTACTGTGGTGGCTGTGGAGGTACAGGACTTGAAGAACGGAGCCACTCACTACTGGTCTCTGGAGAAACTGAAGTAAGGCACACACACACCATATCCTTTTACGCCTGATCTATACTTTAGCTGATCTACAAGCACACATCGCGTCATGCTGCAAGGCTTTGTGTGGGCTTGTAGATGTGCTATTTCCGGTGTGTGACACCAGTGTGTGCAAATAAATATTACTCAGGCTTTAGATTTGCCATCGATTCCTTTGTAGTATGATTTAAAGGAAAAAACTAAATAAATAAGTCAGTCATAAAATCAAGTAAAACACAAAATGTGGAACAAATAATAGTGGTGGTTAATTTTTTATTTTATTTAGTGTTTTGTTTTAGTGTGTTTTGCACACAGGAGGGGGGTGTAGTATAGAGACCCTGGGGAATCCGGTCAACCAAGTGTAGAGTTTAAATTACTAAGTGCCCATTATATATAAAACAAATAAAACCTAACCACCACGGACGGCTGTGATGTTATTTGCAGAGCGAGGCTGGACCAGATGAGGGAGATGTACGACCGTGCTGGGGAGATGGCCTCCTCCAACCAGGAAGACGGAGAGGGTCCACTAACAGGAAATGACCCCTTCTATGATCGCTTCCATTGGTTCAAACTGGTGGGGAGGTATGTAACACAGCAAGAAAATAGTTAAAAGAACGAGTTCTATAGTTTTGAATTGTGCAGCATGTATTGTGTCTGTTTTCCCTTTTGGCAGTTTAGGTTTTAAGACACATTATTTAGTCACTTAGTCAAGCTGGGAACAAAGTGCCTGTCTTCTGTTTTCATTTGGGCTTCCTTGGATGTGTCCCCTTCCATTCCGTTATTAATTGTCACATATTTTTCTTAACAAATTTCATACTGGTATCACGTTTTTAACATTTGTTTTCATCATTTCTTTTTTATGTTTTTATGCTTTCACATGTCACCTGTTGTTTTTCATTTGCTAATTGTTTATTTTCATTTCATTTTGTCACTTCCCTTTTGTGTATTGAGATTTATTTGTAGCTAACGAGATATTTGTTTTATTGCCTCAAAAACAAATAGTGACGTTTTCATTTATACAAAAATATTTTCTGTCATTTTATATGCTCCATGTTTTAGTTTTTCCTTATATTACTTGTGTTGTGATTTCATCCTTCCAAAGTCATACAAATACTTGTAACTACGTGTTAATTATTTACTTAGCTTATCTGCATAATGCAGAAATTGCATTTTTATGCATATTTAGTTTCATCGTTTACACTGTACATTAGAGGATTCACAGGAGTGTCCTTTTAAATGTTGCATTTCATTTTGATTAAGCATTTTCTCTTTTCTAAACATTTAGCTGGTGCTACTACATTAGCTGCCAAACTCTGACATCTGAATACATTACTTACTTACTTGTGTAAAATACATTCATTAGCAGCTTGCAGACCTCTAAGTTGCAATAACTTGGCAGAGACATACCAAATTACTTCTTGCAAAAGTGATCCCATCTGATAGAAAGACGATTACATTTTCTCAGATAGATTAGTTCTCAGTATGATTTCCATATTACCAGAAGGAACGAGCTAATAAGTGACATTGCTACTGATTAGTGACGGGACCATCAATATTAATGGTTGATTGTTAACCCATTAAAACCGGGAACGCATCTGTGTAACCACTTTAACCATTATCTCATACTTTGGATATTCAAAAATAGCAGATATACAAGCTCATAGCGTGACATCAAGTGCCGTGCTATGAGCTTGTAGATCTGCAATTTTTTGAAAAATCTTGAACATTTGTGCAAATCTTTTGAATATATGTATTTTTTAAAGCGAACATTTTTAACTCCAGTCTTTGCTTCTGGGGTGGGGGGTCCCTGGAACAACATATTTTGAGCTGGTGGTCGGCGGCCAAATACATATAATTTTGGGTGGTCCTTGACTCAAAAGTTTGAGTAACACTGATATAGCAACATCTTTTTTTTTTTAAACTGTTCGAAGTTTAGAAGACATTTATAGAATCCCCAGAAGCAAATATTTGAGTTACAAATGGTCGCTTTAAAAAAATATATATATTGAAAGATTTGCACACATTTTCGAGAAAAAAATGCAGATCTACAAGCTCATAGCGCGGCGCTCGGTGCTGCGCTATGAGCTTGTATATATGCTATTTTTTAATAGCCAAAGAAATCTTAAAATGACACAGATGCCCAGATTCCCGGTCTTAGTGGATTAATATCACAACAAAGTGTGTGATATTAACTCCTTTTAACCACAACATACAGTACATAACTTTATCTATTGTTACCTTCACTTCGTTCTTGGCGCCGCCTCCAAACCACAACACCCCCCACCCCACCCCCATATCCCTCACATCTTCAGTTCCCCCATCTTCCACGGCTGCGTAAACGAACGCCTGGCCGACCGCACGCCCTCCCCCACTTTCTCCACCACCGACTCGGAGATCACCGAGCTGGCGGACGAGAGGCGGAGCGAGATGTCCGACTTGATCGACGACGACGAGGCGTTCGTGGACGACACCAGCTCCGACGCCGGCACGGAGGAGGGCTCGGACATCTTCAGCGACGGACAGGACCCCTTCTACGACCGCTCCCCCTGGTTCATCCTGGTGGGAAGGTTGGTGACCAGCCATGGCATCCCCTCGTCATCTTCCAACACATGCAGCAAACTACAGGATAGATGTGTTGGGATGGGTGCTGGATTTTTTTTCTGTTCTTAACCCTTTCGATCCGGGAACGCATCTGTGTCATTTTAGATTTTTTAGCTATAACCATTATTTTATACTTTGGCTATGAGCTTGTAGATCTGCAATTGTTTTTATAATCGTGAAATCAAATCTTTGAATATATGATTTTTTTTTTTAAACTAAAATCTTTGCTTCTGGGGGGTCCCTGGAACAAAATATTTTGAGATGGGGTCTGCGGCCAAATACGTATCATCTTGGGGGTCCTTGACATGAAAAAGTTTGAGAACCACTGATTATAGCAAGGATATAGTTAGGATTTAGAAGACATTTGTAGAATCCCCAGAAGCAAAGATTTGAGGTACAAATGTTCGCTTTAAAAATATATATATTCAAAGATTTGCACACATTTTCATGATTTTTCAAAACATTGCAGATCTACAAGCACTCAGTGCCGCGCTATGAGCTTGTATATCTGCTATTTTTGAATAGCCAAAGTATAAGATAATGGTTAAAGTGGTTCAAATCTAAAGTTATTTCTTGCTTTTCCGGTCTTAATGGGTTGAAAGGAGAGAGGAGGGTCCACAACAACTAATTTTCCAGCAAAAAAATATAATAAAAGATTCACAGTTATTTTCAGCATGTGACACCGTCATGCAACAAAGTATAAGCCTTTTGTTAGTGTCCATTTATGTCCATTATTGTGGCCAAGGGGTTAACGAAATGGGTAAGGCACAGGAAATGTCTGATTTAGGCCAGGAAGGGGCGCCATGTCACCCAAAAGTTACTTTAACTAGTCATTGGTACTGGTTTGGTTACACATGACAGACAAACCACACACATCAGTAATCACTTCTTAATTTAGACAGAATCTAAACTGGCCCTTTTGTTGCAAAACTGGATTCTGAAGATAAATTGGAACTTTATTTATTTTTAATCTATTAACATTAGTCATACTTGTGTTGAGACGGGCCTATTTTGTGTGATTTCAAGTAATCAAGTAATTAAAAAGTCAAGTAATTAAAAAGCCAGCATCCTTTTCACTACATCTCTTCTCGGTATGCTATTTTATCCCCTGTTTAGAAGCCGTCATCAAAATTTTGACTGTATTAACTCCCATTTGTGTCTGAAGTATTTGCTGTGGCTCCGCTCTATCATTTGATTTGTCTGTATTATTATTATTATTATTTGTATTATTATTATTATTATTATTATTATTATTATTATTATTATTATTATTGTCATTGTTTGAAACTGCTCTTTTAATTCTTTTCCTATGTCAATGTATTCAACATTGAGTTGATCTTTTATTTTTGTTCCTGTGTTTACAATAATGTTCTGTACTGTAATCTACTGTAGATCCTAACACAATGGCAGTTGGCAATCATGCAGCCATACCTGATCGTAATGGATTTGATTCACTACGTTGTGCTAAAATGAATTAGCTTGGTCTAGCATAATTTGAAATCATGTCTTTGCATCCAGCCTAATAGCTGCAGTGGCATAAACAGACAGCTGATCAAAGCCCTGACTGACTCCCTGCTGTTTTATCAATCATAACCTGCTCCTGCCCATGTCACAGTCACTACAGTGATATTTTGCCAGAATTATTTCACCCCTCTGCCTTGGCCTTGCATTCACCTACAGATTGGGTGGGTGGGTGGGGTGTGGGAGGGAGCAGTATAGGAGCACTGCAAATCAACTCACACAACAGCATGACAGTATGTGTGTGACTGCAGCTAACGCAGCCATAAGCCTGATTTATGCTTAGTTGTACAACGGTGTCATGCAGCAAAAATAACCACAAGCTCACAATGCGTTGTGCTCTTGTAGATCTGCTATTTTCAGCGTAGGACACTGTCATACGATGGAGTATAAATCAGGGAAAACAGCGACCATAAAAAAGGCTGCTGCTGCATCTGAACTGGTCTGCCATTACACCTGTCACGTTTGCAGGTTAAAGAATAAGGTGGATTTCTGTAGCTACTATCATTTCAATGTCTTTCAACATGTTTTGTTGATGTTGTTTTGTGTTCTGTTTTATTTTATTTTTTGTCCTTTAGTAGATTAAGCTTCTCACCTAACAACATTTATAAATGTCACTAATCTAGCGCATTGTGTATAACCACTGTGTTTGTTAAAATCATTCATCTCTACTCAATAGACTTGGGTTGTTTGAAAACATGTTTGTGGTTCTTGTGCTTATAGTACAGTATGAGAGGTTTGCATCACCAAGAGCAGTCATATTAATGAGTTTCTTCTCTATAGATAGATATTGCACTGACATCCTATTACTGCAACTTCTGAGATATTTATCTAGAAAAATATGTTGGCTGTTCTTTGCTTGTGTTACTGTGTACCCTTTCTATGTAGCATTTGTGCACATCAGTCTGAAATTCTAAGTTAGCATAAGACTTCAGTGAAGGAAATGGCCAGTTATACTGTATATGAAATCTTTTATCGAGTTTGAGCTAAAATGAATACCGTCTTTGCAATGCTTTGGTTTTCATTTCATTTCATTTCTACTTGCAGAGCTTTTGTGTACTTGAGCAATCTGCTGTATCCAGTGCCCCTGGTGCACCGTGTTGCCATAGTGACGGAGAAGGGTGAGGTCCGTGGCTTCCTGCGTGTTGGGGTTCAGGCTGTTGGCGGTGAGTACGGTAACTGCAGCCTCTCTTAAAGCTTCATTTATACTTTGTCATACAACAGAGTATAACATAGTCTTTAAGTCATCACTCCCACTTAACAGTCGCCTTTTACACTGAAAAGCTTTACCTTTAACCCTGTAAAGCCCCCACCCCCAACTGCTCATTGGTTTAGTTATCATTATATTTATGCTCTTTGACAATATTTCAGTTACAGTATATTGATTAAAATGTTAATGTTACTAAGTAACTCCATATCAAATTATTGTGTCTGATACCAACAATAAGCCACTCTGACTTACTTACTTAAATCAAATATTTTTCATTTGCATGAAAAGAATTATAACTTGGGTTGCGCCGTGGCTCAGTCAGTTATGCCTGATTTGGACTTGGTCGCCCGCCTCTGTATTGATCATGGGAGGATAACTTGTTTCTCTGTACTGATGGGAGGATAACTTGTTTCTCTGTAGCTGACGAGGAGGCACCAGACTACGGGTCAGGTGTGAGGCAGTCAGGAACCGCCAAGATCTCCTTCGATGACGAGTACTTTCAAAAGGTACGTCCTGAGTCAGATGAGAACAAGTTTTACAGACTGGAAAACACTTCTTTGTCGTTGTTGTTGTTGTTCTTTGGCGTAACCCACGGATGGTGATAAATGATAAAGTCATCGTTGGGGTGAATTAATGAGGTTGTGTTTTGTTGCTGTTTTAAACCGTCTCCTCTGTAACTTCCAGCTCTACTGTATATCTCCAGTCATACTGGATGGGTAGAATGAATAAATGCAACAGCAAATGTCATATATTCAACCTGATACCTTATTCATTTGATATTGAGCAGGTAGAATGAAAAAAATCTTTGCTTGCCGCGGTGGAGGTTTGATTCATCTCTCTTCACCATCTTTATGCTAATGTCCGTCCTCTTTCTCCTTCTCTTGTCTGTCTTCTGCTGTGCGTCATCAGAATGACTTTCCCTCCACCGTTATGATCCGCTCTGGCTTGTCCCTGGAGGAGCTACGCTTTGTGGAAGGTCAGGGTCAGAGTTCGGAGGTCAGCACGCCTTCTGAGGAGCTCAACAGAATCAATGACATGGGTATGGCTGCCTGACCCTCACCTCTCCACTCCACACATTTTAGAGCTCATGGCCCAATGGTGAACTTCACTGAGCAGATGGTCCTGTTCATTGCAGAGGGGGGGGATTTAAATAGTTCATATACTAGTCCTTACCCAGGGATGTGCGCAGTCAAAGTATTTGCAGACTTTTAGTTATGTATGGGCAAGGCATGTGGTCATGTTTGCCTAGCTGCGACAGTTACAACACACATGTGCGCGTGCACCAATACACACACACACACACACACTGGACCTGCTGCGTGTGCGTGTGTTTGCTGGGGGACCCGAGTCCCGACGCTCTGCTCCGTTATGTTCTGCTCCGTTGTATGAGTGAGTAAACAACACGCTAACGCTGTTAGCACCAAGAGCTAACATACTCTGGGGGCCCCGTGGCCCAGAGTATGCATGCGCACGTACGTGGCCGCGCTTGCATGCGCACGTGGCCACGTGCGCATGCGCAGTGACGGCAAAAACTGTGGCCGTAGACTTACACAGTTTCCAAAAAACGCTAGTAAACAGCTTGAATTTGGGAAAAGTTAAAAGGTGTGTCTGCACATGGTAATGATCATTGCCCATGTGCAACTTCAGATCAATTGCTCAGCCCCTGAGGAGAAAAACGTGTTCAGGCAGACAGACAGAGGTTCACTTAATTATAGGAGGATGTTCTGGCAAATGTAGGCAAATAAAGGGGTTTAGTTATGGAAATTAATCTGATGGAATCCACACTTGTTTGATGACAAAACACTGGAATGATCTCTGCAGATCATGAGCCTGATGAGTCTTTGCGGACAATTCTATAAAACAGTTCGTACACATTGAAATGTTTATAATGCAGTCTTATGAACATCCACTTCCACCCTGGTGTCCCTTTTGGGCATGTAGAAAAAAACATGAAAATATTCAAAAATAGCAGATCTACATAAATGGTTAACCGCTGGTCATTTTCAGTGCAACTCAGTTCAATGCTCCATTGTGTTTAACTCCAGACCTGAAGCTGAGTAACATAGAGGAGACCAAAGTGAGTCACGGCGAGGGTCTGGCAGGACAGCTGGAGGTGGGCAGCATCTTTACCTTCCGCGTGACCGTGCTCCAGGCCAGCGGCATCCTCCCTGAATACGCGGACATCTTCTGCCAGTTCAAGTGAGTTCACTGTCCTGAAACCCAATGTCACGCCGACCAGTTAAATCAAAGTGTCTTGGATGTGATATTTTCTGAAATAAATATGTGGCGGATGGAGTTGATTGACGAAGCGTTTTCGTCTCGTACGCAGGATAACCTGTGTGACATGTTGTTATTGCTTTTGATGCACTTTTCAGTTTTCTGCATCGCCACGATGAGGCTTTCTCTACTGAGCCGCTGAAGAACACTGGAAAAGGAGCTCCTCTGGGCTTCTACCATGTTCAGAATGTAAGTTCAGCAAAACACACATGAAAGACTCTTGAAGTCATACTGTGTACCTACCTTTTTCAATTCAACTAAAAGTTATTTCACAATAACCATTCCACATAAATGTGTTTTTTGACAACTTCTCCAAACACAATTTTAGTCGCTCAAGACCATGCTTCATTTGTTTTTGGGGTGGTGCTTGTTTGGTTTCATTTCAAACAGACGTCTGCGAATCGCAGTTCTAACAGACCATAGAGACTACAAAAATGAAAGTTACACAGTATGACTTTAACAAAACTGAAAATGTGAAAATATATTTAATATTTGCGAACTCGTCTTTTATTTGCAGTTTTCAGTGGAGGTGACCGAGTCCTTCATCGAGTACATAAAGACCAAGCCCATTGTGTTTGAGGTGTTTGGCCACTACCAGCAGCATCCTCTGCACCTGCATGGCCAGGATTTGATGGCGTAGGTTGAATTAAGATCAGTACAGTAGTACTGAAATGTCTTTACTTTGCTGCTAATTCATATTTTTTCAAGCAGCTTTTAGTAAAT
Organism: Gymnoscopelus braueri; assembly: GCF_963280865.1. NCBI lineage: Eukaryota > Metazoa > Chordata > Actinopteri > Myctophiformes > Myctophidae > Gymnoscopelus > Gymnoscopelus braueri. Next base: position 16,722,765 of record NC_137614.1, read on the forward strand.
GGTTTGAAATACTTTCTCTTCAACTTACTCAAAATGTTCTTATAAGCAATCAATGGCACTGATTTGATCTATTTCCTCCTCCAGTCCTCCTTCGCCATCTAGGAAGTACTATCCTATACCCATGCCTCTGTCCAGACCAGGTAGATATTTCATACAGTATTTCTCTTTCTCACTACCAAGGAACACGAGTGTTCTGTACCTTTCACCATCACTGTAACAGGCATTTTTTTCTGTTCATCACTGTTGGAGTTCTATTTGCATGCCTCATATTTCCTTCCACTTTTTTTCTCTTTCATTTCTTGCTTCCTTTGGATTTCTTCTCAATCATCATCCTTTGTTTAAAAAAAAAACCCTACCCCCTCTCTGCAAATCCCTAACCCTAACACCCCCACCCTCTCTCCCGTCATTTGGCCCTGATCCTTAATACGCATGTAACCCCAGACCATGCCCGTAAGATAGAGTTGGTCTGCTACCTGATGAGCGGCTATGTGCACGGCCAGGTTCTGAACACTCTGTCGGAGCACGCCAACGCCTTGGCCTCCACCGCTGTGCACAGTCTGGAGGATGAGCTTGACCAGCTCAGTCACTTTCCCTTCCTCCCTGTGCCTTTTGGCCTTGCACTGCCTGTGCCCCACCACCATGGTTGGTACAGCAATGGAACACTAGTACCTGTCTGTATACAGGATTGCACAGTAGATGTGCCTGTGTTGTAGTTGCTATCCTAGCCTAGCCTAGCGCTGTGCTGTGCCCTTGCTGCGACTGCAGACTGTAGCTAGGTATGGTCCCCGGTGGTTCTGTCTGCTGCAACTTGGTTCAAGTCTATTTTGGTCTTATTATTGAACTGAGGCCAAGCACTCTCCTCACAGAGACACATTATACCTGAGCTGGCAACTGTGAGTAAATCTGCAGCATATTCTGGGGCTTAGGTTGTACAATCAAAGAGTATTTATCATAATCATATACAGTATCACTGACATAAAGTGATGCAAATACTTTAAGCCTTTCAGGCAGGACCACAATTCCACGTTCATTTGTTATAACTCACGTTCCTTTCAGGCACATCTTAACATAGAAATATGTATAGAATGTGTGTAGCTGTGTGCTTGTAGTAGGATTAGCATGTGAAAAAAGACATATAATCCTGATGTGACGTGTCACACAGCAGGGTGCCGTCTGTGACAGCATAATCTGTGAGGCTGCATCTGATTTTGCTCCACATAGCAGTATGTATAACGTTTGGATGTGAGGGTGCTGTGACGTACACTCTGCTGCCCCTAGTGTCTTTACCTCACATTGCTTCACATGTGAATATGGTCAATATGTAACAAGCCTGTGACCCTGCAGGTCCTGCATGGAATACGATTGTTTACAGTATGTCTCATTGTGTGTGTGTGTGTGTGTGTGTGTGTGTGTGTGTGTGTGTGTGTGTGTGTGTGTGTGTGTGTGTGTGTGTGTGTGTGTGTGTGTGTGTGTGTGTGTGTGTGTGTGTGTGTGTGTGTGTGTGTGTGTGTGTGTGTGTGTGTGTGTGTGTGTGTGTGTGTGTGTGTGTGTGTGTGTGTGTGTGTGTGCGTGCGTGCGTGCGTGCGTGCGTGCGTGCGTGCGTGCGTGCGTGCGTGCGTGCGTGCGTGCGCGCGCGTGTGCGCGTGTACGTCAGTTCCAGCCACCAAGCTGAACACCATCACCAAGTCCAACCTGGGCCAGTGTGTCAGCAAGTATGACCTGCTGGTCTGGTTTGAGATCAGTGAACTGGAGCCTACCGGAGAGTGAGTACTGTCCATGCACATGCGTATCCGAATAGAAACTCATATTCGCACTAAGTATAGAATGCCGATATTCATTCCAAACTATTTTATGTCCATTTAACTTGCGAAATGTTGCAATGAATACTTTTCTTTGCTGCCAGTAGGGCTTGGCGATCAGTATTGTGATTTGAGACTAGATATCATCTGTGATTATGGATATCGTAATATCATGATACAGTATGGCATATGTCATACCTGACTGTTCTACTGTAGTTGTTCTATTGTTTGCCTTCACCCAATTAGTTATTATATACAGTAGGCATTATATATAATCATTTATTATCAAAAATCTCTTTGTATAAACATTTGTGAAAACACCAATAATCGTCCAGTATAGTACAGTATAGAAATCAAGGTATTTGGTCAAGAATATTTAATTTGTCCATATCGTCTAGCTCTAGCTGCCAGCTGTCATTTTGTCAAGGGAGTGGTGACATTTTACAAATGGTACATTACATTACATTACATTACAGTCATTTAGCAGACGCTTTTATCCAAAGCGACTTACAATAAGTGCATTCAACATAGGTAGGGAAACAAAACTACTAATCACCAGAAGTCTTAAGTGCATTTTCTGCAAAAACAAGCAACCAAGAGTATACCTAGTGCTAAGGTAAAAGTGCAATATATCAGCTACCTACTTTCTTAAACAGATGAGACAAAATAGCAAAATCAAATGAGCAAGAGCTAAAACAAATAAGTGACTAAACAAGATCCAATAAAACAATACAACAATAAAACAAGAGTTCGTACAACTAGTTAACAACAAGTAGGCCAGGCAAAGAGGAAGGGTAGTGTTTCCTGAAGAGGTGGGTTTTCAGCCTGCGGCGAAAGATGGGCAGTGACTCTGCTGTCCTGACATCAGTGGGAAGTTCATTCCACCACTGTGGGGCCAGAACAGAGAAAAGTGGTACATGCTCAATGGTACATGATGCATAGATCTCATTTCAAAATGTCATTAGTGAAATACAAGGTTTACTTGACAGTTTACTTGCTAATATTTGGGGTGTCCTGACTCATTCTGACCCCCGTCTCCCCTCTACTAGATACATCCCAGCTGTGGTGGACCACAGTGGAGGCCTGCCCTGCCATGGCACCTACCTATTACATCAGGTACTGCAATGCCAACAATATCCAGACCAGTTACCTTGATTACGGATTATTTAGAGGTTTTACATTTCGAGCTTAACATAATACAAAATGACATGGTGTTCTTTTTTGTTTTCATTTTATTGTATGATATTACTGTAGTCTTCAAGTACTGTATCTCTCTTTTGCTGAATTGGTCTTGAAGGATCCGCAGTGCAAATCTTCCCTATAATAGCAGCTGGCAGTTTGTTAAAATTAACGATTCAGTCCTTTTTGACAGCACATTGTAACTCCTGTAAAGCTCCTGTATAAAATCCTGTTATTTTTATTATCTCGTAATAATTCTTAGATTAGTGTCTCTCTTGTCAGCAGCCTTAACTTACTTATAGTCATGTACTGTAGCCTACTCGTATGTCTTATATTAGGGAGCTCGTCATAGTCTTAATTTTGTTAGTCATGCCTTGTGGTCTATTATAATCCAAGCTCCTGTCATGTATGCCGCAGGGTATTCAGCGGAGAATCACAGTGACGCTCATCCATGAGAAGGGCAGTGAGCTACACTGGAAGGACGTCCGTGAGCTGGTTGTGGGTGAGTGCTCTCCCCTAAGGGGGTCCTAGATTTACCTCCCCACTCCAGTGAGCAGGCACCAGGCACACCTGAAAATACCATTCCATTATCAACATTTTTAGACCCATTTTGTCAGTTCACATAAAGTTCAGGTTAATTTGATGGGGGGGGGGGGGATTTCATCTGAAATTAACGTAAAACATTTTTTTTAAAGAATACTGCCCCCCCCCCCCCCACTGTTTACGGCTTTTGTTTTTATATATCAACAAATCAAATGACATGAGCGTTGTTATCATACTTCTCACAAAGATGTCATGCAAAAAATTGCGGAAATAGCCGTTCTACACTCTCACAACACGTCACACTATTTTAGACATGTTTCGCCTAGAATGACATTTCCCAAATAGGGATTGATTATTATTTTATTAAATTATCGATGAATGATTATTTCTTGTATTCGATTAAATCGATTAGTTTGATTAGCTGTTGCACCCCTACATCAGACTAAAGCCTGATTTACACATCGTACAACAGTTTTCCATGCCAAAAGTACTTAAAGTAGCCTATCTATAAGCTCACAACGCATCTTATTGAGACACGTTGTGAGCTTGTAAATCGGCTATTCTTGGCGCTGTGACAAAGTCGTATCACGGAGTACAAGGAGAGGGAATGTCATGCATAACTGCGGCAGTGGCTCATAAAGCGCTATATAAATGCACCATTTACCATTTAACTGTTTCCTTATTCATACTAGATTAATTAAGATTAAAAGTACAGTAACAACATGCAAACAGGATGGCAAACACTTATTTCTTCAGTCTCATCAAGCTAGATTTTATTTTTACAACATATTTTGTACGCAGGGAGACTCAGTGCGGTTTACAGCAAGAACGCTGAAGGATATTATTATGATATGATTCTTCGTAATGTCACAGAGGAAATAAAAGTTGCGAGTCCGTCACATTGTGCACATAAACGTGTGTAAAAGAGCATCTTTGTTGCCTGGCTTTCCCTGGATAAGTAAATCATGAGCTTGGATAATCTATTAAATACTTGTGTCCATTTCTTCTCCGTTAATTTCTTTCCATTTAACCGGGTTTGTAACTGATGGGGCAGTTATCCAATATACATGCAAATTCCACTGTAGCGGAAGTGATTTTGGCCCTTTAGATAGCAGTAATCTTGGTGTGTGTGTGTGTGTGTGTGTGTGTGTGTGTGTGTGTGTGTGTGTGTGTGTGAGAGTGTGTGAGAGAGCGAGAGAGAGAGTAATACTGTATTACTGTATTATTAAGAAGGCACATAAGGGCACGGTCACACATACGCGTCAGAAACGGATGCACTGATCACTTCCTGCTACAGCGTATTGATGCGTCGGAAAGAAGTGCGGGTTGACCCTACCTGGCAGGCTTTTCGCTTGTAGTTTTCTTTCAGTGAGCCAACCACCTCAACGTAAGTCAAATGAACTACAAACCAGCAAATTGGCACTGCCCACAGTCCGCAAGACAACCTGGGCATGTGTTGGCTATGTCCCTTTAGACGCGTATTTGTGACCGTGCCCTGATTCTTTTTGTTTGCACATGCCGCAGTGGAAGAGATTTGAGTCCCTTTCATTGGTAGTGATCTTGAGCGGTTCATGGTGCTCTGTTCCCCGCAGGTCGCATCAGAAACAAGGCAGAGGTGGATGACAGTGCTGCTGATGCTGTACTGTCCCTGAACATCATCTCTGCCAAGAACATCAAGTCATCCCACAACTCCAACAGGTAGGAGAAATAAGTACCTCAAATAGAAATGCATGTAGAAAAATGGGTACATAATTTTCTTTATCCAGAACCGAATAACATGTATGTGTATTAAATAGCCCCTATAGAATACACCACAATGAGTCATGTTTCATTGCCTTTATTCAGCTGTCTATAGTCAGTAAAGGCCTATATTAGTCATGCACTTCTAAACACAATCCTTTCCACATACTTTGTTGATAGGTTGCCAAACAGAACAAACAGCAAGTCACTTTCTACTGCTGCAACACAATCATTGCCAAATGTCTGCATTCTGGGGCTTGAAATCACTCACAGTGTAGAAACACAATGTGGCAATTGTGTGTGTGTGTGTGTGTGTGTGTGTGTGTGTGTGTGTGTGTGTGTGTGTGTGTGTGTGTGTGTGTGTGTGTGTGTGTGTGTGTGTGCGCGTGCGCGTGTGTGTGCGCGTGTGCATGTGCGTGTATATTACCATATATACTGGCATTGTTGCATGAGCATTTCCATTTTCATTGCGGTTAAGTTTTCTGTTAATTTGCTCCATTGCATTGTTTCTGTTACATGACTCTTTCTGCTTTTTTCCTCTGTTTTGTTTTCTTCTGTGCATTCTCTTTTTTCCTGCCGCGGCTGGACTCTTGAACATGCTCAGGCTTTGTATTGATAAAGAAATTCCTAGGTACCAGCAGCAGCCAGAGAACATAAAGATCTTTCTGAGAAAGACCTTTATGGCTCTCTTTAGTCCCATAGACCTCTCGCAATGCTTTCCACCATTTTATGTTTCACGTTCCAAACACTTTGCTTTAGGGTTGCCTTTATTACCTATGATTATCTGATTTTTGTTAATTATTATTATTATTTGTTAACTATTAGAAAGGCAATCTTAATTGCAAAGTGCTGTCATTTTCCATTGTTTTGTTTGTTTGTGTATTTTTTATTACAACATTATTTGTTTACCACAACCCTTTTCAACACTGGAAGTTAGATTTTCTGGTGCACCCAGATGTCCTTAATTCTGCTGTTACACTCTGTGAATTTAAAATCATTGAGCAGCATGTGTGTAGGCCAACACAGTGATAGAGCAGTGATATTCAGGAAGACTCTGAGGATAACAGTGCCCTCTATTGGTGAAGACAAGAACTGTATAGATGAGTCATCTAAATTAAAGGCTGGAGCTGACATTAATCTCACTCACTGAGTCATATGGTATAAAATGAATCGTCCGACATAAATGCATCTATCCATTTAGTATATAGATTAACAAATATGTTTGTTTGTTCTCTAGAAGGAATTCCCTTATCAACATTTTTAGACCAATTTTATCAGTCCATGTACACTTTACAATTTGATGTTGTTTTTTATCTGAAGTGACCGTTAAAATGTTGTTCCATTGAGCTATTACAGGATATTAAAAGTATAGGACGCAGCTAATCCATTTTGTGCTCGGAACAACCTGTTCTTTTTGCCTGCTGTATTAAACACGAAGCACGTCGGCAAGTTCTCAACAGAAACACTCTGCTAACGACAGTAGTGTGGCACCTACTAATGCCTCGCATGTTGTGGAGGTCTCACTTCGGTGTGTTTTCCTCACACCCTGTCATCACTAGGGATGAGTGTATGAAGGAGGGGCCCCTTCACCTAACAGCATGTTGACTGTCAAAATGAGTCACACGCTTCTAGAACTGTTACAGAATGATGACGTGGTTTCTACTTGGGGATTTAATAGTTAACTTTCTCCTTTTTACTAAACGGTATGCTATGACTCACTGTGTGTCCACTGTCCAGGTCCTGTTTTTGTGTGGACGTGGTTTTTAACCACGTCGGCTATTTTCGAGATCTTTGTAGAGGGAAACATTTAGGGGGCCTAGCTAGTATAGACACCTGAGGGACTCTGGTCAACTAAGAATATAGGGTGTAAGTGGTTAAGTACCGTTTTATGACAATGTATACATTTAGATGAATTTGAATCCTAGTACTAGTGTTTTTAAACTGTAACAAGGCTTTCACAGTAGACTCTCTGATTGTTTTTTTTACATTTCCCATACTGACTAGCTAGGCCTCCACAAGCAGATTATTATCATAGGTGTTTTTGTATTTCTGTCTTACTGTGGGATCTTGTTGTCCGTTTGGACCTGAAGGATTTCTGCTTTGCCTTCTTCAGGACCTTCTATCGCTTTGAGGCGGTGTGGGACAGCTCCCTGCACAACTCTCTCCTGCTAAACCGAGTCACACCCTACGGAGAGAAGACCTACATGACCCTGTCTGCTTATCTGGAGGTTAGATACTGCCTCACTCTACTGGCTCCATTCAGTGCCACGTCTTTGTTTTCTGACTGCCACATGGCCGACACGCTTAACCACTTTAACCATGGCGTTTTGGGCATGACAAGAAAATCTAGAAGAAAATAAATAAATAGCAAAAATAAAATGTGTGTGGTAAGGTGATTAATGGCTTTTCTCTTCACTTCACAGCTTGACCACTGCATCCAGCCAGCCATTATTACCAAAGACATCTGCATGGTATTCTACTCCAGAGATGCAAAGATCTCCCCACCTCGTTCCCTGAGGAACCTGTTTGGGAGTGGATACTCCAAAACACCCGACTGGTAAGACAACAGAGAGCGACTTTGTACCCACCCCTTTGCCAAAGACAATGATCGTAATTCTTCCTCATTCACAAATAAGCAACACTATGCCACATGGATGTTTGCAAATCAGATCGTATCCCTGAATCAAACCGTCTCATGCTCCTTTACAGCAACCGGGTGACCGGCATATACGAGCTGAGCTTGTGCAAGATGTCTGACACAGGGAGCCCAGGTGAGTGGTCTTCTCCAGTACAGTACTGAGAGAAAAGTTAGGCATCTACAGTACTGTACATAGTTCTCTTGTTCCAAATCTTTTAGCCAAGTTGGTTTAAAAAAAAAAAAAAAACATCACATGGATGCACCTGGGATGTATCATCAGTGTTGTAGTCTGGGGTCATTCAGTGTTTCGGGTCTCGCAACATACAACCTCGCCCAGGTGACCCAGCCGGTGTTGATCAAGTCCCGACTTACGTCCCAGTAGCTACCCACGGTCAGTCCTCTTAGGGCAAGACAGGGCCCCTCAGTCCGCTTCTTCGGACCTACTCTGCCGGGACCGGGGGAGGCTCTGGCACGTGGAGGGACTAGGCTCTGTGGATGGCCTCCTGTCCGGGCCCCTCCTTCGTCTCACCAGGTCCAGGACCTGAGCGTTGCACCAGACTCCCCCGCTTAAAACATTTCACTCCGGCGTGATGGTGTCTTAGGCTGTGGTGGTACTGCAGGCTCCACTTGCAGCTTGCCTGAAAGGCCCTCCTTAAAGGCCTCACCGTGGGTTTGTTGGGCTTCTTCCTCATGGAAGACACAGGCTGGGGCGCCAACCCATACTGCTCCCGGGTGCCATCTACATTCCGGCTGTCAACCGTCTCTCCGGTGGTCACCAGACTGTTCCTGGTTGTCACATAGTCTATTCCTATGAGCCACTATAAATAGAATAACTATAAATAAAAAACATCACATGGATGCACCTGGGTTTTATTTATTTGCACAGAAATATTTCCCACACAGGAACAAAAGTTCCTGTGTGGGAAATTGTGCAGGCAAGATGAAACAGCCCTATGAAGTAGCTCATAATAGAATAGTTAAAATGTTTCTCACGCCACATTGTGTGAATGTTTCTAACAGCACAGGGAACTGCTTAACAGCAAGAATTAGTTTTTCTTCCATTCATGGAACGGAGCAGGAATTGTGGGTTGAGAGAAGGTCAGATGAAAAAAGTGAAACAAAAACATATGATTGACGCTTCGCTGCGTCAGTGGAGTGCTGAAAAAATGTGAAGCCAGCTCAACCTTTTTTTTTTGCCATGCAGTGATAAGTGTTGGCCATCAGTTTGTAGCTTCATGTTGCTAGCTTCCACTGGAAATAACTTGTAGCCTGTTGCTTTCTCACCGCTAGTGTGAACGCAGCATAAATCAGACAAAAGCACCAACAACAAAAAAAGTGGCAATGAAATAAACTACGTTTGTTTGTTTGTTTGTCCAGGTATGCAGCGGAGGAGGAGGAAGATCCTGGACACGTCGGTGGCCTACGTGCGCGGAGAAGAGAACCTGGCAGGGTGGAGGCCCCGTGGTGACAGCCTCATCGTGGAACACCAGTGGGAGCTGGAGAAGATGGAGCAACTACATGAGGTGGGCATTTGTAAAGTTTTATCTTTGTCATTAATATTATGGCCTCTAGTTTGAGGGCAGTACACTGGCACACTCAGCTGATAACTCCTGATCACAGTGTTTTCTCAGAAGTAATGAATTAATTATAGCCAAATATCATAAAGCATGTCCCAAAAGACTGCACACAAAACAAAAACAATAATAAGTAACAAAAGCTTGTACACAAAAATGCAAGCCACAAAACCAAAATAAACCACATACGTTATAAACAAACAATAGAAAAATAATAATAATTATCAGGTCAGTGCAGAGATATCTTTCATATTTTTACACACATATTTTTAACATTTTTAAGCCTTTATTGACAGTGATAGTGGAGAGAGACAGGAAATGTGGAAAGAATAGGGGAATGAATTAGGCATATGGTCCGGCCAGACGGAAATTGAATCCATGGTACTTCATAAGTATTGTGAGCCTAAATTGTTGCTGTGGATGTGGCGTTCCTGATTTGGGTGTGTCACCAAAATTCTGCTGACATTTTTAATGAAAATCATGTCATATTATCTAACCTGGAAAAGAAAAAAACTCTTCCCCTTTATTGACTGGATCAAGCATACAGACAGATTTGGTTAAATAAAATGCAATAAATGCCAGTGTTCTTGTGGTGGGTTGACACTTTTCTTGAGGCACACCTTGTTGTACATTAACCGCCAGTAGTACCGAGGCTCAAACGGCACTGATCCCACATCACTTGAATCACTGCTACAAAACCATCCAGCCAGGATCACCTTTACAAAGCCATCCAATCATCTCATCATTTTTCTCTCCGTTTGTCCAGGTGGAGAAAACCCGCCACCTGCTCCTGCTGAGGGAGAAGTTAGGAGAGGCGGCCCCCACGGGGACAGCGGCCCCCACCACCAAGTCCCTGAGCGAGTGCCTGCTGTCACCCAGCATGAGCTCTGGCACCCTGTCCACCTCCACCTCCATCTCCTCACAGATCTCCAGCACCACCTTTGAGAGCGCCATCACACCCAGCGAGAGCAGTGGCTACGACTCGGCCGACATTGAAAGCCTGGTGGATGGAGAGAAGGAGCTGGCCACTAAGGTGAGGGAGATTAACCACTTAAACCCTCTATTCTCAGTCAAATGGACCTGAGTGTACTTGGACCGTTTTTTTTCCCGTCTACACAAAATCTCTTTGCCAGAAATAGACGATCTGTGGGTTTTAGAAATATTTAACCAATGAAAAGTATTAACATGAGCTTATGACTAAATTTTAAGTACAGAAGAAAGGGAGTCTACTGCCACGCCTCAGCCAAACTAGTTAAGCCTGGTGCGTCAAAGGAGCAGGACAACAGCAGTTGTAGAAGAGAATTCACAATTAAAGCCTTTTTTATTCAGGTGCTGGTACAAATAGAGTGAATAGAGTGCTACTGCATCTTCCTCAAGAGTCATGACTGTGAGGAGCATCGAAACGTCAGTCACTCTATTTGTACCAGCATCTTAATAAAAAATGCTTTAATTGTCCGAGCTGCTCCAGTGTGTCTAAATATTAACTACATTTCATTTGATCCATTGGAACACAGGTTCTTTTTTACATTTCCAAAAAAGTTACGGTTTTGGACATACAAGGTTTCCGCCCGACAATGATATAATGCTGTGGTTTACATTGCCTCATACAAACCACAACAGCTAGCTTTCACCTCTGTCCTCATATGACTGACTTGACTTCTCCTTTGTTCTTTTGCAGTGCCTGCGCCTCCTGACTCACACTTTCAACAGCGAATACAACCAGGTTGTCAACAGCATCAGTGACTGCAAGGTGAGACCACTGTAGCACAATGAATACAACTTTGTATCAGAGATGATGGTTTTCTTTCCTTTCTATAATGCAGTGGTATAATGCTGTGAGACAAGTCCAGGTGTACGTTGGGATTTTGTGACAACCACACATTTTTATTGCAATATATACAACTCAACTACACAAAAATCTGTATTTTGTGCTCACTCATTTCCCAATTCAGAATCAAATTCTCTACCTTAAAATCTATTTTAACCACTTCGAGGAAGACCGATCAAGTTGAAGGACATGATTGCTGGCTGTTTTCTTGTTTTCATTCTACTGTTGGGCAGTGCACCTTGAGACTCTTTTTAATACGGAGTGTTGCAGGATTCCGTTTTCTGTAATTATAGGGGAAACGTTGAAATATATTATTATTATTATTATTATTATTTTCTAAAAATAAAGAATAGTGAAAAAAAATACCTGATCTGCAGACTCACAACATGTCAGGATGCAATGTGTTGTGAGCTTGTAGATCTGCTATTTTTGCTATGAATACAGGTATGCCTTGAGATTTTGACTTGACCATTGGTGAGCCTTGAGCACAAAAGGTTTGAAAACCACTGCTACTGTATAACATATCCTTTGGAAAGAGAAACCAGAGTGTTCAATGCCAATCTCTTGCTCTCTCCTGGCCAGCTGTCTGACATCTCACCAATGGGTCGTGACCCCTCTGTGACCAGCTTCAGCAGTGCCACGCTCACCCCTTCCTCCACCTGCCCATCTCTCTCTGACTCCCGCTGTGGATCTGTAGACCAGAAGTAAGACTGTCCTGGAATTATTCAATAAGACGATTATCTTTTCTGGAATGTATTCGATAAACCCCAAATTATAATCATTTACGACAACACCAGTTATGTACAAAAAGAGGTTCTAACAGGAACAGAACATCACACACCACAGAACCCCAAAAATATGTAAAAACTAAGAAAAAGTTCAATTTGATGGCATTTGCAGGAACCTACGTTGACCCTAGTCTATGTGATGGGGGGTAGAGGAGCTTGTCACACAGTTAAATCATTTAGAGGAAGCCAATAATATAAAAACAATGACCTACAGAGAACAGAGGCGATCAGAGAATTAATCATTCCACTAAGACCTTCATAAATTCATTTTTATTTAAAGGAAATTTAATTTATTGAATTGAATTGGAGTCTTTATTGTCTGAACTTCAGGATGGCGTGCAAAAAGCACCAATAGATATAAAACAACCGAACAAACGTGGTACAAAAACTGCAAATGATTCATGCTAAGTCGTCAATAGCAACAAATAATGAGTATAACCATTGAACATAAAAGAAAACATGCTGTATATGCAAGGCTACCCATCATTAGTCACACTATTTTACACCACCAAGACTCAGGCTGCATAATCTCCTATATAAAATCTTACATGTGAGGCCCCGTTGTCCGTTCACTTTCAAAGTCACACATGGTACATTTTCATACCTCAAGGCTTTTATCAGCAACATGACATTGACATTATGCTGACATTGGGTGTTTGTTGTTAAGGACCCCAGAGAATAGCTCCCGTGCCTCCAGCCCCTCATGTTCGGATTATGAGAACTTCCCGATGGTGCCCACCCTGGAAACCTCCTACCTGGCCCGGGCTGGCAAGAATGAGTTCCTCAACTTGGTTCCCGACATTGAGGAGATGAGGCCAGGGTTTGTACAGCCATATTTTTTCCCTATCATTTATATCCTTTTAAAGCTACACTCTGGGACTTATTTTAATGAATAAAATGTCAGTTTAAAGGACGACTTCACCCATTTTCAACCTATCTTCATATAATTGGTCCTCACTAATGCTCATTATAAGATGATATCATTTTTGTCTACTCGGCCTGTCTCTAAGGAGGGCTGTGGACAGTTCAGAAACCCGCCTACCAGTGACATCATCGATGGGGAATCCAAGCTAATATAAACTGCAGGCTTTCTAATCCTGGGAAGTTAGCATGCTATAATGGAAGCCACTGTTCTCGTGTTAATAAAAATCGAAATAAAAAATGTGAAATCTTGTTTGAAAAAAAAAGCCTGCCTAATGATGATGTCACTGGTAGGCAGGGTTCGGAAGGCTTTGGGAAAAAAAGACAGGGTAGGAAATAAATTGTACCACTACCATCTTATCATGAGCATTAGTGAGGACCAATTATATGAAGATAGGTTGGTCCTCACTACAGTATGGTTGAATATTTTAATGCATTATAAATATTACATCTGCAGTGGTGGGACGTTGTCAAAGTTATTTGAAGCAGACAACAAACTGGATTGGAAACTAGATGCGTCTCCATCTTTATTGTTGTTCTGACATTGTTAAAATTACCTCCATCGGGAGACAACAGACTTATGGATCGTAGCTTTAACTAGAAATGTCTTTAGGCTTACTGTGTCTCAGAATAGTGTCTTTTTTTAATGGTCCTAGCTCTGCTGCCCAATGCTGTCACCTAATCTAACCATTATTAAGGTGGACTGATTTCAACTTAAAAAGTGCACTATTCCGACCTGATACTACCTCACAAGAATAAGCAAACCAGGTACTGGGGGGTTTTAATAGCTTTTTATTGGCTAAACAAACGTCTTCGTCTTTTCACTGTTCGTTCATCAGCTCGGTGGTGTCCAAGAAAGGTGTCCTGAGCTTCATGGAACCACGCTCCAACTCGTGGGTGAAGCACTTTGTGGTCGTGCGTCGGCCCTACGCCTTCATCTACAACAATGACAAGGATCCGGTGGAGAGGGGAGTACTGAACCTCTCCACAGCACAGGTGGAATACAGTGAAGACCAGCAGGCCATGCTCAAGGTGGGTCCACTTTGAAGTAATGAGCAAAATAGCTGTCCATGTGAATATGGTTGACCCATTAAAACAGGGAACCACTGTGTAACCACTTTAACCATTATTTTATACTTTGGCTATTCAGAAATAGCACTATGAGAAAAATCGTGAACATTTTTTACATTTTTAACTCAAATCTTTGCTTCTGGGGGGTCGCTGGAACAACATATTTTGAGATGGGGGTCTGCGGCCGAATACATATAATTTTGGGGGTCCTTGACATGAAAAGTTTGAGCACCACTGATATTATAGCAACATATGTTTTCTTTTTAGAATTTAGAAGACATTTGTAGAATCCCCAAAAGCAGTTGAGTTACAAATGTTCGCTTTAAAATGTATATACATTCAAAGAATTAAAAAGAAAATAGTGTGGCACTCGGTGCCGTGCTATGAGCTTGTATATCTGCTACCCCGGTCTTAATGGGTTAATAAACTGATATCTGATATCTCAAGTATATAGTTCTATATACTTGTTTAGACAAACATAAAATTACACGCAAGCATTTTCATTAACATACAGACATGACGCATTTATATGTAACATTACAATGCATCTATGATTGATTCCTCTGGAATTACCCACTGTGTCCTAAATACATGCACAAGTAAAACTATTTTTCTTCATTATGAAAGATACGCTCAAAATTGTCTACGCTGCATCTTCTGTTCCTTATATAGAGTGTTTTTTTGGTTCACCTTTTCACGCTGTGGAATATTCTAGGACACTGGCAGTGTAACAAATGTCTGTATTCTCTGTAGACTCCCAACACATTTGCTGTGTGCACAAAGCACAGAGGAATCCTCCTTCAGGCCAACAATGAGAAGGACATGAACGACTGGCTGTATGCCTTCAACCCACTGCTAGCGGGAACGATAAGGTACACACACACACACACACACACACACACACACACACACACACACACACACACACACACACACACACATGCGCGTACACACACACACACACACACACACACACACACACACACACACACACACACACACACACACACGTGTATGTATAATATTTTATATATATATTATATAATTTTATATACGTATGTGTGTATATACAGTATAATATATAATATAATGACCATACTGTACAACAATGACATGACCTTGTACATTTTGTACCCATGCATGATAATAGGGGAAGTTACGCATTTAGGCAGTCTTTTGGTAGTTTAGGTAGTCTTTTTGGTAGTTTGGTTGTTTTGAAGTGAAATGTTGTCTTTATAATCTAATACACGGGGGCAGTATGAAATAAAATATACTATGGAACGTGTTAATAAGTAACCAGATGGGGGAAAGTCTTGCCTAATTGTATAGTGCATATTTTTTAATTTGTTGTCTTTTTGATTAAAAAAAAAATCTAATCTTATCTAGTTTATGTTAGTACTATATTTATATACACAGGCATGATACTAACGCCCAATTACTGCTTGATGCTACTTCATCATTCTGTAATTTATCTAAATAATGGCATAATGTGTTGCACCCACAGATCCAAGTTGGCACGAAGGCGCACTGGTCTGGTGAAGAACTGATTGGGGTCGACCTGCACACAGGAAGCCATGGCTCCCATTCTTCTGACTAGCCTTTGAACAAGTGTTAACACTTATTAACCATTGTGAATCTTGACGGTTTTTCTCTTGTACGTAGATTCTGTGGCTTAAGTATCCTCTCAAGCAACTAAAAGTTTCAGTTTATGAGGAAATCCCACCTCCCCTTCCCCTCAGCCAAACACACCCCCTCTTCTATTTCTCCCTCTCCCACGGGCCTTTTGTGTTTTTCGATTTGATGACAATGTTTTGGTCTTTTTTCTTTTTTTGGTTCGGCTTTGTTGTCATTCCCTCAACCCCCTAACTAGTAGCATGTTGTAATAGTCTACTTGTGTGTGCACGATTCTTCAGAAACAGGTTCTGGCCACTCTATTTTTCAGTTGACTAATTGTCTGTAAAGATTGTCTTTATCAGTGTTACTTGTCTGTGAAGAGGAGTTTTATTTTTTATTATGATTTTTTTTTGCCTGCATGACAACTGCAGCAGTCCTCAGGAGAAGACCAGATTTGCTTATAAGAAAAAACAACAAAAACGACATACAATTATGGCAGTGAAAACTATGGGGTGGGGGGAAGGTCATGTTACTAAAAGTGAAATATTGGTGTACACTCTGCTACAGAAAGCAAGGCTGGTTCAAGAACTATTGCTGCTAGTGATTCCTTAGGTTTTCATGCTTATAAGACTTTGCATTGGCCGCTGCCTTTTCCCAAATGTAGAACGTAGCTCCCCTATACCACCGCCTACACAGTCTTTAGAGGCAATTCCTGAATACGGAAAATCAGTCAAGGTCCTTACTCAGCAAGGCATAACTGCGACATTGGGTTTCCACTGTTCCCCTTTCCCGTATGATTTTCATATTCTACTGTTGTACCCCTGTATATACACCAGTCCAACCACAGTTGTGCCCTCAGTTAGCGAGTGATCATCCCAAAGCAATCAGGCATGTGATAGATGTGTCGGTATTAGAAATACACACCAACTCAAGAAACAAGGGTAAATCAAAATGACTCATATCTCAGCAATGAGAAAATGAATTAGGATAGTTCCATGAATAACAGATGTCTCTGTTCTTTTGAAATGTTCATTTCAAAATGCTGTAACAGAGAACAAGTCAAAACAGGAAAATACTAAGTCATGGGCAGGGTTTGGGGGGGAGAGGAGTAGTTGGCACTGTACCTACAGTAAGTACAGCACTCTGAGGAGAATATCATGTGTACATAGCTTGGATCAGTGTGGTAGTTGCCTCTCATACATAGACATTCCTCTCTTAGCACTTTTCTTACACCATGTTGAGGTTTATTGTCCAAAGAACCTCAACATTTGCTTAAATGTTACTTTTTTTCATCGCCTGTTACAGAAAACAAAACACAATGAAATATGATAATGGGAACCAAGGTATAGTGAAAGAGGAATGTTCTAGCCCTGACCACTGCTAGTGATTAGGTGAAAGGTTCTAGCACATTACACCTTGAGGATGTAAAAATGTACGATATAGCTTGTTCTGACGGGTCCATTTCTGTCATGGCAGTGCAATTCAGCAGGGAGGCTCGATGCACCATGGTTTTCCATTTAGTTTCTTTCTTTTGCATTCTTGAATCTAAACCTCTTAACCCAGCTAACTCTTACTGGGTTGATGTTGTGATTTTTGTTTTTAAATTAACATTATTTTGTATTTTACGTGTTCATTCTACAGTGGAGTGTATGAAATGTAAAAGAGGGCATTTATTTCTTTAGTTTGATTTGGCTTTATTGGTGTTTAATATTATTTTGCACATTAATACTTAACTATAGCAAGGCACATTAGTACTTAACTATAGCAAGAATATATTCAGTCCAAGACAAAATCTTAGCACCATGTGAATATGAGACCTGTCCTTGATACAGGAATACTGTTATCTCTGCAAGGCTACAACAGGGAGCCTCAAGCTATTTATGCTGGGTTGAGTATTTATGTGTCTGCTAAGGTTTAACAGAGGGACGTATTATGAAAGGGATGAAATATGCTCAAAGCTTTGTTTTTTTTTCTAACGATATTTGTTAATGAAAATATTTGCTCTGTACACGACAAGGTCATTTGTGGCCGCCAGATCCTTATATTACAAAGTTATGAAATGGCAGTGGATGACTCTGTCTTTCTAGGATTAGTTCCACCCTCTTCTATGAATGGTACAGATGGGCATGGACAGACACTGGTCAGCCAACCAGTTGTATGCCCAATCTTAAAAAGGGATAGCTTTGTTTACATGAGTCCCTGTAGATCTGGGACACATTCAGGAATTGATTATAACGTGACAAGGATTGGCAATGTATTTATTATTTGCAGATGTGAAGTCACGCAACACGTTGTCAGAGAACAAATGGAAATGGCTGAAAGGATCTGCCCACGGGTCAGCCAGCCTGTTGGTCAGAGAACATCCTTTGATGTTGGGTTACTAGTTTATGAGGAATGTGTTGCTTCATCACAATCTGCAGACAGAACATTTTGACCTATTGAGAATAATTGATTGATTCAGTACTTTGCTGAATGATGGTCATTCAGCAAAGTAATTAGCCATGGATAATGGATCATGAATTTTGAAACCGACTGTAGAGCAAATTCTATGCACTGAACAGAACGCAAATTTTACCTCACATTAACTTCAGTATATTGAACAATGACATGTATGAGCTGATAATAACCACTTTAACCCTGGGCATATCATTCTAAAATGGTCCACCCCCCCCAAAAAAAATAAAAACATTCTCAAATAGCAGATCCACAAGCTCACAGATTGTTTGCGATGCAACACATGAGCTTGTAGATTGGCAATTTAAAAAACATTTTGGAATAGGGCTGAAGTGGTTAACATATTGAAATGAATACTCCATGTATGAGCTAACAATATATTGAAATGAAGAGTTGTCAGAGCAAAGATTTTCACTTTGGCTACTAATCTAGAAGTACATTATTTTGGGTTATTTGTATTTATTGTTTGCAATGTATATATTAGTTTGCAGCTCTTTGCACATAATAAAAGGTATAACTAACAGATCAAATTAAGTCTGTGCGATTTAGTTGATTTACTCAGAATTAACCAAATGGTGTGGTTGCCTGTGTCAGACTGAGCTTGGAGGAAGTTGAATGTATTATCAGGATGTTGCTGTTTTTTCCCCACCCCATCATTCTAAAAGGTTACTAAAATGTAACCCAGCACACCCTGTGCTGGGGACATGGGTTACATTGCTTCCTTTTTTAAGTGTTTTAAATTGAAATTCGCTTTTGATTTTACTCATAGAAATTCTCAGTGTTTGTACAAATGTAACCAAGTTACATCTGCACTCAGAGTTAAATGAACACTCCGAATTTTCATGTAAGCGTATTTCAGCTAGCTAACCATCTAAATTATATAACAAATTGTGTGTGTTTTCTTTTCTTTGGGTTGTTTTCATTTGATCTAATATCAGGGAGTATAATACAAAGTAGCTAGTACTTATCCAAAATGATAGCATACCATTGTTTCTGCTGGTGTCTTTGTTCACCTCAACACTTCTCCCATGCTGCCTTTCAAACAAAACTAGCCATGATACTTTGCATTTCCCCCTCTGATGATTAATATTTATTAACTGCATTACCTTTGGGTTTGTTCATCACAAAAATGGCAAACCAAGACATTAACACTGTACATTATTTGTCAGATTGGTTTCATTTTCATACTTAATTTTGTAAATATCTGTGTTGTATGGGGCTTGAATTAAAATGTAAATATGTTTCCTGTATTTGTAATAATTATAATCCATTTGCTGTATAGCATAGACGTGTCATGCAGATATCCTAATTCTGTGTATGGTAATATTGCACCATTGAACTGTTTAGTGAATGAGGTAACAATAAAAGTACAACCCGTGCATTAGCAGAATAAGTGATTCTGTCTGTCTACTACTTCATTTGCAACTTAACACTCATCTCAACTCATGTCTTGTGTAACGTTACACCACTGACGATATTGTACCATCTGGTAGGCTGCTGGTATATCTGGAATATATATATACACTACAGTATATATATATATTTTTTAAATATGCATTCTTTACAATAGAAGGATTCACATGTGCACTTATGAGACTGTGTGATAATTATAGACCTCTTTATTCTTGAAACACATTATTTGGCGCATCCTCGCCACAGTAGGTGACATTCAGCGGTAGCCTACTTTCCTTTTGATCTCAAGACTTAACCTGTTCATTACTGATCCATAAGGTCATGCTGCAACTCAAAGGTATGTTTATTTTATAAGCAAACATTGTACTTTTATTTGTGGGATGCAATGATGACGGATCGTATTTTAGGAAGTTGAAGGCGCTACCTAGAAGGATGTCAATGGTAAAACTAGAAAAGGGTGCTCCACTGGGCACATATCTCCACCAGGTTAGGTTGCATAGCCAAGACTGTAAGTTGTGGGTTACAGCTGTCGATACACAAGGAAGCTGTATGGCAAAATAGCATTTACTGGATATGACACACATACAGTGTTGCATTTAGCATTAGTGCTTTTGGAGGTGTGCTGTATAGTGGCCCCTCAACATGATTCTAATTTGGGATTGATTGGATGTTGTGTTTAGCATCAGAATCTTTATTGTCACATTACACCTTTACAGGTGTAAAAAGGTTATTTTTCACCTACTTTTTTGCACCTGTAAACCTGTGATGTTGCGTTCATGATTTTTTGGAAAGCCAGTGACAGGCAAACAGTAAATTGTCACATAACATAAGGTGAAAGTGAAGTCATTTTTGTCTCTGCGATGTTTAGAGGCCCCTCAATGTGTGATTCAAAAAGTGTGTTTTGAAGAAATGGCAGAAAATCGAGTTAGGTGGAAATGGGTGTGAGACCTATATGGGGAGTTACATAGCCCCCCCCCCCCCAGATTTGAAAAGACTTAGGTGGAGTAGGCCTATTCCTTGGCCCACTGGCTGTGTAGCCTGGCATGGCCACACTGGATTTGTCTGGTTTCCTGGCTGTGTGCAATAAAAGTTTGACGATGGTCCAGTGGTACAGCGGTTTCCTAGTTCAGCTGTGCGCGCGCACACACACACACACACACACACACACACACACACACACACACACACACACACACACACACACACACACACACACACACACACACACACACACACACACACACACACACACAGGGGTGAAAACATCATATCCGCCTTCCGGGCGTGGCATAATAATATAATAATCTCTGCAACACTGTGTATCTGAGTCTTTGAGTTTTATCGTTTTTTAAACGTTTTTATGTACCGGTACTGTGCTGTACCACAAATTGTCTCTCAGAGTGGTCTCAGAGGACATTACAGTTTTCTAAGTCCAAGTCTTCCGGCCCAGCGGACATAATTATTCATTGAGTGGAAATGATCTCTGTGAGAGAATGACAGATCTGATCAAAGGGTTTCACTCCTCTAAGAGTTACTCACTGCTATACTAAATCACATAAAAATGAGTTGCTAATTTTTTTTAAATACAAATAATCCATGTGTTTCAGGCTCACATATTGCAGCAGAATATGGAAAAGGTTGTAATTTACAGGTTAACTAAAACGAGGCTTCAAAAAAATGTGTAAAATAGTGGGCAGTCACCATGCCTAAACAAATGCCCAGTCCACACCAATGATTTGCAATGCAACGAAACCATTGCAATACTGCAGCAGAGAGAAATTGTTGTTGCAGTGACCATGTTGCAGGTCAGCACATTGGGTATTCTGTTTCTGTTGCAAGGGGTTTCAACTTGAGAGTGGTTGTGTAATTTCAACTCCCTTCATTGCAAATAATTGGACACAGTGGTGGAAAAAGAACTCAAGTAAAAGTCTGGAATAAAAAATGGACTTGAGTAAAAGTACAAAAGTTTTGGTATCAAAATGTACTTAAAGAACCAAAAGTAGAAAGTACTCATTATGCAGAATGTCCCATTTCACAAGTTTTCAAATGTATAAAAATCTTTTGAAAATAGCAGATCTACAAGCTCACAATGCCTCAAGAGGCATTGTGAGCTTGTAGATCGTCTAATTTCAAATAGCAGAAATGTATAGAGGGCTAATGTGGTTAATAGTGGTATGTTTTGTAATAATAATCAAAATCTACGTAACTAGTATCTAAGTAACTAGTAACTAAAGTTTTCAAATAATTGTAGTGGAGCTTTGCCTCTGAGATGCTTTGTTTGTCTCAACCTTGTACAGCACTTTGGTCAGCTTCTGTTGTTTTACATATGTGCTTTATAAATAAAGTTTGATTTGATTTGATTTGATATGTAGTGGAGTAGAAGTAAAAGTACTGAAAATTGGAAATACTCCAGTAAAGTAAGAATACCTCAAAATTGTACTTAAGTACAGTACTTGAGTAAATGTACTTAGTTACTTTACATCACTGTGTGTAGACAGTACTAGTGGGTGGGCGTCTGAGTAGCAGAGATTATATCCAATAGGAGAACTGATATGATGTCTCTGCTCAGATTTCTGAACCAATGAGAGCTTGTGAACAATATCACTGTAGCTTCTTTGACGCCAGGTGATAGGCAGACTTTTGCATGGGCGTAACCATAGGGGCGCAACGGTAGCGGCGTAACCTGGGCGTGTTCATTCAATGGGAACTAGGGAATTCTATTCTAGACCCCATATCCCAGGGAGATTGTCGCACTGTTATTGGCCAATTGCTTATACGTCAACGTCGATGACAGCCGATTCATGAGCCGATTAGCCAATTACGGTGCGACCATCCCATCGGGCTATGGGACCCAAACTTCAACAACGAGCAGCGTTGCCATATATTGCGAGAGAAATAAGCAAATAGGCCTATGAAAACAAGCCCAAAAGAAGCGACTATTGGGCCACATGACATGAGCGTCGGATATTTGAAAATAGCCGATCTACAAGCTTTAACCTGTTCATTACTGATCCATAAGGGCACAACGCGTTGCGTTGTGAGCTTGTAGATCTACAAAAAAAAAAAGGTGAAACATTTTGAATATTTATTTTATATTACATTTTAACACTAATTGATTAATTGATTGATGTAGTTTATTTAGAAAGACATGAGAATAGTACATGACAGTACATAACAGTACATGGAAGTACAAATTCACAATACAAGGTCTACTAAACTGGAAATTCTCATTAAGCACTAATAAGCTTGTTTAAGATGAGAACCCCATGCACACAAATCATGATGTCATATAAGAGGCAGACAGATATACACACTACTATACAGAATGTCATACAATCAGCTTTCAGGTTACTGGTATGACGAGAGAAAAAAAATATATAAATATATATATATATATACAAAAGAGGAAAATGAAGGAGGGGGGGGTATGGGAGGGTAGGTTAAGACTTAGACAGGGGCCATTTTCGAATTGCAGCCTCCTGAAGGTGTATCTTTAGGGCAGTTTTGAAAGTGAGTAGGGTTTTACACTCCTTTACTCCTTTTGGTAGGGCATTCCACATTTTTGATGAATAGCATGAGAACGAGTTCATTCCCTTAGTTGAGCCAAATCTGGGTTGAACATGATTTGTGGAGCTGCCTCTGGTGTTATGATCATGGACTGCATTAACATTTTGGAAGTATTTTGACAAATACAGGGGGATCCCAATGTTGTGGTGTATCTTGAAGACCAGGCCCATAGCAAGTTGCTGTACTCTGTCTGTCCTCAACCCTAAGCCTAGCTGTAGTATACAACCCTCGTAGACGTATTTATGATTCTGACGTTTTCAATCGATTGAAAACGTCAGAATCATAAATACGTCTACGAGGGTTGTATACTACAGCTACCCTAAGCCATCCAATCCTAGCAAAATGAGCAGGGGTTAGATGGGTTCTGTGATTGAGGCCAAGAAGTAGCCTTACAAGTTTGTTTTGGGATGTTTGGAGCCTTGTTTTTAAGGCCTTGGAGGTGTTGTGATACTGCTATAGCATATATCATACTGTGATAATCTGCTATAGCTGTAGTATACAACCCTCGTAGACGTATTTATGATTCTGACGTTTTCAACTGAAGACGTCAGAATCATAAATACGTCTACGAGGGTAATATACTACAGCTTTAAATCTGCTACACAGTGGTCACAAAATACTTTTAGATGGGGGGGGGCAGCTTGTCCCTGTGTAGGGGCAAGATCCAGGGGAAAAAAACTAAAAATCAACACTATAGCAGCCTCTCACCCTATTCTGTTGTAGCCGACCACAGAAAGTTGCCTTTGTTTTCAAGTGAGGCTCATTTGCATTCGGCCGAATTGTTAATGAGTGGCCATTAAAAACCAGTTTAGCCGTCAAACCGGTTCTGGCCCGGTTTGACGGCCCGGTTTGACGGCAGATACCCCCCCCCCGGGGGGGGTATCTGTGGATAAACGTTGACCGGTATCTGTGGATAAACACATTCATTTTGGGGTCCTTGACAAGAAAATGTTTGAGATCCACTGTTTTAAACATTATTAGGAAGCACGCAAGCCCAAAATAAGAAACAAGCCCAAAGGTCGCTTATAATAAGCGGACATGGCAACGCTGACAACGAGGAAGTAGCCAGAGGAAAGAGGAAGCCTCTTATGAATAAAGGAGGATCGGATTTACATGCGACTGTCACTAGAAGACGAGCACTGTCGGATAGCAGCGGGACCCTCCATACAGCACCACCATGGCACAGTAAGTTCCCTGGGACTTTTTTTTCACATTTAGATGTTCGCTGCAGTTGATTGATGTTTGAGTGTCGAAGTCTGAACGCAAAACGGACTAAATAAACTGAACTCACTTCTGCACACTTTTGTTTTATCCGATTTGGTATGATTCAGCTTTCGATAGCTAGCCAACCAGGAATGATGGTACAAGTAGTTCTTCTGTCTTGTCTTGACATGACATTTGACATGAGAACGTGAGACTCAAAAATGTGTAGAACGTGTGTCGGCTACACA
Organism: Gymnoscopelus braueri; assembly: GCF_963280865.1. Lineage (NCBI taxonomy): Eukaryota > Metazoa > Chordata > Actinopteri > Myctophiformes > Myctophidae > Gymnoscopelus > Gymnoscopelus braueri. The sequence goes on from NC_137614.1 coordinate 16,747,345, forward strand.
GACATGGTTGCGCTTAGACCTGGAACTGTGTCATTTTTAGATTTGAGCTAAAAAGCATTATTTTACACTTTGGCTATTCAAAAATAGCAGATATACAAGCTCATAGCGCGGCACCGAGTGCCGCGCTACGAGCTTGTAGATCTGCTATTTTTGAAAAATCGTGAAAATGTGTGCAATTCTTTGAATATATATATTTTTAAAGCAAACATTTTTAACCCAAATCTTTGCTTCTGGGGGTCTCTGGAACAACATATTTTGATGGGGGTCTGCGGCCAAATACATATAATTTTGGGGGTCCTTGACATGAAAAAGATTGAGCACCACTGATATAGAAACATAGGTTTTTCAGAATACTGTTGAGATTTAGGAGACATGTAGAATTGACTTCAGGTCTCAATGGGTTAAACCGAATCGGGGTTTGCATTTGCTACGTACTGACAGACATTTGAGTTAAATTTCCTCTAGCGAGAATTACTTTTACATGACATCATCATCGCGCCCTAGTATGTGGATTATGTGGGAAGGGGAATGCACGTCACCTGAGCCTCGTTGCAGGTGCAAACAGGTGCTTCTCTTGAATTTGGCTCTTTTTTTGGGGGAAAAACGAATAGATGGACGTCCCTTAGACGCAAGCAACTCGTAGATGATATTTTTAATATCTGGCATCTAGAGTTTCAATACCAACCCTAGACAGCCCATACATCCAAACAGGAAGGTATTTTCTGTCTGCATGGACTGTCAAAGGTTGGTATTGCAACTCTAGATGCCAGATATTAAAAATGGCATCTAAGAGTTGCTTGCGGCTAGACGTCCCGTCTTGATTTGTCAATGGTTACACTATGGTAACTATTGTTTTTGCTACAGAACAAAGTATCACTGGATATGATGATCCGTTTCACAAACTCCATGCTGCTATACCTGTGTTATTATGCACCTCCAAGACTATGCTGGACTCGGCCAGGCCCCCAAATACTGTCTCAAACGATGGCAGTATATAAGGATGTTTTTCAACGTTGCACAACAAAAACATGTTGTCATTGAGCACAATTGCATACTTTTGTGAGAACTTAAGTTGCTTCTTTGTCTCTATATTAGTGTAAATGGTGCTAAAGTTGGTGTGCCAGATGCACAACACGCCCATTTATAAATATGATTATGCTTCCTCAGAGGCTGAGCAAATATCGATATCTCTTTCCTCCATCTCCTCTGCAATACATCAATTTATGAATATGATTTTTATGTACTTCCCCTCACAGAGCAGACATCGCACTGATTGGTTTGGCCGTTATGGGCCAGAACCTCATTCTGAACATGAATGACCATGGCTTTGTGGTAAGCTATTTAATTATGTAATACTTATTTTAACATTATTGAGTGTGTCTCATGAGCTATAGAATGCAGTCTAAACTTGGTCATTTGCTTTCTTCCCCTTCATCCGAAACCTTCGCAGGTCTGTGCTTTCAACAGAACCGTGTCCAAGGTGCACGACTTTCTGAAGAATGAAGCCAAAGGAACAAAGGTGATCGGTGCAGAATCTCTGGAGGACATGGTGTCCAAGCTGAAGAAGCCCAGGAGGATTGTGATGCTGGTCAAGGCTGGTCAGGCTGTGGATGACTTCATCGATAAACTGGTCAGTGGAGTGATGAGTTGATACTGATCATGGTGTTATATATTTTTATATTATTAGTTTGTAAATTGGTTGGGAAATTTTTAATTTACACCAGCCACAATGCAAATAAATTTATATTTTGGCTGGTAATTAATGTTGCTGGCTAGTAGTAGTCTCATGGTCAGATCTCTGCCTACAGTACTGATACAATGGTGACTCGACATATGGGCTTGAAAAGCAGCTGTGCTCTAGTCTAAAATAATGCAAATGTTGCAGAATTAATTTTCCTCTGTGTAAAAAAAAGAAACAAAATCCCTATGAAGTTAATTGAAAAAAGAGTTGCAGCTTCTGCGTTCTGACTGATTCTAATAGCGGTTTTTATTTCCTTTTTTTTTGTGAATTTTGAAAGTATGCTTTCAACATTTGTAAGCTCATGCAACATTTGTTCTACCTAAGGTTCCTCTTCTTGAGACTGGGGACATCATCATTGACGGGGGCAACTCTGAATACAGAGACACAACAGTAAGTCACAGAGAAATTGTGTTTACCTAAGGCATCAGTCTTTACTACTTCAGTTTACGGCATAGTGTTTTCTGACTGTTAATGTAGCGGCGGTGTAGGAGTCTGAAGGAGAAAAATCTACTGTTTGTGGGCAGTGGAGTCAGCGGTGGAGAGGAAGGAGCACGCTATGGACCTTCACTGATGCCAGGAGGGCATAAAGAAGCCTGGTGAGAGACATAATGCTGCACTGATAATTCATCAAGTTGTAAGGGGACCGTGACGGTGTGGGACATCATGCATCCTCATAGAATGAAGACAATATGGATACAAATGTGTTTAATTTAAACAAGGCATCTCAAAACCGTAGACATCTCAAAACATTAGCACACAATGTATTATTGCGGAGTTGCTATTCAGAGTGTGCCACACTGAATGCACTCGGTGAGCTTATCACTGTACGGTTGTGTTGTTTCTCTCACAGGCCACACATAAAAGACATCTTCCAGGGCATTGCTGCCAAAGTTGGAACATCACCATGTTGTGATTGGGTCAGTGAAGCACTATGTTATTGTTTATGTAGAACTATGTACCCCCCCCCCCACACACACACACACACACACACACAAAAGAATGGCTATGGTGTGGATATTATGATGATGGTAAATCTTTAAAAAAATATATATATACTCCTTTTTTCCACAGGTGGGTGACGAGGGTGCAGGTCACTTTGTGAAGATGGTTCACAATGGTATCGAGTATGGAGACATGCAGCTCTGCTGTGAGGCCTACCACTTGATGAAAGACGTCCTGGGCATGGACCATGACGAGATGGCACAGGTAAGGGTGTCACAGTACAGGATATATGCATGGATATAATGCCAGGCTTAAGGGCATGTCGGTTTTCTAAGGTTCTGATCACAGCTTGCATGCCCCCCATTCATGACACAGCACTGTATCTGTTCATATCAACAGCCTTCTTGTTGTGTCGGTTTTACACGGTCATAAATAAAATACCATGGTAAAGTCACCTGCCTGACCTTCTTTTATCACTTTCACCTCTTTACTTTTGCTATTAGACTTTTGACAACTGGAACAAGACAGAATTGGACTCCTTCCTCATTGAGATCACAGCCAATATCCTGAAGTACAAGGACTCGGATGGGAAACATCTACTTCCAAAGATCCGCGACAGTGCCGGCCAGAAGGGGACAGGGAAGTGGACTGCCATCTCAGCCTTAGAGTATGGCACTCCCGTCACCTTGATTGGTAAGAGAGAGGAGGTGGTTTACTGTATTCTAGACAAGGAAGTAGATATTTTTCCTGTTCTCTTCCTCCTTGGCTGGGCGTTTTCAGTCGGTAAACTACATCTGTCATGCTGATGTGGCAAGTAATTCTGTCAACAAACTACTGTAATTACAGTGTAGTAGAGCTAATGGTCACTTTCTTTGCTAATGTTTAGCCTTGTTAGCTAGCAGGCTGCCACTATGGCTTATGAACTCCAAGAGACTGATCAATGGACTGTAGGGCCTTTGCTCCTTAAGAAGATTTGAAGGCTTTTCTAGTAGCCTGCTAGTGCTCATCTGAATTGACATAAGTGGGGATTTGTGATTTGCCGTACTGGTCTTTGGTCTTTGCTGTGGCTATAGCCACTATATAAATGAATGTGGGCTAGCTGGGATTTTAAACAGATTTTATTCCAGAATTAAGTTGTTTTGATAATCAAGACGCAATGCTTCAGACAAGATGCACTCCTAAAGCTTTGTTTCACCACAGCGTCTCTCACGAAAATGTATTTTTAGTGAGTGACACATTGTGCGACAAAGTGTAAATTAGGCCCCTTTCTGTTGGATGTTTGTATCACCAATCACGATTGAAACTTGCATACAGTAAGTTCAATTGCAGTCAAATGAGAAAGTAATACATCTTATTCACTGCTGTACAATTTTGTGTTTTTACTTTATAAGTCCCATCAGCAGTATGGCCTACGAGGTCAAACGGTAGCCAAAATAACAAACTGTTATTATAATTTTAATTTCCCTTGCTATGGCCTCTAACCAGTATTACCAGTCAGTGCCGGGGGATCAAAAATGAGAGGAAGAGATAGAGACAGAAGAAAAGAGCCTATTGTGTGAGAGTTGAGCCAGTGTGTGTCCATGGGAAGGCAAGTGGATAGGCAGGCTCAACAGTCTGCATGGCTGGATTTCCACCCTCGGTAGGGATGACATTCCACACCACGATAGTTGTGACACAATGTATTCTATGTTCCTCTTCCTCCTCATACTTTTCTCTTTTTCACAACTCTGTCCTCTCACCACTCTGTCTCTGTCTCTTGTCGTTAAACCCTATAGCTGTAGCAGTTTTTTTGCAAGTCATGCTTACTTCAACATTTTCTGCCTCATCTTAACCACTTAAGACCTACTGTATATGTTGCCATTAGAACATTTCACAAATTTTACAAGGACTGTACCCGCTGAAATTCTGTGCTATTGTAGGATAGGAACTGGGCATTTAATGCAGTGGAAGTTAACTTCCTTTAAATGTGGCAATGGCAAGTCAGTCTGCTTTTACTATAGTGCTGAGTCATGGTGAACCTCTATTGTCTTTACCGTGGCACTTTGTCAGCCCCGTAAGGTACTTGATGTCAGCCTTGTCTTGGCAGAGAGGTGACAAATACGTGGTGAAACGTTCTTTCATGAAAGGCCAACCATTGAGCTATGCACAGCTTTGGCTTTCTGGTGCTAGCTTACAAAATATCGTTTTTACAACCATCCCTAGCCATCCCAACCACAGACGCTATTTCAGATGCTGCCACTTGGAAAGTGGCTTCACAGCCACAAAGCCACGGGCACTGTGCTGAGAAATGGCTACTTCCACCAGACAATTAGGTTTATGAACAAGCAGACCAGGAAGTAAGAACGATATTAATACGTTTCGGAAAGGCTAATCTCTCCCCCCCCATCTGCATGCGTGTGTCTCTACAGTGCACAGAGGCTGTCTTTACTATCACACACAGCCTCTCACACACGTACCTCAATATTCAACACATATGCACATTGACATGGCATTAGTGGGCTAGCCCTCCAAGGCAATGGTAGGGGGGGGGACAAGGAATTTTACAATTGTGTACTCTTATATAAGATGTAGTAATAAAAATAATACAATCTTAAATCGGTTTTCAATTCACTGTTCATTCAAACTCGGTGTCTGCTTGGCAGAGAGCACAGCAGCTGTGCTTACAACATGTGATGTACTCGACCACCGTAACCCTGTCTCCAATACAACGTCATACAACTCCTTGTCTGTGTCTCTCAGGGGAGGCTGTCTTTGCCAGATGTCTGTCTTCTTTGAAGGATGAGAGAGTGGAGGCCAGCAAGAGCCTGTCTGGGCCCCAGGGAGTCAAGTTCAGTGGTGACAAAACTAAATTCCTGGAGGACATCAGAAAGGTAGAGACTGCACATCACTAAGACTGTCACGATTACATATTTAAGTTGACGATTAACTCTCATACAAATAATTGCTATTAACGATTTAATTGTTTTTGGCATTGAACATTGGAACACATGAATACAATGTTAACTTCTGTTTGGTTTTTAGGCTTCATTATCACAAATTGCACAGGGCAGATATAACAATTAACTTCAATATACAAAGAACTTATTGACACATTTAATACTTTAAAAAAATGTTTTAAAAAATGGTTGATCTACAAGCTTGTAGATCTGCTATTTCTGCTATTGTTAAAATGTTTGAAAATATAAAATGTTTCAACATGGAAACTATTTTGACGATTATGCAAAATAATTGCGGACTATCTCAAATAATTGCTATTTGGCGATTATATTAATAATTGTGACTGGCCTAGCTGTCATTAGTCAAACTTGCACATTGTCAGTGGAATATTGTGACACAGCCAGGAATGCCACATCCACAGCACTATTTAGGCTCACTTGGGATACTTGGGGAAACTCGACATTGGCCGCAAACTAGACGCCCTAGAGAGTCTAATAATGGTGTGACCTCCCTGTCCAATCTTTAGCCATTGTTGATCAGTTATAAGTGGAAAGTTCATGCTTAAAGCACAACCGAGTAAAAATGCAACCGTTTCCCTCTTTAAAAACTAACCAAAATACATATTGTTTCTTATTTACATCTTTTTTCAGGCCCTCTATGCTTCCAAGATAATATCCTATGCCCAGGGCTTCATGCTACTGAGACAGGCAGCCAAGGAGTTTGGTTGGTCCCTTAACTACGGAGCCATCGCTCTGATGTGGAGGGGAGGTTGTATCATCAGAAGGTACAGTCCAGTGAACTCTGGGGCATGCCGTTTCTTCATATCACACCATACTTTGTCCTCCGTCTTGTGCAACCTCTGTCAACAGTCTCTTACTTACTACTGATGGTGAAACTATGGTTAAGTGGTTTGAAGAAGGCTTGATGAGTGAGGAAATGAGTCTTTATCAGTCAGAATATAATTTAACCCATTTAGACCTGAGACCAATTCTAAAAAGGCCTTCTAAATTAAAGACACTTTTAAAACTTTTATTCAATAATATAAAAAAAACATACTCTTTCTAATAACTGTAAAATCATCATTAGCCAGATTTCTAATTCATCATCAAATGTGGTGGAGAGAGAACCAGCTGTATGTTGTAATCCTTATTGAGAAAGGGAAGATAAGGTTTCCTGTTAAATGAGAATGAGAGAGGAATGGGGAAATATCAGATTCTGAAATGTATTCTATACAGTGTGTGCAACCTGGCAAACGTGTTGCATAAACCTAAAACAAACATGACACTCCATTATGACTTCTCATAATCTGTTCTGAAGCTGTACCTTTTTGTTTCAAAGGGCAATGTGCTCAGTGTGCTTATTTGAAGCTTAGTACTGTACATTCTGCCAGGTTAAGTTGAATAGACAATGATTCTTTTGATACACTACTAGTAATTGTAATTATCTAATTTTTATTTGCAGTTTTTAAGGCAGAAGTTCCTTTTCGATAGAAGCCCATTTCCACCAATGAATGAAAATACTGTAAAGGATGATTTTTTTTACATGCAATTCCAATTTTTACCTCTCAGTATAAATGTCTTGCAGTTGCCTAGCTCAGATTTGTAAGAGGAAAAAACAGGGTTCTGTTACAAAGCAATTTCGAGATTTGACTAATTCAGGCCTCTTTACTTTTTTTTTCTGTGGCGGAAATGGGCTTTCATATTTTTTGCTACTGTTGGCTAACATCTTGCGTTTTCCCATCTCCATCAGTGTCTTCCTGGGGAAGATCAAGGAGGCATTCGACAGGGACGATGAACTGCAGAACCTGCTGCTGGACAACTTCTTCAGTGATGCTGTACAAGAGTGCCAGGTAGGAGGAAGTGGTGAATGGCCAAATCACCAAGAATATTGGTGCAAGAATATTTCCTCTTACAGAAATGCAAGGAGGAAAACCATAGTACTGCAACCATCAATTATTTTCTTTGCGATTATTCTATGTCTTTTTTTCTTTTGTAATTAAAACCAATTCTAATATTTTATTTATAATTGATTAAATCAATTGGTCTGATTAACCTCTTAATCCCCATTTCATTGTACAATGGTGTCACGCAAATAGCCAATCTACAAGTTTACAATGCATCACAATGTGCCGTGTTGTGAGCTTGTAGATCGGCTATTTCACTATATTTTAAAATGCTTGAAAAAATGTAATCCTCCCCAAAATCGATTAAATTATTTTATTAAAATAATCGATTAAATTTACTTCACAATAGTAGCTAAAACTAACTGTTAAGAACACTGTTTAGCAGCTGGACATGCATCAGGACATAAACTGGACCAGAGCCATTCAGTCATGACGCATCACTGCAAACACCTTGGAGATCGAGGGAAAATGTATACATTTTTAAAACATGTCATACTTGGCAAGTAACACATTATTTGTGTCTACAACTTAAATGTGGCTACCAACTAAGTGATAGAATCTATCTGAGCCCTGTACATGGGTCTGTTAAAAATCTGATTTGAAACTTTGTGGTCATCAAAGTACCCACAATTTCTGACTTGTACTGTAGTCTTACACTCTCACGGTTACATTCCTAACCTTCACATCAAGTCCATCTGTAATAGTCCATGAGCCAGACAAGATTTCATTATCGAAAGAGTGGGCAAAACCATACCTATATTAAATTGTTTATAGTGTCAATACGAGTAAATAAATATATGATAACTTCTAAGGAGTAGCTTTTTTTTATCAATTGTTTTTATTATTATATCGACAATACAATCATGTTCGAATGGGTAAATTTTTCAACAAAAACAAGATACAAACACATACACAACTTAAAAACAACACAGAAGGTTAATAAAAATAATAATAAAAATAAAGGAGTAGCTTTTTCATGGTTATCACACGTTTTGTTATTTTCCCCATACGTACATGGACACACGGACAGGTGAAAAAATGACAAAATTTAGAAAAGAGTTATCATAATGAAACTTCCTGAGTTGATTACTTACATGAAGACAATGATTTATCGTACTACAAGTTTTCTGAAATTGTATATTTAAATATGCAAATTAGGCATTACGAAAATATGCCCGAATTTGTATAACTTTCCAGAATCAACATTGGAACATTGGACAAAGCCAGAGTGAACATTCTTATTTCATTTTCTTAAGATGTTGGAGTCAAAGGTTTTTAACGAGGGAATATTCAATATCTGGCTCAATTTTGGGGCTCTGGCTCATGGACTAAATGCCTAATTTGCATATTTAAATATACAATTTCAGAAAACTTGTAATACGATAAATCATTGTCTTCATGCAAGTAATCAACTCAGGAAGTTTCATTATGATAACTATTTTTTTAATTTTGTAATTTTTTCACCTGTCATGTACGTATGGGGAAAATAACAAAATGTGTGATAACTATGAAAAAGCTGCTCCTGTGGAAAGGTTATCATATATTTATTTACTCGTATTGACCCTATGAACAATTTAATATAGGTTTGGTTTTGCCCACTCTTTCGATAATCATTTTGGGGGCATTTTGGGGGCTCTGGCTCATGGAATATAACAACAAATTATGCATTTATTCCTTAATCTTACAAGATTTCCCTGACTAAAATCTCCTGTACAAATAAAATGTACAGGAAGAAATGTACAGTATATAAAGCTGGACACATTAAAGTGCTAATCATTCAAATAATGCTTTATGTACACCTGGACAGTGCTTTCTTAATAATAAAGTGTCAGTGTATCGATATGATAGAAGGGAGCACGACGGTATATCGCAATATCAATTTTCTTTTTGTCCCACCCCTATAAGGTAAACGAGCAACACGTCATACATTTTCAGCTATTTTCAGCTGGCAACACCATCATATCCAAGTATCCAGGCTTCAGGGATTTAGAACACTGTTTGGCAGCAGGATATGCATCAGGACACAAACCAGACCAGATCCATTAAGTCATGACGCATCACTGCAAACCCCTTGAGGATTGAATAGTGTTACATATGACAATGACCAACAAAATTTGGTGGATAAAATGCTGTGTGAAAGCACTGTTTAATACCTACGTAGTGACAATACTAATATGATGACTCATTTATGAAGACATCGCCCCAATGTGACCGATGACAGCGCGAGGAGGAGAGGGTCGGGTAGAAAAGAGCAACTCCTCCCCACAGGATTTAAACGTCTCCATGCAGAGTCAGACAGGACAGCATTGGGGGGTTTATAGATGACGATATGCAGCCTTATACAGACATGGAGGATGCAGAATTTCAGCATAATTAAAGTGAGCCACGCTATCCCCTCTCGTCTGTCTATTAATTATAACTTCATGATACAACTTCATTGTCAGACATGACAAGAATTGTCCATGTCCAATACAGCCTACATGGCTATCTCACTACAGACGGATGGACCTCCTAACATACCTAGTGCGTTTAAAAATAAAATGCACTCAAAAGTCTATTGATGGTACAGCAAATGCCTCAGTATTTTACCATTTCCTAGTTGACTTGTCTGAGTCATTCACATCCCTAATTGCAATCCGCTTTAATATAGGTTTTGGGGTATTAACTTTGATTCATTGTGCATCTAACCATGCTTCGGTCTGTTCCCATTCTTGCTGTAGGAGTCATGGCGCAGGACAGTGAGCACAGGAGTCCAGCATGGCATCCCCATGCCCTGTTTCACCACGGCACTTTCCTTCTATGATGGTTACAGACATGCAGTGCTGCCAGCTAACCTTCTCCAAGTAAGTCAGTTGATACATAGTGGAAGGCTAACCCCGTCTGAACATATGGCCAACTGTGGGGAGTGCATGAGATTAAAATGGTCTTGTTGTGTCAAGTAGCTGGTTGTAGTCTGTCTGTTTTGGTCCTAGTGGGCTTTAAGACGGTGGGCCCCATATTGTGCTGTGCCTTATCCCTTACACTTAATCTTATTAGGCATTTTTTATTTTATTTTGAAAAACTAATTTATTTTATTTTGAAAAACATTTTAAAATAGTCAATCTACAAGCTCACAACGCATCTGATTTTAAAAGGTTTTTCAAAATAATGAAACATGCCTAATAAGAATAGGCATAAGGGATAAGGTGCCACGCAAGCTAGGGCCCCGTGTAAGGTATGAGTTTCTATATCCTTGAGTAGACTTGCCAACGCTGAGCTGTCTATTTAAAACCTCTTACATAAACCTGTTCAGAGTATTTAAAACCAATTTAAGAAACGTATCGTCATGGATCAGCATAAAAAGGAAACTGCTTATGGGATGGTTTCTTCTTTCTCACCTGTGTTTGTGTGTCTGTCTGTATCCTGCAACCAACTGGCTACCTTAACAACTGAATTTACCTTTGGAAATAATCCACACTCATTAAAATTGTACCTTCTCTGTTCTCACCTTAGGCCCAGAGAGACTACTTTGGAGCCCACACATATGAGCTGCTGTCCAAACCTGGCACCTTCATCCACACCAACTGGACCGGTACTGGCGGAAACGTGTCCTCTTCTTCCTACAATGCCTAAGGTGCAATTCCACATCTTGTGTACACACAATAAAAAAAAATAAAACAAGGCTGAAGACCAAGGATGTGGGCAGCTGCCCATGAAAGTATTCCCATTACACATTCCTTCTCTCCAGACGGGCCTGAATATTGTGAGACCCAACATATCCCACTTGAAAACCCCTAAATACAACTTGTATTGAAATATTCAAAATAACATTGTTACTATTTTATTTGTATTGAAATATTCAAAATAACATTGTTAATATTTTATTTATAATGAAGTGGAATCATTTTAAGTATACATGTGTACTCCTACCACTTTTAATTGATGGAATGTGTTCTGATATAGGGCATTTTTGGTTAGTAAAAAAAGGCGGACAAATGTGTCTCCTTCAGACACGAGATGGTCCTATGCTGGCTATCAAACAGTCATGTTTGGCTCAGAGTTCAAAAGGTGAACCGTTTGCACTGTACTGTATTAGGCTAAATAAAGACCTCAATCCCTTTATAATAAGCTTGTATGGTTCTTACTCCCTAGCCAGGTGCAACAGGATTGTTTGTGTGTGTGTGTTACTCTTTATATAGCCATGAGTAAAATTAGGCAGCACCTGACTTAAGCATACCATATGTTTTAGTCAGTTGCTGCTGTGTACATTTAAACTGTGTAATACCCGGTGTATATATAAATTACCTGTCTAGTCCAAAACTGAGACCATTGTTACAGTAGGCTGGTCAATTATTTCCCCCCGTCAATAATACCTATTGTATTTATATTGTTATCGTTGATTAGTCAGACTGCCACCTTTTACAACGAGGTAACTTAATGATCGTGGAATGAGCAACACAGCTAAACATGTGGGTAGCGCCCCCAAAAATATGCCAAGATCCCCTAATATGCTTCTGTTGGTATTCGCAGGTTGCTCAAAACAAGAGCGATTACCAAGAGAAGCATATTGGGGGATTTTGGCAAGTTTTTTGGGGGGGCGCTGCGCTACCCACACGCTTAGTTGGGTTATTCATCTCACGATTGCACAATCCTTAGTTATACATCGTTGTAAAGGTGACTAATCAACAATAACGATATAAAATACGATACCGATTGGTATCATTGAAGGGGAGAAAAAAATCGACTGTCAGTTTGGAATGTGGATAAATAAACTGTTTGGAAACTTTTCATTTCACTGGTCCTACATTGGTGCCATGTATTGGCGTCTCTCAATCTGTACTTGCAGTTAATGTCCAATAGATGGCCCCTGTGGTTCTTTAGGTTTTCCAGCAGTATCTGAAGAAGGTAGCCTTGCTGTCCAAAATGTTGGTTTTCAGTTTGATTTTACCATACAGGACACAGCTTAAAAATATATAGTGTGTGTATATACTGTATATAATGTGTCACACTATAGTATGCTGTATGTGGCATGATGTGGTTTTGCAGACTGTCAACAAACGCACATGAAAGTAGAGTTTGAGGGGAAATTTAAATAAAGTAAATTAAAACAAAGTAGGCAATTAATGGCAAGTGTCATGAAACAAAGCCAACTGACTACAAACATTTTAGTAGTGCTTTGTAAATCGCCTTAATAGTATTTTGAACATGTAGCCACACACGGATAGTAACTGACCCTTTCTGCTAGCGGCAGACTTTACGGCCAGCCCAGAAGTATCTTCTGTTGTAGACGTATGAAGAGGTATGTAAGAAGAAGCAAATGGATAGGTATTAACTTCATGTTCATAGGACGGTGTAAGGGGAATGGAATGACCAGACCACATGTCTAATTAGAAAGGTGTACTCAGTAGAGTGCAAATCCTCATCTTACGGAGTGGTGCATGTGATGACAATGTTTTGTGTGTGTGTGTACGTACATGAAAAGGCACAGGGCAATGGGGAGGAAAGGCTATGATAAAGGATGTTAATTCCATGTGTCAGTTATGTTTAGGGGTGAACTGGGAGCACAAATCAGTCAAGGAATTTTAATGACTGTGGCCCCCATATCTGTCCAACTTGATATACTGTAAAAATAAATAAAAAAGTAGTTCGAGCATGCAGGCAAAGCGCAACAGGACTGGTAGGACACAACCTGTTTTTATGGTTCGTAAGTATACTGTACATGTGTACTCCAACCACTTTGAATGGAGTGTTTTCATATAGGACATTTTCCTTGCCAGTCAATACAAAAAGAGGGTGAGCAAATTAGTGTCTCCTCCAAACAGGAGGTGATCCTATGCTGGCTACCAAAAAACACATGCAGGCAACGGGACCAGTATGGTAGGACAAGTCCTCTGTGTTTTTATGGCCTCTTTTGAGCTACTTTCACATCACAATAGTAAAGCACATTGTTACATCAGAGTTTACGCGACAGTGTCACACCTGCAATTAAACCACAAAGCTTCACAGCAGTGCACCTGCTGCTCATATAGTTTGTCTTTGCAAGGCCATTGTATTTGATACCATTGAGGAGTCTACCATAAGGAGCCACTGAAGCCAAACCACTGAGCTTTCTCAAATAGTCCATTGTTTGGCTGTTCAGATTAGAACTTTGTTCCTTGAAAGAGCACAGTAGATAAACAAATACAACTTTTATTAACATTCTGGTTACATAAACCTTAATTTTCATGAAAAAGGTTGATCCCAGCATCATTTTTATTCCATACACTCCCTGCTTTAATGTCTGTATTCCGGTGTCCCTTGTTTGATTAGAGGGATCATTCTCTACAAAAGGCCTAAAACATGGATTTAAACGGGTTGAATTAGAGTATGGCTGACCGTAGTACATATGGTCACAGAGTCATCTGACATATCAAGCAGGTGAACAGGTAGTAAAAATTACACCATCTCAATACGAATTCATGGCCATTAAACACATGCGTCCTTATTCTGGGCAAAACATTTGAGGAAAATAGCAGATGTACAACCTCGCAACACAGTGTGAGCTTGTAGATAGGCAATTTCAGCAGAGGCGTAGAGTAGAAAATAGGAGCAGAACAGAAAGACGGCACCCACTGTATGTGCAAAATCTTTAAATGCAACAATGGAACCCCAGCTAGAAAAATGACAAGATACAGGTGTCAGAATGGATGAAAACATTAGGTCTTTAAAATAAAAAATTTGGTCGTGCACACATTGACTTTCAAAGGAAAAAGACAGATGGTCAGAAACTTGCAGCAATCCAATCAGCTTTTGCTGTTAATTAGTGGCGAGAATGTATAAATTAGAATTTTATACGTTTTACAATTCCCCACTAACATTTGTGGGAAATGACATCGCTCTGCCCATTGAAAATAAACGAGGTACATTTCCCATGTTTGGGGTCCAAAAGCTGCGGAATGGTAGGCAGAACTTGCAACACTTGTGTTTTGTAAAGAACAAAACAAGCTGCCATCTAGTACATGACTCTTGGCATCACCTGCCTAATAGCACCACCAAGTAGGGCTGCACAACTGTGTATAATTATAAGAGTACTGGTCATGATCACAATATCTTGCAAAATCAAGATTTTAACCATAGTCATGCAACCATACCACCACCATTACTACCCTCTCCCGACAGGCCCATCAAGTCAAATTATAGGCTCTGGTTGATGACATCCAGCAGGAATACATGTTTTACAACATTGATTAAATTAAGTTAGTTTCAAAGCATCTTCAGACTGCACTCCTGTTCCTGGCTGGTATCCCAACAGGCCCTCTCAACCTATTCCCAGGCAAATCTTCAGAAACTACATTTTCTAGTTTACTGAACAGTTAACACTAGAAATTAATGTCTTAAGTCACATTTTGAAAATATATCGCATTAAACTTACATTGCTAATTAAATGTTAACCATTTTAGATGTCTTGTCCCAACAATTCCTGCTATGTAGTGCCACCAAAAGGCAGAAGACATTATTCAAAGTGATGTGTATCACAAAATCTGCCACACTTAACTGACGGAATGAGTAACATTTTCTTGGCAATTAATGTACAATATGGGTCTTAGTAAAACGTTATTAACGCCTTATCTACATTAAGAGAACAACAGTTGATTAAAAAATGTTCAAACTTTTATTTTACACTCAAGGACTAAAAAGCTTTCAATGATCAATACACAAGTGAGGATTCCTGCTGGCATGTTCAATCAACAATTATCAAAATTCCCTGCAAAACTGACTCATGTTACACATTCCAACCATGTTACAATCAAGCTCTTAAAAAAAAAGAATGAAACAAAAGCCACTTGATGCCCGATTGAAATTGTACAGTTGAACCACATGAAAAGAAATGAGTCTGAATAAAATCCTTCCATCACAAATTTACAATTAACAGTGTTTGTTATTTAGACTAAGAATTGACAACAAAATAGTAAACCTGATATAAAAGCCAGGTCTCCATCTTAACAGTTTGGGACAAACAAAGGCATAATCACTGCCAAACAGCAGACATTTAGAGGTGTAGCTGTAAATTTTAGTCCTACATTTGAGGTGAATATAGGTACAAATAAAATACCTCAGCCCAATTGAGTCTCGTCCGTTCTAAATTTAAATAGCGGGTTGTCCGAGTGTTCTTGTTAGTGAAGTTGTTCCTTTTCAGGATTAAGGCATTCTTGCAGCATATCCATTGTTGGTTTGTGCTGGCCCACCCAACAATGCACCATACTCCAGTCCTCAGCGTCTCCAAATTTGACTCCAATCTGGATTCAGATGAAAATCTGGGCTGGCCATGTCCAAGGTCCCTATACATGCGAATTAAAGTTTTGGCAGTTCAATTAATGTGGAGTGGAAAAAATAAAAGTCACTGTAAAGGAGGCAACATACCTAGTCAAATTTAGTTTTTATTTGAGACTTCCCTTTGATTCACAAAACATAGAAAATGCATTCAGAACCACGTCAAACACAAACTTTCAATGGGGGCTTGTCACCCACTCGCCACTCCAGCCAGCCACTGAGGTTACACTTGCATCAATACACACACTTCCAAGCTCCCCCAATGCTGTCCACACAAACCTCACCAGCACTAAGTCACATTTTCACACAGAAAGGGGTGGTAACAAGGAGAAATTAAAGCACACATCATACACTGCATTCACATCAAGTCAGACAAGATAAAGCTACGAGAGGGGTACAAATACTCATAGCACATAACATTTCACCGCTTTTTTTTTTTTTTTTTTTTTTAAGATTTAAGCTTGATAGAAAATAATTTGGGAAAAGTAGAGACCTTAGGGATCTCAAGAGATGCAAAAAAATGTCCTTGTGATGGTAATTAGGAACACACTCGTACTCGTTTCTTCCTCTCACACTCGCACCAAAGCCACAGGTTCTTCCAACTCTCGCAGGCATTTGGCTCTTAGAAAAATGTTTGCACAACCAGTCCTTTCCACACGTGCTTTCATTTTGCTCTCCCGTTCGCTCACTCTCAGTCTCACTCTGTCCACTACCAATCCCACTCATTTGATCTTTAAAAAGCGATAAGAGCAGACAAGATTTTCTAAATCCATGAAAAGGTGAGAAAAAGAGACAAACACCCACCGTCTAACACAGTATATGAAGAGTGAAGCTGTGTTCTTTGATGGCAAAGCATTTACACATGGGAAGAGGGGAATTGATACTGAGATCGGTCGAACATTGCTGCCCATGAGGCGCTTCCTCCCGGGAAATTGGAAAAGAGTTGCTGAACTGTTGCTGTAGAAGAGATTTTCATGAGGGCGAATTCCATAAAATGTCAAACAAAAAAATTATACAATCAGCTGCATACAGAGATTAAACAATATCAATGCCATTAACATACAGTGGCTGGGCAGCAAGGGGGGCTTATCAGATATTCGTGCATGTTTCAGAAATATATACCTTGCATGCACAGTCAATCATGTCTCAAAGTAACATTTTCTCAAAAGAAAAAAAAAAAAAAGTAATGTGGCAGTTTCCACTAACAAACTAAACACTTCAACCACTCAACTGGCTACATAATTAGTCACACAAGTATAAATCTCCTCTTAAACAAAATAAAAAGGCATCTTTCTTAAATAGGAAGGACATAAAGATATGACTTGTTTTTCTTCATCCCCCTAACCATACTTACCAGGATTAGCCTAATGAAGAAAAAAAATAAAAATAAAGGTTAACTCAAAGCTCTCTACATTCCCCAACTAGAAGACTTGGACTCCATAGAGGTGCCAAAGCCAGAGCTGAAGCCACTGCTAGAAGCAGAGTTAGTGCCCGCAGCCCAACCGAGGCTAGCTGAGTTGGGGCTGCTATAACTGGTGCTGGTAGAGCTATAGGTCTGGTCTCGGGTTGTTGCGGCCGTCTGACCAGCAGCGGTCGTCTGACCCTGCTGGTTAGCCAGCATACCCATCATACCCCAACTGCTCTGTAGCGCTGCCTGCGCAGCGGCCATCATTGCTGGGTTGAGACCTAGAGCCCCAAAGTTTACCCCACTGCTACTGCTACCTAGCCCGCCACGATTAGTGCCGTAACCCTGGCTGAACCCACCAGCCCCAAACCGCCCTCGATCCATCATTTGCCTACTATTATTGTGCTTAGGCTCGGCGTTGGAGATGTGCACACTGACACCCTTGACGATAAGGTCCTCTCCACAGAGTGCCTGTGCGACCTGGAGGAGAAAAAAAAAGCAAAGAAATGATGACACCAACACATCCTGACGACCACACACACGGATACCACGATGCACAGTATGCAAGCTGAGATTGAGAGAGAAAACCGCACCTGGTCATCGGCAAAGGTGACGAAGGCAAACGCCCGGAATGGTTTGGGGATGAAGACATCAGTGACCTCTCCATACTGCATGAAGAACTGCCTCAACTCATCTGTGGTCATGTCCTCTGTGCAGCGGCCAACAAAGATTTTACGGCAGCGCATCGGCTCATCAGGACCCGCCTATGACAGACAAGACACAGCAATGCAATCAGTTACGCATTTTATCATGGCGTGTAAAAAATACCCACCCCACATTGTGAAGAATAGCAATGTAGAATATAGGCTCTGTGCTGTGAGTAACTGTAGTCCCAGATTTTCAGAAGGTGGCATACACGTTTCCTGTTTCAGTTCATTTTCCTACAGCCATTTGATTGGCTCAGCAGCAGAATTGAACAGGAGACACATGTGAAAGTCTCATGTGTGTTTCTGATTCAAATCTGCTGCTGAGCCAATCAAACGAAGCTATGGGAAATCGAATTGGAAACAGGTATGTCACCTTCTGAAAATATGGCACTACAGTTATGCACAGAGACCATTTTGCTTGCTGCCAGCTATATTGCATGTGTATGCGACAATAAGCACCCTTGACCCGAACATACCTTTGAGTTGGGAAGCTTGCAGTCACACCATCTTCCATCAATCATGTGCCTCTGAGAGACCACTTTGTTTTGCGTCTCATAATCAGTGAATCGGACAAACCCAAACCCTTTCGAGTTTCCCGTCTTTACATCTCTCTTTACCTGCAGACAATGACATTTATGGGTCATTTAGTTTTTATTTTTGCATTATCCATGCAGATTGCCACACATTCAGAGACCAGATCATTGTCATAATTACCTGAACCATGATGACTTCACCAAAGGTTGCGAAGTAATCTTTCAGGTCTTGCTCTGAAGTCTTCCACGGCAGGCCGAGGACAATGAGATCTGATGTCTTCTGATTCAAGCCCCTCTTGACTTTGGATGCGGAGGCAGCATCCATTTCATCCATCTTCCTTTTGTTATCTAGAAAACAAACAAAGTGTATGCACATTTTAACACACCAATCAACAACACTCAATGCTAAACCAAAATCCTCCATGTTAATTCATGCA
The DNA here is from genome assembly GCF_963280865.1 of Gymnoscopelus braueri. NCBI lineage: Eukaryota > Metazoa > Chordata > Actinopteri > Myctophiformes > Myctophidae > Gymnoscopelus > Gymnoscopelus braueri. The sequence continues at coordinate 16,766,239 of NC_137614.1, forward strand.
TTTGTACCTCCAGTTTTACTAGCCCACTTATACAAGAATTGAGAGTGCTTCATCATTGTGGTCAGCTGTGTATTTGCACAGAGAAATAGCAATGTATGAACATGACACATGATGTTGGGAGTAATGAGGTAAGTCTTCAAATCTATTCATGGTTTCATTTCTTTCGCATTTGTAACTAGAGGGTACAAATGTAACCAAATAAGTAAGGGTCCATTTTGGTTACATTTAAAGAGTTCAAACTAGTGTACATTATTAGTGTGACAACCAGTGGTGTAAAGTAACTAGGTACAATTTAATCAAGTACTGTACTTAGTACAATTTTGAGGTATGCTTACTTTACTGGAGTATTTCCAATCTTCAGTACTTTTACTCCACTTACTCCACTACATCTCAAGAGGCAGAAATTGTACCTTTACTCCACTACAATTATTTGAAAACCTTAGTTACTAGTTCGTAGATTTAGAATACTATTACAAAGCTTGAACAGAGTACTTTTAGTACATTTTGATACCAATACTCGACTACATTTTGAATACTGGACTTCTACTTGTAACAGTATATCTACATTGCCGTATTGATACGTAGGTAAAACATTTGAGTACTTTCTCCACCACTGCATTAGTGTGACAACGCTTTGCAAACATTAACCCCATCACATCACCTTTAGGGTAGTTGACGACGTACACCAGGTTGCCCCAGTCGCTCTCGGGTGCGTGCAGGACGCCTTCGACCAGCCGGACGCCTCGCATGCACTGGGACTCGGGGCTCCGGTACCGCAGGCCGCACGCCCCGGGGAACTGGGCCGCCACCGTCGACAGCAGGACGGTGCCGTCGTCCTCGGAGGGGATCTCCATGGGCTCTTCGCTCTCATCTTCGGCCACGCGAATGTACAACTCTGCCATGTTTGTGGAAGAAGAAGAAGACGAGGACACACTAGGCCCCGAGCCGCGGACTGGAGTGGATGTGAATAGGTATTATGCACACGACTTTTGACTCAAAAAGATTGGACACTCGATATGTCCAGCAAGAAGTTAACTTCTTCAGCTAATGGCTAATGAAAAAACTGCTGAGTAACCGAAGCGAGTGGACGCAGCTCGGGCTATAGACGCTGTGTGAGGTTCGGGAACAATAGTGTTAGCTTACATTCGCCTGAACAACTGTTTAAACCCGATATGCGGCGGCCATGAACGTCGGCGCCGATGGGACGGTGTATGTTCTTTCTTGCCTGCGTATAGCGCGCGCGCCTGTTACCGATGAGCTAACAAGCTAAGCTAGCCGGCTAATGCTAATCACCACCGTCGACACGCTTTTAAAACAATGAATGGGTTTCAGCGCTTTGTTTAACCCTCCTCCTCGACTAAATGCAATAAGTCCTCGCCGCAACTACAATGGGCCGGTTGTATAAAAAAGCTACAGAAGCAATGTTTTTTTTTCCGTTCCCGATTCTCCAACCTTTACGAGAAATGTATTTTCTTTATCTCTGCTGCTGCAAGAAGCGGCTAACCTTCCTGTAAACAGCAAATTGGCTAACAAAATGGCTGCTGTTCTTGTAGACATTACGTCATTGAGCAGCGTTGCCATATTTTTTGTGAGAGAAATAAGCAAACAGGTCTAGGAAAACAAGCCCAACAGAAGAGACTAGGCTACGGCTATTTGAAAATAGCCGATCTACAAGCTCACAACGCGTCGTGATGTGACGCGTTGTGAGCTTGTATATCTGCTGTTTTCAAAAATAATAATAATGAAAAAGGTAATTTTTTGAAACACTTTTAACAACACAAATCTTGTATGGGGTCCCAAGCTGACATGAAAATGTTTAAGAACCACCGGTTTAAACAATATTAGGAAACAAGCCCAAATAAGCAACTACACTTTAGAAACAAGCCCCCCAAAAAAGCCACCCACAACTACCAACAAGCAACTTTACAGAAAAAGAAGCCCAAAGTCGCTTATAATAAGCCGACATGGCAACCTCATAGATAGAGTTACCCGATATGATAGATACGGTTCTCCATCTATTTTTAAAATTGTAATATCAAAGAGTCCCATTTTTTCCCGACCTGTCAATTTGTTTTATTCATTAAAGTTGAATGATTTAATCTGTGACTATAGTAATTCGGAAGATGGCGCTCTTGCATTCCAATAATAATTGTATTATTCTGTGCGCAAAGTTCTTCATTCATAAACAAACGTTCTCTAATCAACGCCTATTTTTGCTCGCTTTCTGCTGGAATTTCAAATGCTCCGAGTCCTCAGATCATTGGATCTTGTTAAAAATAAGAAAAATGTAATACTGTTAAACTTCATGACTATGATTCTAGATACATCGAACAGGTGCTCTTGGGTTAAAGCATTATTGAAGTTCCTTTGTGGTAGTAGGTTACTAGGCTGACATCGAAGTGAGAACATCAGGTGAACTTAATAAGAATCCAAGGCAAGGCACTTCGTACAGTGGTGTTAAAAAACCTTTATTATCCGGTCATGGCTTGGCAAAGTTTTAAAAACGCAGGTGACCAATAGTCCATGAGCCAGAGCCCCAAAATTTAGCAATGATTATCGAAAGAGTGGGCAAAACCAAACCTATATTAAATTGTTCATAGGGTCAATACGAGTAAATAAATATATGATAACCTTTCCACAGGAGCAGCTTTTTCATGGTTATCACACATTTTGTTATTTTCCCCATACGTACAAGACAGGTCAAAAAATTAAATAAAATAAAAAAGAGGTATCATAATGAAACTTCCTGAGTTGATTACTTACATGAAGACAATGATTTATCGTATTACAAGTTTTCTGAAATTGTATATTTAAATATGCAAATTAGGCATTAGGAAAATATGCCCACATTTGCATAACTTTCAAGAATCAACATTGGAACATTGGACAAAGCCAGAGTCAACATACTTATTTCATTTTGTTAAGATGTTGTCGTCAAAGGTTTTTAACGAGGGAATATTCAATATCTGGCTCAATTTTGGGGCTCTGGCCCATGGACTAAATGCCTAATTTGCATATTTAAATATACAATTTCAGAAAACTTGTAATACGATAAATCATTGTCTTCATGTAAGTAATCAACTCAGGAAGTTTCATTATGATAACTCCTTTTTAAATGTTGACATTTTTTCACCTGTCTTGTACGAATGGGGAAAATAACAAAATGTGTGATAACCATGAAAAAGCTGCTCCTGTGGAGAGGTTATCATATATTTATTTACTTGTATTGACCCTATAAACAATTTAATATAGGTATGGTTTTGCCCACTCTTTCGATAATGAAATCTTGTCTGGCTCATGGACTACAACAAGGGTAACAGGATAGGTGGGCACTGGGGACATCTGGGCACCTCGATGTAAAATTGGCTATTTTGTCCAAATCCAAAATGTTAAAAACTAAAATAATTGAAATGGTTTTGGCTCCGCGAGGGCCCCATCACGAGGCGCTTTTATACTATCCTTGTATATTTATTATATTTCTTTTTAAAATGTACAATTTAGGCATTTAGCGGACGCTCTTAAATGAGTAGGAGTTCTCCCAAAAAATGAATTATTTTCTATCAATTACACACACCCCATGAAGCCTTGAATTCAGAGAGATTTGTTTAGTTTTTATTGCATTCCTAAGCCAATAATTTGATGACCGGAGGACCGGAGACTCATTGGCCTGCATTAGTCTCCTACTGGAGACTCCGCCGCTTATCAAATGATTGGCTTAGGAATGCAACAAAACATAAATCTCCATGAATTCAAGGCTTCATGGGTGTGTATATGATAAGTAATTTTTTGGGTGAACTACTCCTTTAATCCAGAGCGATTTACAGTATAGGCAAGGACAACACAAGGTAACATCATGCATAGAAATAGTGATCATAGGATCAGAAGTAAACCAAAAACCTATCATCAGTCTAACAGCAGAATATTCAAAAAAATCTATAATCTGTAGGGCTACATTGAAACTCTACACTCTAGGCTACTCAACAATGACCTGCATGGCATCTGTCTACATACAATGCTATCTAAATTTCTTATTGTTTGGTGTGTGCGGTAGTAGGCTACAGTGTTTTGTCACCTGTTGACGTTGTAAATTGTGATAGTCAATTAAGAAGAAAAAAATAGTTAAACTGTAGGTTATACCCTTATTTTTAACTCTATGGTTACACCAGATATACTTCGCCGTACCAGTACGATGGTGTTGGTCGCCGAAAATAGCAGAGCTACAAGCTCAACATCAAGTTGAAATCTGCAAATTGTTGGCACGCTACATCGTTGTGAATGTATAGGAACCTCAACATATCAATCAATAGACCTGCACACTTTGGTAATTGTGTAGGTGATAACCCGAAAACCTTGTTTTAACAATAGGCCTACAGCATTGGTAAATAAACCAGATTCGGAAAGTAACATTTTATTTATCCTAATACTTATTTATGCCATGAATATATATTTCTAAGAAAGGAAGATGGTGATTAATAATGCCATGTCTCTTTTAATTCAGATTTCCCATAAAATAAAATAAAAAAGATTGCAAAACGAGAAAATAATTTAAAAGTGAAATATAGCCTATTTAATAGCATCTATAACAAAATAACACAAACATATGAGCCTTGTGTCATTTTTCACACATGCATGAATCTCTCTTGTCCTTCCTTTTTATCTTTTTATCCCCCCCCCCTTTCATCGCCGTTTTACAGCTGAAAGCAAACACAGGTGGTTTTGTCCTCAACTCTGCAGGCTATTTGCCTATAAATAGGGTCATGTTGTGCATGCAAAGTCACTTTCTGGGTAAATGTCCTGTAACCATCTCATAACAAGCAGACATTCACATTAAAGAACATATTTAATACAGTGCTATACCCTAAGTTTCACTCTATTAATCTTAAAATGATACATTTAAAATTCACCAACTTGTACTATGGTGTGTTAATTTCCATTATAGGCAATATGCATTGCCTTCAGAAAAGAGAGTTGATGGAAAAGCTACCAGCAAAATTATCAGGTAAATGGTAAACTTCATTCTGTGGTGTTTCTGTCACCATCGTTGTCTCCATTGCAGACTGTATACTGAGAAAACCGTTGTATATTCTCAGAAGGAGATGTGGAGTGCTTCTCAGAGTACATGGAGATGTGGATCCACAGCAGGAGAATAGAAGGTCTTCGACTCTGGCTGTCGGGAACCCTACAGATTGAAGGTAATTACTGTGGATTTTCCCATATTACAATACAATATTTCCTTTTCACTGTAAGTTGTTGTCTAATGCCACAAAATGAAATTAAACAATTAGGGCCTAGAGCCAACAGAATCTTCCCTAATTTTTTTATTTCATGACAGGCACCCTTCAAAGATGCTATTGACAGATCTTGATGTACAAAAGACTTTTCTCTATCTCTTTATTTTAACCAGTCAATTTGGAATCCCCGGATCTAATCCTCCAACTGTCCACATGTGGATTTTCTCTGCACAAAGATACAGACAGGAACTACATTTTCAGAGTCAGTTACACTGGATGTTTTGTCCATCAACTGGTATGTTATTGTTTTATCGTATTTTATTATTTGAATGTATTTTGTTTCACTTATATGCACATAACTAAACAAAAATGTATTTTAAACCTAAACCATGCAGGAACTCTAAAATTACCTGCCTATGCTGATGGGATTGCTTGTAAGCATGCTCTTGTTTGTGTGTTGACTGTTTAGCATGACAACAATGTCCTTGTGCTGAATTTGGTGGAGAGGATAAGTCGATTTGGAGGCCGGACTCACAGTTTCATGATGAAGTGCCCTGTGGTTTCGGTACTACCTAACAGAGAGTACATTAAGTGTGATCCAGAGTACATTCAGGTGAACTCAGATTGAATGGAATTCACTATACAGCATGTTGATTACCCTTTTATATACAATGATAAGATTTTTTCACTGTTCTTTTCTCTGAGTGACACTGTCATGCGACAATATCTACAATATATAAACAAGAATTGTGAGTGCTTCATCATTGTGGTCAGCTGTGTATTTGCATAGAGAAATTGCGATTTATCAGCCATTACTGTATGTCCACAGGTGACCAGACAGATTCCACATGACAGCTGGAATAATGATGTAGGTTTTCAAATCTATCCATTGTTGCATTCCTTGTATTTATTGTACACATTTGTACCATCAATGTACATTTGTATTGGGAAATGGAGACTATTTGATATTCGTTTGATAATATAACAATTTAATTTAAAAAATGATATTAACAACATTAAAATAGAAGGGAAAGAGCCACTTGATGCCCGATTGAAATTGTACATTTGAAAAGAAATGAGTCTCCATCAATTACAATTAATAGTGTTAGGGTTAGGGTTAGGGTTCTTTCAAAATGTTTAAACACTAAGAAAATAGGATAATGGCTTGATGCGACACGTTGTGAGCTTGTAGATCGAGTATTTTCACTATTTTTCGTACCAATACGTTTATAGGACTTAAGAGGTTAAGACCATTTACCGCCCTCTGTTTTATTACAAATCGAACCCTGACTGTGTGTGTTTTTGTGTAATTTGTTTGTAGTTGGACTGGTCACTGTCTCTGAGGGGTAACCTGGTTGTTGCTGCAGAAGATGCTAGTCTGATCCAGATGAACATTGACATGACTGGTCCAGACATAACAGTCCAAGGCAGGAGGAGGGAGCTCTTGAGTCCTGTGAAAGTAAGGAACTTGAGGCAGCATCATGCCATGTAGTGGCCATTGGCAGTATTACAACTCAACTGAGATCCATGCCGAATTGCCTCCTTATCCACATCGTTTGGTTCACAGGTAATGGACAAATCAGGAGAATTCTTGGCTTTGAAGCTGGTCAGTGGACAATATGCATACAGTATGGAAGCTACGTGTCCAGATGGTGGGTGGAAGATAGAGAGTTGTTCATTAAGTTGAAAGTTTGTTGTGGTGGTCACTCGTCAATATGGTGCAGTTTGAGTTGTAGCTTGTCCACATCTCTACCAAAGTCCTTCATGTACACAAATTATGACACATTTTAATTCTGTGTGATTTTCAGTGACCGATTTCAAAGCTGGTGAATCTGTGTTGAACATCTTCAAACGGCGCATGGGCTTGACAAAGAGAGGGGACAACGATACTGAGACACTGACAATCCGTAGCGTGTCAGTGAACCAGACAGATAAATTCACTGTGCACGAGACAAAAGACTTTGTCCAACTGATCATTCCTACTGGCCTCATCCTCCAGACCAAGGTAGCTGCCATGATATTCACGAGTCACATTCGATTGCTGAAATGTAAGCATGTTTAGTATTTTCTCACAGCATTGCATAACCATCAAATCATGAATTTCTTTTACAGCCCTGCACAGACAACACACCATTTTGGCAGCCGTTCTACAGGGTAGATGTTGAATTCACCTTCAAAGAGATGCAACACAAAATGCACTGGACCATGGAGAACACTCTGCCATGCACAGGTAAGTGTGTAGTTGGGGCTGATCACCACAGTAAAATTAAATAGGTAATTAATTTCTACAAGCCGTTTGAACTAAGAGTGATTTAAAGTCTGTACTGACAGCTAAAATAATAGCATACATAATAGTGTTGAGTTACAAGGAACTAATCCGATCTATACTAGTCATTACTGGAACTGCACAAGTATTGTAAAGTAATTGTGTTTCAAGTAACTGATTACTTACTCGCAATTACTGTACTTGTCACTATCTGCTTTTAGTTGCATTTCAAACAACATACGTAGATTTATTGCTGCAGGGTTTTTAGATTCAGGCTTTCCATAATAATTTACTAATCTCTTTGAAATCATACTAATTATGTTAAATCGTTAGTAACTAATCATATAAAGTGTTACAGTTTGTAGTCCTAAAACCTGGAAGTAAGTTACCAATTAGCTCTTCCAATATCAATTCATGCAGAAAATAATATCTATGGTAAACAAAAGCCTTTCACTTGTAAATAGCATATGTAGTAAAAAACTAAAAAAGCATAAAACGTGTGGAAATTATGTTGAACAAAATGGGTGAATATCACCAATATCAAATCCTAATGCAAATATGCCACTGGGAATTTGCTATCGGAGCACCGGACAATTTGCAATTCTCACATAACCACAATGATAGCAAAGTGAACAAATATTTGTTTATTTTTGTTACTACTGACATGGCTCGTTTCTGCCATGTTCCAATGAAGAAGCAAAGCAAATGTTTTGGAGGGGAAACGAGGTGGAGACATTATTACACAACATTTTATGTTTACTGTGGCAAAAGCAAAAATGAATATTATTAGCTATCTAGTTCAATTAAATGTTTTAATATGATAAGGCTATAACGTTGCATTTGCAGCCTGGCTCATGTCATTAAATGGCAATGGTATGATTTTATATTTTATTTAATGTGCATATTTGAAGTGTTTATTTTTAACCATACCTCAACAGCAGTAAAGCCTACTGTGCCATGCGACACATTTACTCCTATTGAGGGGTTCTCTGCCCCTTCTCTCACCACCCCGGCATTAGAGGGTTTAACCACGGAACAACCTCTGGAGGAAACCTCTGCAGTCCCTGTAATGAATTCAACTGATGCAACTCCAACTGAAGAAACAAGCATAGACATTTCTACCACCAGCTCACCATATGCTGAGACAGAGACCACTGGTTTTAATTTCCACATCAATGAGACATCAAGGAGTCCAAGTGAAAAGTTATCTGCAGAGTTTGTTGATGGCACCCTCACCACAAATGAAACAAAGCCGTTGGGTCTTAAAGATGTAACTGATGCAAGTGATTCAACACAGCTAGAATTCCATCTCGGGTCATCAGATACAACTAAAGCGCCAGCAGAATCTTACCTCACAGTGATTACAACTGATGACATTGATACCAAAAATACAACAGAGTTGGTAGATTTCTAGGAAACGACTGAAAAATACTGAGACAGTACAAGTGGGAATCTGATGAGCAGTTACAAACAATGATGTAAGTGAAATTCGAACTCCTTTGTAATATAATTTGATACCTGCTATGACAGACCACCTATTTCACATGAACCCATGTAATAGTAGTACCGTCCTTTTTGATATTTTCCATTTCAAAATAACTCCTAAAAAGATGTGTAATTTTAAACGCTACTCTTGAAGAAGCACTTCACACATTTCCAACCTTATTTTCATATAATTGGTCCTCAATAATGCTCATTATAAGATGGTACCATTTCCGTCTACTCGCTCTCAGAGGTGGGCTGTGGACATTTCAGAAACCTGCCAACCAATGTCATCATCAATGGGGATTCCATGCTAATAGCCCACACGGAAATAGAAGCCATTGTTATTGTATCAATTTAAAAAAACAACAACTTTAAAATCCTGTTTGAAATGACCAAACCTGCCTACTGATGATGTCATTGGTAGGCCGGTTGTGGAATGGTCAACATAGACAGAAATGGTAACATCTTATAATGAACATTACTGAGGAGGGGCAATGACTGTATATGAAGACAAGGTTGAAAATGGGTGAAGTGCTCCTTTAAATTTTATTTGGGGCAACACACTTTAGTTTTTTCTTTGTTTCAGACAATAACACAGCTGTCTTGGACATCCTGTTTGTAACCTTTGTCCTGGGAAATGACATAAACTGTAGAAACTGCTGTTAGGTAGCTATGGTCATTTAATAGCGAGCCAATAAAAAAACACACCCATATTTGTTTTTATTTATTATTATTATGGTTGTTTAAAAATGTGGTGCTGTAATCAGCTTATAGGATGTTGACAAGAATTTCACATGTCCTCATAGCGACATGAGAATACTGAAACCGTCTACATGACACCATGGCTCTTAAAAGCTGGGGCGTCAACTTAGATTTGTGAAAATTGCATTAGGAAAAAGGGGGCTTTAAACATAGATGAGGAAGAGAGGCTTTAAAGCTGCACTGGAGAGTTTCCACATTTCGTGGACGTCAGCGTCCCCAAGTGGCATTGAGAGGTATTTGATTTTGTATAGTGCCAGTGTATGTTCTTCATTACTGAAGCTCATTGCAGCATTCCAATAGGGCAATAGTCAGATCTTACAAGTTTTACATTGTTTACGTGATTTAGATTCATAAGACACTTGGCTTTAACAACTTTTTCTTAACAAAAGTATAGGCTTTATTCTTTTGTTCTGTAAGGAAGTTGGCACTAGAGACATGAAATTCAGAAATAAATATGGTAGGCTACTTCACATCACATGGCATGAAACCCCAACTTAGCTTAAAAGTTATGGTATCAGGATAGGTACTTGAGAGAACCCGTCCCATTTTGGCAGAACCAAACATTTTTACATTAGAAAACCCATTTCTAATCATTCATTCCATTTTAAAACACATTTCACTCATGAATAATTAGGTACATTGTTAGCATTCAGTGTTCAACATTTACATTGTTGTCCTAAACATTTATATTTACAGCAGATACATTTGTCCTTCCACAATGGTTTCTAAAACACAAGCTGCTGTGTCAGACAGGATTTTCACAATTTCTCAGCTCAAAACCTTACCAAACAAATGAATAATGTGGTACACCAAAGACAAAGTGTAATTTGAATGATACCAATCTTCTGAAAATATATTTACTTACACTAACTCTGATTTAGGGGTACAATTATACTTTTATATTCAAAAACGATTATTAAACATAATTTGATTTGCACAGGGCCCAGTTCTCCTAGGGCCCAGTCCATAAAAAGCTTGTTTCTCCTCTAGGTTAATTTAGCAAAAGTTCCCAATTCTTCATTGGGCCCACATAGAAAAAGTGTCCAGTACTCTTGCGTTCATCTGACCATACCTACAAAAGCAGAAAACAGCTAAATCAGAATACGTAGAGATAACTCATAAATCATTATGCACTTTCCCAGCCAGGTGTTTATGGAAAAGGCACTTTTCTTGGCAAGACAATTGACCTTGTTTCTATCTGATGACGTGATGCAATGATCCCATCATAGCATCCATCACATTCTAGATGGCTGTTAGCAGCCATGAGAGATGATGTGTTGGTCAGTCACTGCTGCAAAGGTTGATTACAAAAGCAGAAATGCAGCCAGACCTTTCTGCCAGCCATTGCCTGAGGGTCGACATTATCCAGACACATACAGTACAAGCCAGCCGTTTAATAAACATGTCTCCCTCCAACAACAGGCTGATGCAGAGAAGATCCCTAGACAGCTTATACCAATTCCCAGAAAAGCCTGGTATTAATGAAACTTAACAATGGTTTGCTTCTTGAACAACCCTGAAGATCTTATGTCTTTGTCCAGGTTTTATAATTGTTTAAATCATTAAATCCAATTAATATTCTTCAACCAAGTCATTCTTTCTTTATTAAATTAAAATAAATTTAGATTTTAGTTGGGTCCAGACATGATGATTGCAGTGGGGTATTTTGTAGTTGGGTTTGCCATGCACTTTGGGGACAGAGGAGGGCACTGTTGGTCACGTTTTCAGTAAATTATCAAGATGAGACCATGGATGGGACAGCTGTATCAGAAATCTGAAGAGCTATTCAGTTGTTCCTAATGAACCATATTTGGACAATTTTTGCATTGGATTTATTTTCAACCACTGCTGCTTTTATGTCCCCTCTGATTATCAATCTATGGAAGATCACAGGGCAATTGTACATCAGTAATTGGTGATCTGTGTGCAGAAAGTAATTCAGTATTTTCTTGCGTTCTTTATTTTCTTGCGTTCTTCATTTGATTGCGTAATCATTATTCCTATACATTTATCACGCTGTATACTTTCATTCATATTCACCAAATTCTCTTTGACTTAACTTCATGTTTATGATGATATCATATAATATCAATAAGAAACAAGAACAACATTGCGTCCACCTCTGTTATTATGACCTCTTGGTACGCACCAAAGGCAGCGTAAATGACAACAATGCAGTGTTTCGCAGTTAAATGCATCATATACAGTGGGCTGTGGGGCAGAAAATCTAAACTTCCTCGTGCCTTTGGTTCCCATCTGCTCGGTGAACTTATGAGCAGGAAACAGAATAAGTGGTGCAAAAAGTACACCAACATCCCCAGTTCTTTCATGTGGCCTCTCTCGGCCATTACTCTATCTGTATAGACTGTTAACTGTCTTAACAAAGTTAAAAATCCCTTTCATGTTCCAGTGTTTCCTTTTTGTTTTAATTTCAGTCAGAACATATGGTTTGCACATCTGGGAGATGCTAAGCATGGTGGCACCCAACCCCCACACTGCTTCTGTGAAGTGATCCATATATGGCCCGCACTGTTATTGCTCATAATCACTCATCATCATTATAAACAAGGCCTGTCTTGATTGGCTAATTTCAGTTCGTTTGTGTGAAGCCTCAAAATGTAAAATTCCACAATTTCCAACCAACACAATGGCTTAAGCCTAATTTATACTCCGCAGTCTGTAGTATGGCATACGATGAAGTATAAATTACACATTGCGAATAGTGTGGAAAACTTTTCCTAGCTTTGTTTGGTGTAATTCAGACTGGCCCGCCTTTTAAGAACTCTGAGACAATGTAGTGTAGGCGTTCTTTCTTCTTCACTCACTACCGTGCAATTACATTTGCCACATGCGACTAATTTGAGTCTGCATACATGACCTATTGCACCCGGGTGTCATCATTTTTTAAAGCAAGAACTCTCTGTAAAGCCAATAGAAAGGGGTATTTAAGTTTTTGTGTAGGCTACAGGCTTGCTTTTAGCTCACTGAAAGCCTCATGGTTCTGTAGAGAGAACATGGAAATTCTCATAAAACACCATGAAGCTATAAACACACAGTGAAAGTAGTTTATACACAGATGCAGTGTTTTCAGAATTCTTAAAGTCCCATTCAACCAGGTGACAGTACCATATAACCACAAAAGATAAACATGAATTAAGATCAGATCAGGAAATTAGATAGTGATATTTCCTCGATTCAGTTAAGAATATCCTTATTTTCTCTTATAGTACATAATAGATAACAGTATATGAATCAACATTTTGAATTCTCTTGAGGCCACTTCCATTTCAAAGTATATCATTTTGATGTCAAAATACATGTGACACACAATTTTGATCGCTATAGAGGATTTTGTTTTCTCTGCAGTTCTGAGAGTTAGAAAAAGAAATCTGAGTGAAGAAACTGTTCTGTTCTGCTCAGCTCAGCAGAACAGCACTGACTAGCCGGGTCTGGCATGTTCGGAGGGTGGATGGGAATTCAGTGCCACTGGAGGCATGGAGGGGAGACGAGTGGGAGCAAGGGGATGTGGGGCTCTCAGTGGTTTGCAGGGCTTCTTCATCTCGCTCCGCGGGTAATTACAGAATCACGGGTCAACCACGCATGTAACCACGGTTACGTTGCACAGTAGCAGATGTGCTTATGACATTATCCAGCACGAGTGCAAAAGGTAAATAAAAACAGATGCAGCTGGTTGCTACGGACCCTCGCCAAACTTGCGTATACCCCTAATTGTTCCCATGTGGCCCCTGGCGAGCTGGAGCAGTAGTAAAAAGGACGGGTATGCCCTGTTCCAGAGATGCCCATGTCTCTGAACGGGGAGAAATTTATGAATGGGACTTGGTTTCCAGAGGGTTTCTGGTGGTGGATGTGGTTGTGTGTGTGTGTGTGTGTGTGTGTAGTGTGTGTAGTGTGTGTAGTGTGTGTAGTGTGTGTGTGTGTGTGTGTGTGTGTGTGTGTGTGTGTGTGTGTGTGTGTGTGTGTGTGTGTGTGTGTAGTGTGTAGTGTGTGTGTGTGTGTGTGTGTGTACACACACACGTGCAATTGTCTCAACCTTTTCTGAGCTTTATTTTTGTGTCTTTATTCCTGTGAGAGAGCACTGCTCCTCCCTGTCGTCCGGACTTTCTCTGTGGTCTTGCGTGCTAATTACCCAGTCATCAGAGGACCCCATGTGAAGGGGAAAGAGAAATCGGATTTGCCTGAGGGCCATGTTGGTCTTGATGCACTTTTCGTAAAAACCATGACTGGATGTGTGCGTGACACGACACAATGTCAGGGAGGTCCCCTCTTGGACCTTGGCCAGGCCTGCATCCCAGATGAGAAATTGAGGAAGGGGCTCAATTTCAGTGATATCCTGTCTGTGCCCGGCATCTGATTGCTGTGTACAGCAAAGCTACGTCTGGCGAACGTGTGTGTCTGCGTGTGTCCATGTGCTTATGGCTGGTTTTAGTTTGCATGTTGCACAGTGTGTTGCAGCCATAAGCGCCAATGACACACAGGTTAACAAGATGCTCTAAGGGTGCTTGAAAATCCTGTCTTAGATAGGGACTGTTTTGATAATTCGATAAACAAATGATTTGGCGTTTGTTGTGCCTCTGTCGCTTCTGTTGAACTAGAATGTAGTCTAGCTTCCCCTCTTCGACACCCCTCACACACACACACACACACACACACACACACGCACACACGCACACACGCACACAAGCACATACGTCTTACACTATGAAACCCACTGCCAACGGCGCGTGCCTCCTCTCCCTCTCTCATTAACCGCAACTGTCAGATCCTCCAGATGACGAGCAATTAAACCAGATAATAAACGCTTACCATCAATTCCTGTTTGTTGATGTTGTTGTTGTTGTCGTTGATGTCGACGAGCGGGGGGCTCCTCTCCTGCCACCTTAGTGCTAACTAGTACTTCAGTTAACACACACAAGTGTCGTGAGGAGAGAGTCTCGCAGCACTTTGCCAACAACTAAAAAGGCCTCTACCTGCCACATATATGGTGACCGGCTGGCAATAAGACTAGTGTCTAACAGTTAGAACTTAATCAGATGCAGCTCATGGAGGCTGTTCTTTTATCCCCGGGCTTCACAGAGAAAAAGACAACAAAGCGCCTCAAACTGCCAAGATAAAATACTACTTGGGCTCGGCCGTGTCTTAGGGCTTCTAAAAGGCCAGTAATCTTTGCCGTGTGTTGCTGGCTGAGACGACATGCTTTAAAGACTCCTGTGTTTGCTCATGTATTAGAGCGATAAGGCTGGCCGTCGCGTGTTCCTTGTGTTCTGATGGGGCTCATCTCCCATGCCAATTAACCACTTAAGCCGAACGTAGCCGATCTACAAGCTCATGTTGCATGGTGATGCGTTGTGAGCTTATAGATCTACTATTTTCATTTTTTTGGAAAATGTTTAAAGACAATTTAAATTAAACAAAAAATATTTTTTGTTGGAAAAAAATTAATGTGTTCATCTACAGAACATGCCCATTAGTGTGATGATGCCCAGGGTTAGTGTGGTTAAAAGATGATGCTGTGTTAGAAGGATGGAGGGAATAATGAGTGTGAGGTTTTGTTTCTGCATTCAAGGCCAAGTCTGACCTGGCCTGGCTTGGCAGCCAAGATGAATTGGACATTATCCAATGGTGTCATTGACTGACATGGGTCAATGAGCTCAAAGCAAAGCTCAGTCCTTCTGCTTGTTTTTGTGCAACCTGAAGTCAGGATGTTGCATCTTCACAGGAGTACAAGTCCGAAAAGTAATTATTGCCTTAAATTTCATTGGCCTCCATAATTATAAGAAAAGTGTGTGATGGTGATCTTGAAACAATTTGATCTCTAAAGAGTGAACTATCGTTGACCTGTGAACCAGACTCAAGTGCATGTTTACCCAGGATGCATTGTTTAGCTTATTAATAAGGAGTGTCGTGGATGGTAATTTCCACTTGATTTTGAAGGCTGGACATGCTGTTCTTGGGTACTTTGAGACAATGCCCTTTCTTTCAAAGGCTATAAAAACACATATACAGCTGTAGAAGGAGTTTCCTGACCCAATGGCAAAATATGATATCAGATATTCCTACTCCCAATCAGGATGGCGTGGCATGGAAAATAATATACAAGATGAAACTGTGGCCTGTTCAGAAAAAAGGACAAAAAAATGATCTGATTTCCCCTTCTCCATGGAAAAATGGATGTGGCCTCTTGTTTTGAAGATATTTCCCTCAAAAACACTTTGAAAACTAAACAAAATTGACAGTGGAGGATTTATTGTCTTCAGCTCTTTTGTCTTCAGCGCGTTGTGTTTGCGCCTTTGCCATGGAAACGGCAAGGTTATTTATCTTTACAGCCCTTTTACAATAACGTCCCTTTCCTGAGCAAACAACAAAGGAAATATCAGGTCAAGCCTCTTCCTCCGTCTTGTGATCTGGTCAATTCAGCCTAAGGGTTCTAGTGCAAGTATATATAAATACATGTGCACATGCATACGCCTGCACATGCATGTACCATCAATGCCCCCACACATACTGTACACTCTCACTCTTTGTCTGTCTGTCTGTCTGTCTGTCTGTCTGTCTGTCTGTCTGTCTGTCTGTCTGTCTGTCTCTCTCACGCACGCACGCACGCACGCACGCACGCACGCACGCACGCACGCACGCACGCACGCACGCACGCACGCACGCACGCACGCACGCACGCACGTCAATCCATCCAGGTTTAACATGAGCAATTCACAGCTGGAGACTGTGATAACATTCAAGCTCTATTCTTTTCCTTTACAGTCAATTTGTTTAGAAAAGTAGCTTACTGGTGACGAGCGAGGGTTGTATTGTTTTCCAATTCATGCTGTCAACGTGTGAGAGCTGAAATGAGTTGATAATCAGAAACACTAGATGGAGACAGAGAAAACTGACTGACAAGCTGCATTTTAGAAGTGTAAGTGAAATAAGGTCTGAAGTCATGTAAATAGAGGATAATAATTCTTAGGCACAATTCTTTAATTTTCTCTCTCTCTCTCTCTCTCTCTCTCTCTACATAGAGAGAGAGAGAGAGAGAGAGAGAGAGAGAGAGAGAGAGAGAGAGAGAGAGAGAGAGAGAAATTTACCCCCAGTGAGTATTATTTTACTTTTTAATTTGATTTCTACAAAAAAAAATTAATTTACTTATACAAATTTGTACAAATTGGGATAGTGTAGATGTCTAGACACACATTCAGATATATGCACTTTAATTCAGACAGTAGCATAGTGGAGTTTTTTTCTTTTTACAGTCTAACGAGACCTTATACGTAACAGCAGCCACTGAATTCTTTGTAATGTACTTCATGGAAATGAACCTCATCATGCAGACATTGAGAGGTTTTTGCCGTGTTTGGTGTGCTGTGTTTTGTCCTTTTTTCACTGGTTAAATTTAACAATCGATTTTTCAAGCTAAAATGTGCTTTGTGTAGTCATCTGTGAGCATCTTGAAAATCCTTGTGACTTGTGTGTACTCCAGTATACTTTAGCTGTCTAGTGCTGTCCCCTTTCCTAGCAAGGGGGTGACAAGCAATTACTCCTTTTAAGGAGCTGTTCTCATGGATGTTGCCAAGAGTATATGCAGACTACTTTTCTCAATCCACATAAACAGTGCCAACAATACAAGAAACTGACTAATTTAGATGAGGAGGAATAGGCATAAAAGCATGAGGTGCGTAGAAAGAGTGCATGTCACAATTAAAACGTCTTAATGGGTGAAAGTCCCACGATAGATCACATGCAATTTACATCAAGAGTCGGTGTAATAAAGACTTTGTAAAACTTACATTGAAATTCAATTAGAGTGCTGAATGCATAACCAAAGCCGTGAAAAATGAACTCATTGGGGGTCCCTTTCATTACTGCCCTGAGGCAAAATAGACCATTAATTTAATACATTCCATGTTTTTTCACATGAGCATTTTTAAGTTGGTGCACATTTCCGTCCTAATGTACCTAATACAATGAGAGAGCTTGCCAAAGACTGCATTATACAAGCGATGAAGAAAGCCCCCCTCCAGTTGTTACCTTGAGTAGCCAGGCCACTTTCAATCACTCAAAGCTTGAAAAACGACCTGGCTCTTAAAACAAAACAACAAAAGAAGAAATTATGATATTCTTTTATTGATTCATTGCATGGTGAATAGCCTATTCCTGTACTGCAGGTGCCTCCCCCGCCCCCCTTGCACAGGGTTTCAGAAAATGGCATCAACTTTTGACTGCAAACAGTTAAACAGCAGATTTTAATTAAGATATTAATGTTTTGTAACGGCGAATGTGCACACTTCAGTCACCCACAAAACCCAAAGACAACAAGGAGCCCTTTAGATCTCCCACCCTTAAGAGGAGAGCTAATTAAAATAATATTTCATTAACTCTTCCAGCTTGGTAAATATAAGTTTACTAGGGGTCAGTAGACTTACATAATCATTTACAATATACTTACTCCATAAAAGAGTAGGGAAAAGTAAAGTTGAAATGAAACAAAGTGCTTTATTGTGTCCTTTTTGTGGGTTTAGGGTTAGAGGGTAGGTCATGTTAGCGAATAGCCGCTGTCCATTTGATTGTAGCGATATTTTATCAACATCCTTAAAGGATAGTTAATCAACATTTATCTGCGCTGTTTTAGGTTTTATTAGAGAAGTTATTATGTGGACAAACTCATGGCTTTACTGGGCATCTTGTAGTCTTTTTCTTCCTCCCATTGTTTTTACAGGTCTATCCATAGAGGTTACAGATGAAGTCAGCCTATAGAACAATGTACCATGTTGTAAACAAACAGTGTGCTGAATATGATTTAATGCAAGGTGGACTGCTAAGGTGAAATGTCCCAAACGCTCTTTTTCCAGATGCAGACAAGAACGGGCTTGAACACTTAAGCCAGTCTGGGTGAGTCCTGGTAAAAGCACAAAGGAAAACAACACACATCCATTTTCACAAATCTCTAAAAATAACAAAATGGGGGATGGCACTGAGCTACAGTATGTAAGTGTGGCAGAAAGCGGGGGAACAGGGTTGTTAGTACGGGAAAAAACATGTATTATTAATAGAAAAACTGTGAATGTAGTGCTTCTTATCATTGTTTCACCATGCATTTCTCCATTTGTCTTGTGATGCTAAATCTTTTACGTTTTTATTTTTTCAACACCGCCTTGATGTTACATATAATTAGTGACTTTGCAGTAAATCACTTCTGACACCACTATGTTAGCAAATTAGACATTTCAGATAGGGAAGATTCACATGGGAGTCTAGAGCCACGAAAAGTATGAAAGTAACCTAAATATTACATGCGCTCCCCTAGAACAGTGGCAAAATCATTTGAATTAACAGAAAAGATGTGAAACCTAATTGAAAATTCCTGATTTATTTATATATGTTTAGAAAGCTCATCATGTTTTCAAGAGCAGGATGCAGCCACCACAAACACAACACCATATCCTACACTGAAAAAGGGCAGGAAACGCTGAAGTGCATATTTGATTTATTTATTTTCACCCAGACGGATACTTAGAGCTTTATACAGATTTTGCCATTTGGAGGCTGAAATAATGGATGGGGCGCTCATCCATTTTTAATTCCTTCATGTTGTGTGAAGGGTAAACATGCTGTTTGAGATGTCTTTTCTCTGCTGAACTGTGTTTTCTCATTACGGGACTGTGCATAGGGAGCAAAAACTAGTCACAAAAGTGCTTAAAGTGTATCACGACGAGTCTGTGCAAGCTGACTTTCCATCATTGCTTATGTCCAAAAGCTGCTCATTTCTGAATTGAAAAGGCCATTTCAATTCACTATGCACAGGCTGCGTGCACAATCACACAATGTCCCATGTATGCTAGAACAGTGACAGTTGTCATTTTCCATTCATTAATTTGCAGTATTCACTGAACATTAATCTAGGAGCCACAATGTGGATCTTGCTTGACAGACCATCAACCCATGGGGAAGGTTCTCTGCCAGTGTTACAGTACAACAGCTCTCAATTTGGGCCCAGACATCAAGCCACAGATCCGCTGATAATTCAGAATCATTTTTAATAAGTCGTAATTACGCGGAGGGTCTGATTGTGCTCTGCAGCCCTTGAAAATGAAATATACTACATTGGGGCCTGATGGTAAAGGATATTGCTTGCCGTTCATACATAATTGAGCGATCTTGAATGTCAAACCAGTGGGAGAAAATGCAACAGAAGCAACAGTACACCTCACCACAAACTACACAACATCCTCTCCAATCTGAGCCAACCAGCAGAGAGAGACATGTGTTATGTGGTGTACCAAAGTGCCCCAAGGAGGTGTACATTGACAGGTTATGCATGTAAGAGTGCTTCCCTAAACTGCTACTTTTGAAGTAGTCCAAGTTTGTTTTTGTGTTTTACATGATTCTGTTGGATAATACACAAGCCACTTCGATATAGGGCCATGCGCCCTGACCTAATGTGTGTCCCATTCAAGATAGCGTGAGAGTTCATTCTTCTACGAATTTGCTGTCGTCACTTTTCTTTTTACTCCTTTTGCCCTAAAATTATAAGTAGCTCATATGCACACATCTGTTGTTCTCGCTTTCTCTCTTCCTTTTTCGCTCTTCTGTTTCTCATTCTGTCTTTCTGTAGCTTTCTCTCTCTCTCTCTCTCTCTCCCTTTCTCTTTTACTCCCCCCCTCCTCTCTCTGAAAGTACCATGGTGGAGGTCTGACTGGAGGTAGAAGAGAGTTGTCTGTATAGACATAACCTGACTTTGTTAGTAAATGAAATTCGTGGGAGCTCTGGATGCAGGCTATTTATTTCCTTTTGGTCTTCCCAGATAAATGACTTGCTGTCCCCCGAGCAAAGAGCCAGCTTTATATTTTTGACGTTTTCGTGTTTAATGTGTTGTATATTTTATATGGCCTATCTTTATGCCCTCTCCCTTTTTGAATTTTCTTTTAAAGCTCAAATACAGTTATTGATGCCCTGCCTCTAGTGCATTATGCATTATTTGTTAGTAAGTACCATTTTTGCATATTGACGGTAACAAGAAAATGCATGTATGGAAATTCTAATATAAATTGACTTATGTGTAGAGGCCCAGATTCTGCCCGCTAAGCTCTTCTGCGAATAATATATAGTTCTTTATATTGCTAATCCCGGGGACTCTCTTAAAGACTCCTAGCTAGGGGAGCGGGGGAAAAAAAACAGCCTGGACCTTTAGCTTTTAAAGACTTTTATCTTATATTACAGGAATGACAGATTGTGCCTCTTTCTATGGCTTTTATGCTTTGTTTCAAGAGGCTCCCGGAAAGGGGGAGAGCAATGAGACGAGGGGTGATATTGATAAGGATGGAGGGTGCAGAGGAGTGTACTCCAATGTAATGCAGCTTTATGGTGCCCTTTTTCATTTAGCATGAACGGTTTTTATGATTCCATTTCTTGGGCGAACAGGGAAGGAGGAGGAGAACAGTAAGGTTGAAACATAGACAGGGGACACTTTGAAGCCTCCTAAGAGAACACTAGAGTGCTTCTACCCTGTGAGTCATGTGTCTGATCATGGGACAATTTTATTCAAAAGGAAAATAAAGCAAATGTAAGCCCAACAAAAAAATATGAACACCTCTTGGGTGTGAAATGAGTCTACAGTAGTTGAGAAGTAACTAATTGATATTTAGTCCAGGCCCTGCAGTTACCCATAAAGCGATGTAAGCAGTCGCCGGGGGCCTTGCAACGGGCATGGGGCCCCACACGAAACGGCTGTGATCTGTCTGCTGCATACTTACACTTGTATGAACAGCTGTTTACACTTGCTTCACTGTCTGCAACAGATGAAACATCACTCTACTGCTGGAAAAGACACCAAACTGGCGACCTCGAGCCTCAATGACCTATACGTCATTGGCTGTGATCCAAATCGCTTACTCATTCACTACTCACTAGTCATTACACAGTAAAATCTATCTACAGTATCTATGCATTCCAGAAATTTCTGTATGTATGTATTGTATGTGTCTGCCTTTATGTCTTTACATATCTTGAGAACCGCTCATCTGATCGACTTCACACTTGGCGGGTGTATTGCTGAGGACCCAAGGGAGTGCAGTGTCAAGTGTGAAGTCGATCATAT
The DNA here is from genome assembly GCF_963280865.1 of Gymnoscopelus braueri. Classification (NCBI taxonomy): domain Eukaryota; kingdom Metazoa; phylum Chordata; class Actinopteri; order Myctophiformes; family Myctophidae; genus Gymnoscopelus; species Gymnoscopelus braueri. The sequence continues at coordinate 16,788,089 of NC_137614.1, forward strand.
GATCGGATCTCCAGAATGCTGCAAGCAGCTATACTGTACCATGGTTCTCGACAACGCTGCAAGCAGCACTTCCGGGAGCCAAGCAATAATCCTGTTTCTAATGAACACGCGTTCCGAATGGGCATATGCTCCACTAGTATGCTCCACTAGTCTGTATAAAAGATAAGAGTCCACCAAAGAAGAAACACCTTTGAAACACACTAGAAAATGTCCCACAGTCTTGTGCGTCTGTTCTGCTGCAATAGGGAAAAGATCATTCATTTCTAGATGCTACGTAAAGTTAGCTAGCTATTCCTTCATAGAAATAAAAATCTTCATCTGTGGGTAACATATAGTAAACATAAACATAAATACTGTACGTTAACAATCATTCACAAGGCCCGGACCCCTGACCTAACGGTCCAGGCACGTAGGCTCCAATGTAGCCCGGCGGCCTTTGCTGCGTGTCGCTCCCCGTCTCTCTCCCCATTTCCTGTCTTAAAGACGGGGTGCCGTGATTTTCAGTGATTCTTCCCCCCCCTAAAACATAATCATCAGGTATTATGGTTATACTAGGAGGAAGATTTTTTTTCAAAAAAGTGTACAGAAAGTGTTAACATATTTTTTTTATGTGGACACGCCTCCAGTTCATTATACCTGGTTCTCACCTTAGCACCTCCTCCACCACCTTAGCACCACCCACCTGTCCTAGTCCCTCCTCCTCCTCATGCCCACACCTGTTGTGTTATGATAATGAGGGGGAGGGTATGTTTTTACTATGTCACTAAAGCGCTGTTTCTCTATTGGCACGTTTGACCCTCAAGGTTTCAGCCTCCAGGAAGAAACTCAAAATAGTCAGAGAAGACATAAAACACCATAAAAACACCACCAGGGGGCTTAATGAAGTTCTATCAACCTCATAGACACATGAAAAACAGAAAAAGTGCAAAACCATGGCACCACCTCTTTAACTTCACTTCTTCTATCAATAAAAGCATAAAAAGCCCCAAAAAAAAGTAAGAAAAAAAATGGTGAGAAATTAGCCACAAGCTAATTACTAATGACACTTTGATGATTAATAACCGCTATAAAAATATTAACTTCCGAAACAATTACAGTGGAAGTTGCTTATTTGTACACTGTCTCTCTCACTGTATCTTTGTTGGTTACCCCATATTTTGTTGTGCATTCTGAATCGTTTTTTGTTGACTATGTAGTGTATGGAATTTTGTATCGCGGTTTGGAACACCCTATAAAATGGCAGACACCATACAGTAAGTACTCCCCAATATATTGAACGAGTGAGCCATTTAGAACACATTTATTGTTGGGGTGTTGAGTCGTTCGCATCTCATGATGTCATCACACCACATTAACCAGCCAGTGTTTACACATTTTGTTTGTAAAAGCTGAGTCTGGGCAGAAAAAAAAGAAAAACAGATGGGAGGATAACAAACTAAAAGCAAGAGGTACACTTGAGTCATGTAACAAAACATTTATTTAAAATCCTTTTAGCTAAGATAAAGCAATCAAGTGTTGGTACAACGTGTGAGCTAGGCAAAGATCTGAGAATATATTTTTCTTAGAGACTAGATGAAAGAGATTATCTACCTTAGCTAAAACCACCATGATATCAACGTGAAAGAACAGAGCCAGGGAAATGGAGATGATGCATATGAGAACAGAAGTTGTCTAAGAGTTGTTTGAACCCCTCTGTTTCATTTGCGCTATAACACACTGACCAAACCTATTTAAGATTTAATATATCTGCCATTGCATTTATGGTTTTTAAATGCTATCTTATTTCTAAATTTGTTTAATTGTCTTGTCTTTCTTCTGAAATATAGTCCCTTCAATGCTCCCTAATGGAATCTAATGGCATTGGAATGCTCAGCCACAGTATGGAATATGTGGCTCACTTATGGATGGTATTTGTCCACTCATTGAGGTTACAATTAGATTATGAATCTTCATCAGTCTACTGTACTCTATACCAAAATACAGAAGCTGCAGTGTCAGTGTGCAATCGCCCTTCGGGTTCTCCAATGACCTAACTCTGAATTTGCAACCTTATCATCGGTGTCAGGCAGAAACCTTTTATCTCGTATTTAATTTCCCCCCCTTTTTTCATAAATGAATGCCCTATATATATTTTATACTTTGTTGTATGACGGTGTCGCACAAAAGTGGTGAAAAAGCCGATCTACCCAGATTTCCCCCCCCTTTTTTTGAGTGACTGTACATGTAATGCTCAGTAACCTCAGGATGCTTCCACAGCCAAGAGCTCTTTCCCTCAGGCAAGATACAGAGATTTAAGGACATGTTGGTGACAAGACATGGCACCGCGGAGACAGAGCCAAACTTTTCTCTTTTAGGTCAACATGTTCTCAAGCATATTCTATCAGCTCTACTGGTGGAGCTCGGTTATACTGAAGTTAACTTATTTGCCCAATGATATAATACAGAGGCGGAATTATAAAAATCACAGCCAGTGTGAAGTAAGCGGTGCCTTTGATACATTTGTTTCATTGAGCTATATGAACTACTAGAGGATTAACTACTTCCATTTAAGGCAGAAGCAGTCACTTGTAGTGGAAGACTATTTCAGTACACAAACATACGTACAGTATGTGTCCATGATACATAAGTGAATGGATGGGCAACATCCATGGCTTCACGGTATGGAGTTGGTTTATGTATTTCTTAGTATTATGTGGCAAATACTGCATATGAAATATCGAAACGGCAGGCTGCTGCTATGGCGTGTGTGTGTGTGTGTGTGTGTGTGTGTGTGTGTGTGTGTGTGTGTGTGTGTGTGTGTGTGTGTGTGTGTGTGTGTGTGTGTGTGTGTGTGTGTGTGTGTGTGTGTGTGTGTGTGTGTGTGTGTGTGTGTGTGTGTGTGTGTGTGTGCACGAGAGCGTGTGCGTCATCCGTCATGCATGTGTGGCCATTTGCTCTTTGCCTTCCTGTGTGTTTGTTTAAAAGTGGCACATTGCAGTGTGCGTGCCATGTGTGTGAGTGCCGCGCTGTGCTGCCCTGTTTGTGTTGTAATCAGTTGCAGGTTTGGGTTATAATCAGGTGCAGGTGTTCATGATACAGGAAACATAAATAACATTGATGATTTCCTATTGTTGATCATGTAGCTAGCCCATGTAACAGTGGGGCTCTAACCCCAAATTTATACCAACAGCAATAGTATTTTCCTTCTAAGCATTTTTGCGTGTACACCTAATCCACGCCTAATTCAGACCACAGCACGCTTCTGGTTGGTTGCTGCTTTGTGTCGCCACAAACCTAATAGAAAAAATAAATCCTCAACTTTTTTGCACCACTTTTGGCTGGCTCTGCCTCCTGCCACAGCAAGGTGGCTACTCGCCAATGGAACTATGCTGATTTCTCAGAAGGCAGAAGCGGAATACCGGTCATGATGTGAATTCTGCATTGGGTGACTCTGTCTGTCTGTCTGTCTGTCTGTCTGTCTGTCTGTCTGTCTGTCTGTCTGTCTGTCTGTCTGTCTGTCTGTCTGTCTGTCTGTCTGTCTGTCTGTCTGTTTGTTCATTGTCGAAAACACAGAAACGAGATATCTTGAACACTACTGGCTGATTACTGTCAACATTTCACACAAGATCTCTCATCGCAAGATTGCAGATTACAGGAAATATCAGTCGGTTCAAACTTAGCACTTTAGTCGAGTTGTCTGAGCAGCAAGGAGTCGCCTTTAGACTCTCTGTACCTTTTGGAGGGACCTTTCTGCGCACAGATAGTGATGGGTTGTATTATCACTCAGGGGATATTGGTTGTATAAAATATATACAGCTTTTGTATCCAAAGATAATAAAATGTATTTTACATTGATCAGAAGTCTGTGAATGCAGTGCACTTGGCATCCGATAAAGACACATAAATCATTGTGCAAAAATGGACCACAAGTTTTGTACCAGAGACCTGAAAAGCTCTTTAAAACATATTAGATGAAACCTTTGGATGGACAACCTCCTTGATCCTTGCTTAACAATCTCCGCTCTGTGATCCTAATACCGATACCAATGTTTAAAGCATCCTGTCCATACGAACAGGACACCGGTCTCCTGTCTCTCAATGAGGTTTCATTGTTTTATTCCCTGCGTGTAGGACACATAAAGGCTTTATAAGGGCGCTTACAGACAGACTCCAGCAGAATCAAGCTTTTTGAATCTGTTTAAATGATTTTAAAGGCGGGGCTGAGGGCTGTGATTTCCTGATTTATGGCTTCCCCCTCTTACTTCAGATTGATGCTTTGCTTTTCCATTTCCTCCCGATTTTATGGCTTCATCTTGTGTCCAGAGATGTGGCTTCTCCAATAAAGAGCCTTTTAACTTTGCTCGCTTTTCTATAAACAAAGGACAAAAAAAACTCTTTTAAAAACGTATGTAAATGAGTCACACTTTAAGAGGATTCCAAGATGTTTACAGTCTGTAAAGCATGTGTGATATGAATGAGAATTTTTACTATTCACGTACAAAAGTAACACAGTATGCATGTTGCAAATGCAAACCCTTTCAAACCTACTTTATTATTATTATTATTATTAATTTATTCATTCATTGATTAATTAAAATCTTTTAATTTTTTACATTTATCCATTAAGCTTTCTACAAAGGAGTTCCAAACACTTGGTATTTTTTAAACCGGACAATCTTCAAATCTACTCTAACCCCATCTCATGGGAGCTGGTGTGTTGGTGTCTCAACAAGAACAAGGCCTGAAAAAAAGAACAAGAGTTAGTGAGACAGGTGAGGCACAAAGAAAGACATCCATTTTAATTAAATGTTACACAGCCCAGCTCCAGAGCCTTAATACAACTTGGCTTATTGTGAAGATTTCATTTGGACAAACAAGATGACTGCATCTTTCTCTAACTATCACCCACAGCCAAGGAGCGCCCCTGTGATACAGGCCTGTAAATGACTGATGTTTGTAAAAAGCGACATTTCTGCCCAGTAAGCATTTCTACAGGGACACTCCCGAGTTTTTATGTGCGGGTTCATAAACTCCCTGCCTAATGCACCCTGACACTCTGTTTTGATATCATTACAGCATTATACTCGTCCCTTTTTGAGTGAAAAAACGCCAGTACTTAGAAAGTCGAAATTCATAAATAAATTTATGTCAAACTGCACTTAATATTGATTTTGTTAGTGTACAGATTCAATAATAAGGTACCGAGTGCATGAATATTTAAATATAATCTTCATTTCTGCATCTCCTAATGGCTTCTTCTCCTCTACACTCAATTTAAACACAATTTGGAAACTATAATGTATTGAAAATGACTGGAATTCTGTAATAAATCATTGGCGGGATATTGTGGACCTTTTATAAGATAGTTCAATATTAGTCCCAGGGGGGATTCATGCAATTAGATTTCTGTTTTTAAACTTCTCAATTATCCTCTCCCACTATCGTTTCAAAAGAAAGTGTTCTATTCCCCTTCTTCAACTGTCCCAGTTGAAATTGAGAGAAGGCTAAATGAACTAGACAACAAAGAGGCTAAACAGAGATGTCAAAGGTCAAATTACAAGGCAGTAATCTATGATCTCAGGCACACCACAAACCATGCAAACGATCCCCAACAATGCGGCTTTGTTTTCATTGTTTGCTGGAAACTCAGCAGCCGGCATAAAGTCAGTTATTGTTAACAGCTAATGGATAAAAGTAATAGAAGAAAAGTGATGCGTAGTTCAAGGCAGCAGTCCAAGCTAGTGTAAACGAATGAACAAAACCATCTAATAGGCGTGTGGAGCCACAGTGTGCGATCCATGTGATGTCTATCAATAATTCATACTTTGGCTTTGCCCTTTTGGGAGGCATTAAGGTAATATGAAGAGCAGTCAGTCCAAATGCTTTGCAAATCCTTTTAAAAACACAACACATGGTATCATTTACCTGATTTCTGTACAATTAGCGAACATATTGCAACGATGAGTGGTTTAGAAAATCACAATCAGATACACGTGTGTGTAATTTCATTGGATAAATGGCAACATCTATACTGCATGACTATAGAGTCAAACAATAGACGGTAGATACCACTGACACAACAGGACAATCTGTGTATTTTTTGCTTCTTCGTTTCCTTTGTTTGTTTATTTGTTTATTTTTCTTCAATCATTTGAACTAAATCATTTTATAAAACAATTTTTTTGGTTGTAAAGTTTTGGCATTGTGCAAATACATAAACTAGCGGATGGGGAGGCATACACAGTAAAATGTATCCAAAAGTGTTAATGTATCCATTTTAACTCCATTTGGTTACATTTTGTACACACATTTGTGCACGCTTACGATTGTACACAAGTTAAATGAACACTGAGGATCAGCGGTGGACAGTAGTTAAGTACATTTACTTGTAGTGCTACATTTCAAATTGAAATATTGTACTTTTGACTCATTTCTAGGAAGGGACTCTTGGGGCCAAAACTTACAAAAATATGTTATGGATGAACCACTTTAGCCCTATTTCAAATATAGTGAAAATAGCAGAACTTGTGAGCTTGTAGATCTGACATTTTCAATACAGCAATGCATTGATATATATATTTAAAAAAATTTACTTCGTAATTTGTACTTTTGAATACTTGAGAGTATTTATACTTTTTTCCACCACTGTGTGAGGATTTGTGCGTGTATGGCCATGGGCTAGTTGATTTCAACCAGGGACAAGCTCCAGCTCATCTGGGGTTCACACTCTTCCTATAATGACAGCTGATAATGGTTTGTTGCTGGAACTTCCTTTGTACGCATCATCATCATCATCCCCCAGCCCATGTGGTTCTTGTTCCCCCGATTGCTCTTTGTTGTCTTCACTTGCCCTCCAAAAAAGCCCCTCTTCAGCATTAATAACTGGCTTTTCAGAGACATTTTTATTTGTCCCAGCATCATACAGATCAACCATATGGATGCGATTTGTTTGAAGAAACAGGCTCCTATTCACACACACACACACACACACACACACACACACACACACACACACACACACACACACACACACACACACACACACACACACACGCACACACACAAGCACGCAGACACAGACACAGACACAAACACGGTCAATAGATCCCATATTATGATAAAAGCTAGCCCAGGATTAACAGAGAATGTCATCAATAGAAAAAAGGTTATCAAGGAGGTAACAACAACCAAATGCCTCTGTGACCCTGTGCAGTTTGTTACCTTCTGTCAAACTCTCCTGGTATCTCCTGCATATGGATGGGATGGAGATATATACAGTAAACCTAGTGCAGTGTGACTCAGTGATTAGTCCACACCATATTATGTAAAGGTGGCCCGACAGTGGCGGCTAATGGCCTCCCTGTCTCTATAAGTTATGGATGTAGCCTTTTGTGCTGCAGGGTCGCACATAAAGGCCCCTCTTTTTAATTCACAGTCACCCACGGTCAGGCTAAATGGCTGACAGCGGAATTGGAAGGCCCACGCTTATTTCTGTACACTTTCACTTTGTTCCAAAAATGGCTATTGACATTGACTAAGGAGCTTGGGCTGCTTTTCTGGGCTATTTTCACAAGGTTAAATATCTCAATGAATGGAGCGTTTCTCTTTCGGCGCCGTGAATAATATCTCTCCGCGCGAGATTAATGGACAACATTTCCTGAAACTGTATTTCAGAATTTGTTGCACAGGATACATCTAATGGTACAATTGATGACGTACAATGTCCTCATAAGAAGCTGACAGCTAAAGAGCTTTTTACAACAGTCTTGGCAATACCTGTATTTAAGCCTGTATTTCTCCATTATTTATGTTTTCATTTGCACTTACTTTAACCTGTTGAAATTAAGGAGTGGGCATTAAACTTTATGATTGCCTGTGTAAATTATAAGAAGATTTAAGTGATATCCAAATCCACTGAGGAAGTACTTTACAAATGCACTCAGAAATGTTGTTGCTCAACTATTTCTTAAAATGAACAGAAAGAGCCATTGATGCATTTAAATACTGTTGAAAATAGCAGAAAGTGGACAATTTAGTCTAAATGCCTCATACACTATGGTGCAACATGTATAGCTGGCAACAGTGGTCAATAATGCTTTTCATACCAGATTCATAACATAAAAGCCTGGCTTGGAAACCTTTCATGTTGATTGTGTCTGTGCTCCTGCAAAGTGCCTTAAAACAAAGCGGCCCAGCTTGCTTTTTCACACTGATTACAAATGGTGCAAAAATCTTGATCTCTACATTTCTGAGCAACACTTAATTTTTCCATGAGTAGATGATTAAATATTTATCATTCTTTGTAATAGCCTCATTTCTGTCAGTTTTGATATTTTAATCCCGTTTTAAGGAAAACAAGATGCATTAATCAAATATGACAGAGCATACTCTTAATGTAATCATGCAGGGGAATATGAATTGCAAATGCCCCCCCACCCCCCTCCTCTCTGTCTCCAAATGTACTTCCATTAATGTTACAAAATAAAATAATCATGACCATTTTAAATAGAAATAAACTACATGGGATGCAGTGGAATATTTTAGAATTGGATTTGTGCGAAATGGCTTAAATGAAGAGGCTTTACATCAAAAGCCAGCAGCGTAATGCTGTGAACAAGCACTGGTGCCTAGGGACAGGGACCCAAGACAAATGCGAGACGACGCATGCTTCGCCAGGCCCCATTTCCTCGCTGATCGAGATGGAACACAAGTTTTCTGTGTCAAGAACAAAGATTATTTTTAGCTGAGATGATTCTTGACTAATGGAACATCATCACTTTCCTGGGCTGTCCCTGATTGTCAGACTGAGGCTGGTAGCCTGGGCTGAACATGGTACCTACCCTCTAAGAACAAAGTGCAGAGACTAACCATCTCTTTTGGCTCAGATTGGAAAGGTTTCAGAGCAAGACCCTTAAACACATTAATCCTGGCATCCCTATATTGGGCATGTCATTATGTGTAGGCTAAACATCTCATTATTTTTTCCCCCCAAAATGATCAGAAATAGGTCAACAGCTCACAACACGCCACGATGCAATGTGCTGTGAGCTTGTAGATCTGCTATTTTCACAGCACGACACTATGGTATGACAAAGTATAAAATAGGGTATAACTAAATAAGTGGTTAACTACTGCAGGAACAACTGGTCAATCAATGGGAGTGACTCAGTGCATAACATACAGGTAGTAACTGTAATGCTAGCCGCATTGATACATTGATCTAATCCTTTGTGCATTTCCCATAATACATTATGAAGCACTGGGTTCTGCTATAGATCTATACAGCATTGCATTTATGCAGTGACATATCTCTCTTCTATCATCAGCAGTCAAACGTTTTCCTTAAAGAGATTGGGAGTGAACATTCCAGAGACATTCACTTGAAATGGAGAGGCACCTTTCAAAACAAGTCAATATCCAGCACAGAGGAAAGGGGTCCTAATTAGATTCATTTGCCTCTTGGATCAATGTTTTCCTAGGGATGTGAGTTATAAAGTCGGAGTGGGGCATAAATAATCAAAACCAAATAAAGATGGGTGTTTGGAGAAATATAGCTGAAAGTGCTCATAAACCCCTACAGTAGCTCGGCATACAAAGGCAGGATGAATATTTAAAGATGAGTGGGAAAGAAAGTAGCTCAGGTGAACAAAAGAAGAGGAAAAAAAGAACAGTTTAAAAAAAGGTCCGACCTTGGCCAGTAGAGTGGTGGAATCCTTTAGAGGGTACCTTGGTCATACTTAGTGAAAAGTAGATAATTTGTTAATGTCACGCACTTGTTGGAAATGGCAGATAAATGGATTTCAGCCATTATTTGCCAGCCTAAGTGAAGTGAAGGAGGAAGCGTTGCGGAGAGGACAAACCCAGTTATGACTGATAAGTGTCTAAAAGCTAATGAAGGCTGGCTAGGCCAAGGTCAATGGCCGCTAGTGAGATGCCATGTGCTGCTCCGTTGTCCTGCCGCTTAAATATAGAGGAAATATACATTGAGCTTTTAACACCTTGAAACATAGGAGAGACTAGTATATGAAATATGGGCTTGTAATGGCTTTTTAATGACGGCCTCCCAGCCCCCTATTCTGGCCCGAGATTGGAAATCGGAGGTGAACCTTGATATCACTGCACTAAGTGCTTGTAATGCACCGTCACTTCTGGCCATCCAGTTGAGTGAGACAGTTCAGGCCAGGAGATAAATGCCACCATGCTGGACAAGGGCCCCTGTTGATAGGGGGGGGGACGGGGGACACTGCACTCCCCATGATCCCAATGAGAGTTACATTTAAGTTCACGCCAATCCCAAGGCCTACTGTAACTCAGTAAAGTTCGTAAGGGGGAGACAAACTGGCATTTGACATTGGTTAGCACTGATTATGATTTGTCATTGGTCAGGAAAACATTGCACTAAGAGAGTCTATTTTCGCTCTCAAGCCCTTTATTAAGAGACATCATTATGGAAGGAGTGGTGGAACTTGACTTTGCTTTAAATGGTCCTATCACAATTTGGGTAAGCTGACCCTTGGCTGGACTCTTGTCTTGGACTGCCATAATGCAATCAGCTGAATGAATAATTACAAAGTAATAACAACCCAATCGGCCCGTCCAGTGAAGTGGCTTGCCTTCCCGACACTTGTGTGTTTAATGTCCTCTAAAGACCCATATTACACCCCAATTAGATGGCACTCTTGTTTCCTTACATCAAGGGCTTGACTCTGCTGGCTTGTCACCCTCCCTTGGCCTAATCAATTTCATTACTCCAGTTACAGCCCCAGCCCCCGGGAAAGCTGTGCCCTTAAACTTCAGCTCCTGCTTCGATCGATCAATAGCCCACGTCCCTGCCAAGGTTCCATTTAAAGTTCATTTATTTCAAGCCATCATATAAAACAAGACAGAGCATCGATGCAGCCCCACTTTGTTTTATTTGACTGAAGATTTCCACCATGACACTCAAATCCGCTCAGGTCTACTCACAAAGCTGTTCTGGGAACAGCCACCGGGAAGGATTTGGGATACAATGTAGCATTTACTTCCTGATTGCTAGACCTGATGTGTGCCTCAAAACTATGCACCTCTTGTGATCTAAAAGGAAATGGGATCTACCAGTGTGATATAAAGGTACAATCAGATATTTTACTTCAGTGTCAAGCCAAATGCAATAAAGCTTGTTTTGGTATTCCAAACCTGCACATTGCAGGCTTGAATATTTTTCCTATATGCAAAACATGCATGTAAAGTACGTTAAAAAACATGTCATTGTCTCGTTGGAATGAAAAACAATCTAATGGTATGTTTTGCCTCAGGTTATATGCATCAAACCACATAAACAAACTCTTTAAAGTGTGCACAAGTCTCAACGATGCATTTCACGTGCAGAATTCTCAGAATTCTGTGTACCCACTGTTCCCTACATTTCCTTGTTCACTGCTCCCTGTGGATACCATAAGTGTAACATCCTGTATATTCACCAGTTAATTAATTTCAATGATTAATGGAATATTGCTGGGTCTGTCTCTTCCATTACATACTTTATTTGCGAAGTCTATAGAGATTCCAAGCTTTGGTGCACAATTATATACAGAATTATGATCCTTAAATATTCATAAGGCCTGTATAGAAGATCATGATTGTGAAAACCTGCATCTTCAGCCCTTCATTAACTAGACAACTTCATTATCATTCGCAGCTTGACAAATCAGTGGCAGGGTTTTGGAAAACGAATAATGATAATAAGTGGCCCTAGCGCTGACTGAAGTGATCCGTTTCGCTTTGCTTTGCTTCTTGGTGCTGAATGTTCATGTTAAGGAACAGCTACATTTTGATGAGATCTCTCTGTATATATAAAGCATCGGAACCAACTTCAAACAGCAAATAAAGAATTTAATTGTGCACCCTAATTTGTTGCAATATATATTTGCAGAATTTCAGGCACTGACAGCTGGCTCATTTACTGGCATTTTGCCAGGTACTGTATCTGGTTAACCCTGGTCAACTACTAAACTGTAAAACATATTTGTCTCCGCCAGGCCGAAAGTTATGGCCGAGACTATGTTTTGCACCCTGTCCGTCCGTCCGTACGTACGTACGTGTGATTCTGTCTGTGGACAGTTAATCTCCGGCACCGTTGGCTTGATCGCAGCGAAACTGTGCACACACACTCCCTGGATGCCAGAGCAGAACCTCTGCCCATTTTTACATGGGCCTGTCATAGCGCCACCAGGAAGCCGATTTGTGCAAATAATTTTTTTTGACAGTACTTCTACAGATTTTGTCCAAACATCACGCAAATCGGTACATATGATCTCTATAGTCATTAAACGAAACAGGTCTTTCAGATTTTTCATATTCCATCCTGATTGGCTAAGATTGGCTTCCAAAGTTTGGAGGAGTTCTTTGTTTTGAACAAAATGCCTCAAATCATGAACGCAGCGTGCAATTTCCGTGACATTTTGCACGCACATTCCCACTAGGCCGAGGAAGAAATGCGAAGACATTTTTCAAATCAGCCTCATGGTGGCGCTATAACAGGCCAATTCACGTTTATACCTATAACTGCACTGATCTGTGTAAAACTTGGTATGCACTCCCTAGAGGCCAAGGAACAACCTTTGCCCTACATTTTTCACATCTGCCATTTATAGCGCCACCTGGAGGCCGATTTATGTAAAACATTCTTTTTATATTAATCCTTCAGATTTTATCCAAATTGCGCGTAAATACGGTACACATGATCTCTATAGTCATGTGATCAAGACGGATCTGTTAGATTTTTAATATTCCATCCTGATTGGCTAAGATTGACATCTAAAGTTTGCAGAAGTGGCCCGTTTTGAACAAAATGCCGCAAATCATGAATGCAGCGTCCGATTGTGGTGAAACTTTGCACTCACATTCGCACTACATTGAGGAACAAATGCCACCCTTATAACATTGCCCTATTATAGCGCCACCAGGAGGCCATTTTTTGCAAAACATTTTTCTTTATATTACTCCTACAAATCTTGTCCAAACATCACGCAAATTGGTACACATTATCTTTATAGTCAAGTGATAAAGACGGATCCGTCCTATTTTTCCTGTTCCATCCTGATTGGTGAATTCCGAACGTTGCTGGCCCACAATAGCCTAACTGACCTGGCGGAGACCTGTGCTTCGAGGAGCACTTTTTCTAGTTAATCTTTTTACGGTGTAGGAGTCAAGCTATAGCTAGTCTGTGTGTCTGTCTGTTTGTCTGTCCAGAGGTAATCTCACAACCAATCAGTGCTAAATAGGCCACAGAATAACATCTGCTAATTTATTTCACATGTGGTTTATACTTTTTGGAATATTTAACTTTAATCTTATAATGCAATTCGTTGGGACTCTGATCAGCCTTAAACCTTGCCTAAATGTGGAGTCATGCGTCATAGATATGTTAGACGACTGACCTCATAGATGACTGACGTAACAAGCTGACCACATGAAGTCTGAGATCAACATTGGAACCATGCGTTCCCATGTGGATCCAGAGATCCACATGATTTGATTGTTTATATCCTATTTCATAATCAGAATTTAACTATTGTATCATTCATTCATATTAAATCATTTGAATTCCATTATGTACAGTATATTAAGAACATGGTGTATCTCCACGTTTAATGGCTTGGTCAAAGACCAAACCAAAGTTGACTCTCTGGAGCTTCCCTATTTTCCCTGCAAGTCAAAGTTGATTGTTTGGCACTGGAGCCAGCCTTCTCAAGCATCCAATCATAGCCTCGTCCCTCACACATGAGTGTGACATCACAGTCTGTCACTACAGATTCTAAAGTTCACCTGGCATTTCTTTCATTAATTGCATCTGTCACTAAATATCAAGCAATCCTGTTTGAGCAATATCGCTAGTTAACCTGAATGGCACTGTCCCTGCCTAAGCTGTGTCATTTCTCTACAGCTCATTGAATCCCAACATCTCTACTATATCTCAAAACCTAACAAAGAGTTATTGAATAGCCTTTATCAATATTTTTGATGAATTAGGGTTAATTCAGTGGGATAAAAACTGGTAGATTGTAGATGTGTCGGTCTTAGATACACACGGCAAACAACCTATTTCAGTAGGGTTTGGCAAGGAGAGACCCGACTCTGGGAGTGATTTCTTCCAAAGCTGGCCCAAATGAAAGCATCTTGTTTTAATCAGGGATTCTGGCTGCGATAGCTGCAGTGGGAGCTGTGAGGACTTGGCAGTCGGTTGCAATGCAGACTGTGGCACTCGTACAAAATACACAAATATTTCCACAGTAATTATGTGTCAAGTTAAACAAGCAATTGAGGGCTTGGGCTGAATATGTTGGGGGTGGAAGGCGAGAGAGCACGGTGTGTTAGTTGGATGCCGGCGATTGAGTGAGACCCCCAACCAGACAAATTAGGCTATCAGACTTTGATAGGCTTTGGGACTTTTTCTTTTTTTCTTTTGGCTCAGGCAAATGCAATGGACCGCATTGTAATTGTGAATACTCAATGGATTGAGTAACATCATGTGGTCTTGGCACGTTTCGTCTCAATGGAGGAAGGCATGCTTGGTTCACAAAATAGACTTCAAAGCGTGGGTGAACGGCCAAGGGGACTAAGTAATTGTGAGATCATTGACTTGTCCTTTTTTGTGGTCCCTGGTTTTTATAGGCACATTTGTAAATCTACATTGGCATCAATACTCGAAAATGAAATATGATCACCGTCAGACTCTATGGTTCAGCTAAAGCTGCTGGAAAGAGGAAGGGTGGAAATTTAGCATGAGGAATGACTTCTGAATCACCATGTTTCTTGCTCTATTGGTTGGAATATTGTTGAGCATAGAAAATCTGTCTGTGTAAAAATTTTACTTAAAGTGATAGTCTAGTCATGTTACATCTGCCTTTCTTTGTCAAATACGACAAACTTGTGTCTGAGTGCAGGTCCTTAGTGCAGGAAAACAATCATCTTCTACTCCTTTCTGACCATGGGAGCTGTTTAAACTGATGGGTTCTCAGCCACAGCTACTTTGACCTGTCCCTGCATTGGGTGTTGACTATAACACCCGAATTAAAACAGACTACCTTTAACCACTTAACCCATGTACTTGATTGAATGGAGTCCCCAAGGGGTCTATATGCCCCCTCCTTTCTTTCCTCAACACCAAATCTCGTCAACAAAAATTGCTGATCTACAAGCTCAAAAAACATGAGCTTGTAGATTGGCTCTTTTCGCTGAAAGGGTTCATGTGTTCGAAAGAGAACCGAGAACTGACATACACATCAAAAAGAGGTTTCAGAAAGACTACTCTAAACACGAAAATCAACATTTCTTCTTCTCTGAAATATCCAGTGTGACCAGTACCTGGTGTATATATGTAGGCTTAGAGTCTTAGACACACCAGAGTCAGGGGTTACTATAAACCCCTGATTCTGGTGTGTCTAAGTCAGTGGTTCTCAAAGTTAGGTCCGGGGACCCTCAGGGGTCCTTGACGGGTTCCAGGGGATCCCCAGCTAAATTTTTGAAAAGGACAGCTAGGGTGGTGTGAGCATCACTTCCTGTCGATTTCATTGGATGTCATTGGATTTGATTGGATTTGATTGGATCAAATCGACAGGAAGTGATGCCCACAACGCCCTAGGAAACTTGTGGATATAGTAACCCTTAATACATTATGATTGCCCTCTATAACTAAAATTGTAAAAAAAACTTAAATATTGTATTTATTTTGAAATCGTTTTTTACTCAAGGGGGACAACGCCTGTCGCAAGTTCATGATGTGTGGTACAGCCCTATGGAATGCATTTGCTAATAAAAACGTATTTAAAATATTTTGCTCATATTAACCTTAGGAAGTATCAAGTTGTTTTTTAGTTAGCACATGCAGTCCATACATTCCATAGGGCTGTACCACACATAGACAAATGACATCATCTACTTGCGACTGGCGTTGTCCCCCTTGAGTAAAAGATGAACTATTTCTAAAATGTTCTAAATAAAATATTTAAGGTGTTTTTATTTTTTTATATTAGTTATAGAGGGCAATTATAATGTATTAAGGCATATAAGGTTTATTAGCCAGGGCCCAGGGGTCCTTTTAATATAATTAGAATCCAAATCAGTTTAACCACTTTAACCCTATTTTATATGAAAATAGCCGATCTACAAGCTGACAACACGTCGATGTGTTGTGAGCTTGTAGATCTCCTATTTCTGAAAAAAAAAAAAGAATGGAAAGATTTTGAATAATTTGGCACATTTTTAGCAACACAAATCTCCTCTTTTCAGATGGGTGTCCACGGCCAAATACATATCAATTTGAGGGTCCTTGACATGAAAATGTTTGAGAACCACTGGTCTAAGCAGCATTATACGTCATATGAACATAGAATGTATACGTTCTTTACTTAGTCCTTAATCCTTACTTAATCACACAATGGCTGTGGGTCTCTCACTCTCTCCAATATAAACCTCCCTCTCTTTTCTCCTTCCTATATGTTACTGGCACGCATATGACACCACCTCTCCGGAAGAATATGCTCATTAATGAAACCAGCTAACAGTAGATCTCTCCTTGTCTATTAGTGTTACATTTACCCCTCGCTTGACAGTGATTCATCACAAATATTAGCTTTGACAGGAATCCTGTCTCCCTACACTTCTATTGCTGCTGTGACAGCCATTAAATCACCTGCCACTGTGTAGCTACTTTACTAATGCCACTGTTCCTCGGCTTAATGCCTGGCTGACCTGCCTACGCTGAACATAGCTCTGTTTTATGTAATATATGCAGTTCAGGATGAGCGAGGAGTTTGTTGGTGAGTCTGTAACTCTTACTAAATTAACAATTTTTAATAATTCTTTCCATATTTGCATGGCAGACAAGAAGTATTGTGTGAGTATAGTGTATGTGTGAGGGAGAAAGAGAGTGTCTGTGCATATCATTCTGAATGTGTATGTGTGCATGCACGTGTATGAAAAGAGGGAGAGGGAAAAGTCTTTTCATCCTGTACACCAGAGCATTTTGATAACTATCACATATGTTAGTGACTGCTCTGTTTTCATAGGCATGCCTTGTGCCTCTGCTCCCTCCTGCCCGTATGGTTTGAAACTTGACATTTCCTGAGGTATTTATCCCTTTACACCTGAAAAAAAGGACTTGTCTGTTTCTGTTTTCTGCTCCTTTTTGTGTTCCTTTCATGAAGGGATGTGGGAATTGAGAAATAAAGTAAACAGTAGGGCCCGGATTCCATTTCTTATTTAAATGCTCACATTGTTGTCTGCGCCAAAACCATGATTTCCCTCCTCACTCTGCTGCACAACAAAGACCAACTTCCCTGGTGCCTACTACAGATGGCGGTAAAAGGTATTTGCTTTTTGAAGGTGTTGTCTTGGGTTTTCTTAAATCCATTATTTAGAATATCCTTGGTTGGATGTTTATTTAGAAAACTTCCTGGTTTCTGGTTGTCCCAGGCGTTAAAGTCACCTCTTGACATTTCAAACTGCACAAACACAAAAGTATGATGAAAACAAAGCAAATATGTATCAACTGCAGATTGATACATGTTGAAGCAAACATGGTGCATGTTTGCATTTTGAAAACAGCTCTTTTTTGGATTAATTTCATCATCACAACAAGTCAAGGAAACATCACAGTAAAGCTTACCCAGACCTGAAGGGGTAATGGAAAATTTACAGTGCTATGATATGGGGCAATTATACATTTTCATAATCATTTAACTGAATTTTAGGTTTGGTGCTTGGAAAACTTGTAAAGGCCCTAGGTCTCATTCCTCAACCTTTTACTAACATTATAAATGTAACATTTACCATTTTAATAATAATAATAATAATAATTTACATTATTAATGTAAACATTTGAACATATATGAAAAATGACAAATAAAATGTTGATAATGTGGTTACATATTTGCAAAGGTTCACAGACTAATAAATGAGAGGTGGGGTACTGAAACATGCCAGTGGGGGGCGCTTTAGCCGTGCTCTATCCAAATCCAAGGCACTGTTTTACAGGCTGAAGAGCAAAGCTTCTTTTCCAAAAATGAGAAAACTTTTGAGAAAAGTTTGTAATCATTCTGAATTTATATAGGCCTAGGTGATGTCTTAATGACAGTCACTCAACAAAGAAAAATAGGTTCATTTTCATGAACTTATGGCGAGACATTCACTGGAGTTTTGTTTGGGGCAGTGGGTATGGGCTATTATTGGTGATTTTCCATATAGGTCTGACATTCATTCACAACTGTTTGGGAAGGTAAAGAAAGCCACAACTACAATTAGCCTACAATATAATCACATTCCTATTCTTAAGATAAGTGGACATGCACCATTCGCTTCACCGTCAGTAGGCTATATGCAATAAAAAGGTTTAAAAAGTGAATAAAAATCCTCATTTAATTAGGCAACTTGTGTAGGCTATGCCACTTGGATTTTGGACTGCCTGTATCTTTTATGGAAGATCAAAGTCAAACAGTAGCTAGTAGTACAGGCCAGTTGTTCTCAACCTTTTCAGGCTGTGACCCCGCAAAATAATCATATTTGAACTGGGGACCGCCCATCCTGACAAGCATTTGGAATTGTAGGAGTTAAGGGATTAAACTTTTTTTACTCAGTTCCACAGATAAATATTGTGAAAATAGCAGATCTACAAGCGCACAACGCCTTGCAACTGTTAGCTTGTAGATCGTCTATTTTCAAAGAGTTTGCCTCTGTCCTATATTATTTGACAATTTTGCCAATGTTTGACCAGTTTTTATAGAATAGTTTGTTTTTGATGCAGTAATGGTCTTTTTTTCTTTTTCTTTTATTTTAGGTATTAAACGGCCTTAAAAGTCCTTAAATTGTCACTTCACTGTCATCTGGGGACCCCCCAAAATCATGTGAGGACCCCCAGGGGGCCCCCGACCCACAGGTTGAGAACCACTGGTATAGGCTATACTATAGCTGAAAAATACACGAACGCCTAAATATTTCATGCAATTAATAAGGCTTGCGCACGTGGTGACGCATTCAGTCAGGGTCAAGGCTCTGTTACTCACATTACAATTCATTTGCACAAAGACAGACAGACGCCTGACCTAATGTTAGTCAATATTGTTAATAACAAAGGGCACTTTCAGGATCCATCCGTTCTCTATACGATCCCTATCTCTGGTTAATTTATAAGATGAAGTGTTTGTATTTATAAATGATTAGAATATGAAAAACAGTCATATTCAGGACTCTTGTCATCGACTGTCTCTTGACAGTCGATGACAAGAGTCCTGAATGTGACTGTTTTTCATATTCTAATCATTTATAAATAGACCTGCAGCTGGGACTGAGAATAGCTCAATTCAAGCGATCTGCTCTCTCCTTGCTGGTATTAAACATTTTATAGAAAATTAAACCTTTCAAAGATAGCAGTAAAAGACTGGGGTGCATCTGTCTTTTCTGAGCTATATCAAGTCATCGGTATCAAAACAATGCCGGGGTATAATGCATTTAAATACAAGCCCTATTATTTTTATTGTTATTTTGCATTTTCTCATTCCCTGCTTCGCATCTTTGGCTACCAGATGTGTCTCCACATTGAAGAATTATTTCTCCTCCCCAGAGTCAAATAAACGCAATCAATATGAGTATTGCTCTCAGGGCCTTGAAATATTACATTAATGTTCCATGTGGTGACATTTTAGCTGGAATTTTCAAATACATCACGAAGGCTCAAATTAATATTTATCAGCGAGAGGCTTTTTTTATGCTTTGCAAAACAGTATTAGCGTGAACTCCAATAATCTTGTCCTCTAAGCAGGGAAATGGCATCTGCGTGCAGGTTTAAATGGAGGGATTCGGTGTGTGTGCAGTGCACATCATGTCTTATTTAATTTGGTATTATATCAAATAATTTTATTGGAACTAAAATAAATAGGCTACATCACAATTGAAGCTTAGGCCTATATTATTCACATGTGTAGTAGCCTAGGCTTATAACAACAGCAATTTTAAGTTGATAAAAATAAAATGCATCTTAAGACTACAATTGTCTATATATAGCCTAATCCTACATATAGCCTACTATACTGTCTTCTCTGGAAGTGCAGCCCTCACTTTAGTGAAGGAGGAGGAGGAGGAGGAGGAGGAGGAGGAGGGGGGAGGGGGGAGGGGTCTGAAGGAGGAGGAGGGGGAGTCTGAAGGAGGAGGAGGTGGTGGGTGGGGGGTGGGGGTGTGGTTGAGGAACGCAGCGTTGAGAGAATTATTTATTCAAGTATGTTAAACAATTTGTCCTCCCTATCCTTGCTGATCAGAGCAGAAAAGGTGGAAAATTCAGAAAAGATCGATTTCTCGATATGTAGCATACTTGAACCCACCAGATAAAGGCATATCCATGACAGAGGGCATGGCCTACTGCTCCGCACCATGCGCGCGCCAACCCTTTGCAAAAGCTTTAGGACATTCATCCTGTCAATCTAGAACATTGTTATGCGTCTTTCACCACGGGGGAATTGCATTCTATCGTTTATAGATCTGTTTTAAATTATTCTTGTCATTGAGCCCAAATTTATGCTACCATTGATCCAGCAACGAAAATATGAAACGATTTGGGGTTGCTCTCTGCTAACCCCAGGGTCAAGGAGATTTTAACATTGGTATTATTGAGCGTGACATCTGTCTTCTTCTCTCACCTGGCTGTATGTCCACTTTACACACCCTCACTTCCCTGAACCTAAACAAACATGAGAGCAACACACTAGGTTGAATTTCAGTTCTATTCAAAGGAGCTTTATTGGCATGAGAAAACATATGTTTACATTGCCAAAGCAAGTGTCAAAACATAATAAGAACAATTTGAGAAAATAATGGGGAATATTTGAACTCCCTTAAGGACATAACCAGTGGTGGACAAAGTACAGCTACTGTATGCAACCCCAGTAGACTGTCAAAGTAGGCCTTCTATAGATACTGTAGGCTACTCCTGGTCACATAATAGGCCTCATTAGTGAAAGTTGCTCAGTCAAATTTGTACTTGAGTTAAAGTACTGGAGTAGTCTACTTGCTTTATGCCTTTAAAATAACTTGAGTGTTCAAAGTACAAAGTTACAAAATTTTTCTTTTTAATATCAATGCATTGCTATATTAAAATGTAAACATTTTCCAATTTCTTTTCCAGAAATCTTCCAAAAACATAAATAATAGTGAAAATAGCAGATCTACAAGCTCATGTGAGAAATGTAGTGGAGTTAAAAGTACAACAATTGTCTTTGAAAAGTAGTGGAGTGAAAGTGTCCAAAATTACAAATACTCTGGTAAAGTACAGACCAAAACTAAACTCTACCTACTGTAAGTACAGTACTCAAGTAAGTGACAGAACCTATTGCTTAACTCCAAGTCCATCTTAGAGGGACATTGGAATGTCATGCATTTAAGTATGTCATTGAAACTAAGGACATCTTCGTTGACTTCCATTGAATTAACTGTGTTAATATCTTAGTCAGATTTGCAGGATTATTTCCCCAAAATGTGCTTATGACATTTTCTCAAACTGGGGCCCGAGACCCCCAGGGGTCCTTGGGGGGGTTCCAGGGAGCCCCCAGCAAAATGAGGAGCAACTCAAACCCATGTGTGCAGATAAACTAATAAAGCTCAAGAGGCACAAAGCTGTACTGTATATGACCACATTTGCAAATATCTACACAGACACTTTGATCACAGAGATGAGATCCAATTATTTTATACATACAGTATATGTTGTGGGAATCACATTGGTTGGTTCCACTGCATGACTTATCATATAGGTTTCTGCCTATGCTTATACTGTACTGTATAGTAGAGTGAATATTGTTGCTGTCAAGCAGAAACCTTGTATCTCCATATTATTCCCTTGTAAATTAATGCCCTACTTCATCATACAAGAGCGTTGCACGAAATAAATGAAAATAGCAGATATACAAGCTCAAAATGCGTTGCATCGCAATTCGTGAGATCTACATGCGACGCGTTATGAGCTTGTAGATATGCTATTGTACTTTTTTTTTTACAAATTTATGACATAGGACATTCTGCATGCTGTACTTTTACATTTTATGCTGTAAGTATATTTTTAATGCCAATACTTTTGCACCATTACTCGAATACAGGACTTTTACTTGTAACAGAGTATATTGTGGTATTGTTACTTTTACTCGAGTAAAGAATCTGAGTACTTCTTCCACCACTGCTAGTACTCCGATAGCCAGGCAGTGCTATGCCTCCGAGCTTATTGCACAGTGAGCCAGGTGTTGTGGGTAACAGAGTTCCCTGGTGGCCTACTGATGAAGAACATCTGGAGTGCTTCTGTTCCGCTACTTCTTTCCTGTCCCCAATATGACCAGGCGATGTAGCTAACAGTGCGATGCATGTCGACACATGGCTCCAAGGTCCCTTGATGCTCCAGTATTCATACCTGGCAGGGCTGCCCCGTTGACACTGTGCACACAGTTTCCATATGTGTGTCAAGTGCAGGGCTTCTGAGCCCATCGTAGAGCAGCACCCGAGGAGATAAATTGCTCCTGTAACCGTTTTCAGGTCCAAACGGGGGAAATCTGAAATGCCATGTGCAAGAACGAAGCAGAGCGGCCTGATATGATAGATGTTGACTCGTGCAATCACTCAACTCACGAGAAAACCCCAAAGTGAGTGTAAAGCACTGAGTCAAACCTCATTTATCTGACACTCTGACGTCTGAGCAGACTGGTTACCAAAAGTATGTGTCATTGTGAAAATATCTTCTTAAAAATGTGCACACCCTCTTTAAACCAGGCACACACCCACTATTAGGCTACAGTTCTGTTATGGCTGCTTTCTACCACCTGTTTATATCAGCAACAACATCAGTAATACACCATGCATTCAATTTTGCAATAATGTGGGACTTCTGTTTCATATTTTGAATAAGCCTGGAATTTTAATCAGTTGAGTCATCCAAACACCGCACTGGGTCAAACAACTGTCTTTCTTGCTGGGTTTGGATTGGGCAATATTCTTAGTCAGCTTTTATATGCGTTTTGTAACCTTGGTCTTTACTGGAGCAACATTCTCCCACTTTGGTAGTGTAGGCTGGTGTTTATTATACCTATTCTGCTTAGAGCTAAAATCTTAATTGCACAATATACGGGGTGAAGTCATCAATGTTCATTTAACTCTCAGAGTGAACAAATGTAACCAAATGGATTTGGTTACATTTGTACACTCTCAAAGTTAGAAATGGATAAATGAACACCGAGGATTTTGCTGTGTACATACTGTAGGTAATGGTATAGTACAGTTAAATCAAAAGCCAACTTTTCTTGCATGATTACTCTGCCAGGTGATAATACAAGCCCTGTTTCACTCTGTGCAGTGGCCCGGACACGGGTGTGTGGAACTTCAACCATCTTGAAAAGTGCATTGGAACTCATTGCCAGGTAGGTTTGCTGCTTTAAATAGAATGCACAGGCACATTTAGCTTAACACGTCTATACTGAGGATATTCTAGAATTGGTATGTCGTTGCTCTTGGATTACAGAAAAGAGTAGGTGCCATCATGTCAGCAGTGCTGAGTACTTAGTCAAGATATTCTTGAGCTTTACAGTCATCCCATCTGGAAGAATTAATGGAAATTAAGTACGTTCGAGAAAATGATTAGCCCCTGCAGTTGTAAGTAAACACATATATTTGATATGTTTCAAAAAGAACAATCCGTGTCAGATAAGTTCTGGTCCTTTTCTGTCCTTGACAGCCAAGGCTATAAAGGAGTTAAATCTGCTGGAACCTTGCCCTGCTGCCCAATTGAATGGCAAGCACAGTGATCCAAAACACCCTCTGCAGAAATAAAACAATATATAGAAATGTGCAATACTCAGATTTAATTTTCCCACCACCATCCATTTATATAATACATGAAATGAACCTCAAATTAATTTGCACCAGGGCTCTAAAGTAACAATGTAATCTCAGTGTTATAGCACAGTTGCAAATGGATTTCTGTCTCTTGTAATTTTATAAGAAGCACTCTGGGGGTCACCTTAAAAGATGTCGCTATTTTTTAAAGCCAAAACTATCCCCCAGCCTGTCAGCAGTGGAATCTCTGCAATGCAATCTGTTTTGTGCCATCGATTTGTCTGGTATTGCATCTTGTCACATGGTTCGCCTGTTAGGTTCGGTGATATTGGCAGAGATGACTAATTTTATACCCAGATGTCCATAATAAAGTGTGGAGTATCTGCTTACTTGTGCGCAATCTAGTCCTTAGAACGTCCTGACTAGTGCAGAATGTTTTGAACCCTGCTAAATGTTAAAGGACCAACATTACATTTCATGGCACAGGAAGAGAGAGGAAGAGGGGCTCAGCGGAATATGATGATCCTTTCATCACATTCTTCTACCAGAAAGAATGCTGAAGAAATTGAAACAGATGCCAACTATTTTGATGATCGAATGCTGCTACAGTATATAGTGTTGCTGCTATGGTACTCACTGTATTTCAGTATTTTTGTTAGAGCTAAACATTTAAATTGAGACAAGAAAAAGTGTAATTGTCAGACTAAAGCCCAATTTGTACTGACATCACATTGTTAGATTGAAAAACAGTTATTTTCGACAAGCGATACGGTTGCGCAACAGAACATAAATTAAGGTTAAGAGTTCACCATTAGTCAAAGAAAGAAGAAATATTAAACTTTTATGGTCCCTGTTCCAAAGTAATGCATTGTATGCTCCTATTTATAGCCTATAAAACACTGGAAAATGATACAAAAGCAATAAAAAGTCTGGAACTTCCATGTTCCTGAAGGGCACACCCCCTAACATACGTCACCCAGCACCTGTCACACCATCAGTCACTATATAAAACTCCCCCACGGACATAATGTATTCCCCCTTATGCTGCAAATCCACCCAGCATTTCCAAAACTTTTCATACGTCACATGAGCCCACCCAGATACCCCCTGGGCCATAACTCAGTACCTAAATTTAGGCAATATATTAAGACAGCCCCTCTCTGGACCCAGTGATAACTTTTGCCTTTTTTTGGGAACAACATACACCATTTAACCCTGGTGGAATGGAAGCATGCCCATGTATATGATTTATTTTTCAGATAAAGGCAAAGATTGCTGTCATTGGTGGAGGTCACTTTGAATACACAATGTGACATGATTTAAAGTGTGTTTTCACCAACGGTAGCAGTTGTGAGAACACAAACGTAGCTTCCAGAAAAGGCAATTGTGAGAAGCAGCGCTATAGTTTGAAACAGTAGTGTACACAGTGTAATCCTGTTCAAATGCAAGTGGGTATGCATTGCGTTTGTGTACAATTATGTAGGTCTGTGTTTGCATGTATAGTTAGATGTCCATTGTTTGCGTCCTTAACATTTACGTATGCCCAATCACGTCGTGATGTGGTGTGTTATGAGTTTGTAGATTGGCTATTTTTGCTATTTTTGAAAATGGGTGAAAATTTGAAAAATTACCAAAATAGGGACACCAGGTTGAAAGTGGTTAAAAACAACCCTGCTATCACCACATAAAATAGGCCTGAAGGTCATCATAAAATGGGATGATGGCAGAATAATGGCAGCTGACACAACCAAACAGAACCAGATTGGCTTCTGCCAGGTTGTTGTCCCCCCTGCCCCCCTAGTCTGATAGTCCGAATCACTGCTCTCCTCCCTCAACCTGAATGCCCCCTAAGCAACCTGATCAGATGGCTTGTTAATTTCCTCATTTCAGAGTTTTATGGATTTTCCAGTTGCTGCTCTGTTCATAAACAAGCATTTCAGCTGACCCCCGGCTCCCTCTTTGTATGTCAGCGTTTTCTCTGAAGGAGGAATTTAGAGCTCTGAAAGTTTATAAATAAGCCTTCTATCAAGTTCCACAACAGGTGTGACCTCTGTGTCCTAAAACCGAACACTTTCAGTGGGTGATATCTCAAACATAAGGGCTGCTGGATAGGCTACTCACTGCCTTGTCATTTTAGAAATGTCCCCTTGTTATGTAACCCTTGATAAGTGACTTTAAAAATAAAGTTGTTGTTTGTTTTTTTTATGCCCCTTTTTAGTGCTGCCGTGATCAACCTTGAAGACCATGGCAAATTATGAAGTGAAATCACTATGACAACACAACAGCAGCTGTGGTGTGGACAGTCATGGGGGGCAGAAATGACTGCCCCTACCCGCAGTCATGTCTGCCCCTGCCCCGGGGACTTTCAGATATTCAACTGGACTTTCAAGGATAAACTCACAGATCAGGTGATATACTGTGTCGGACAACAACACTCACCACGCCGTAATGAAAAGAACTCTGCATATCCCTGTGCTATTTCAACAAATGTTGTTATCCCTGTGCTATTTCAACAAATGTTGTGGAAGGCAGCGGGGGGATTGAAGCTCCTGCCAGAGAAGTTGTGAAGGACCAACTTCTTTTCAACATCTAACTTCACAGTTGCTTAATTTATACTCACACGTATGAAGGTGTAGCATGCTGAAAATAGCAGATCTTTTTAGGCTTAGGGCAAAACTAGCAAGAAAGAAGGGTTACAAAACGTCGTTTGTGCCAACGGCTGTGGACATTTTAAATAAGA
Organism: Gymnoscopelus braueri; assembly: GCF_963280865.1. Classification (NCBI taxonomy): domain Eukaryota; kingdom Metazoa; phylum Chordata; class Actinopteri; order Myctophiformes; family Myctophidae; genus Gymnoscopelus; species Gymnoscopelus braueri. The sequence continues at coordinate 16,814,646 of NC_137614.1, forward strand.
AAATGTTTAGATAGTCTAATCGCCACTGTTCATGACCACTGTTGCTGTGTTAATGTGATTGCATTTTTATATAGTATTTTAATGCACCTGTGTATTTTTGTAATGTTTTATTGTTGTAACTGACTGCTGGTGTGCCAAAGACAAATTTCCATTTCATGTCAATTTAATGGACAATAAAGTTTCTTTATCTTTATCTTTATCTTATCTACAAGCTCAGCCTTTAGGGCAACCTCTTATTTACTATTGCTTAGGGTTCTTAGGCATAAGACACAGGCCTTGCAAACAAAATAAAGATTTAGAGTAGGAGACTCTATTCAGACATTTGGAAAAATAGACAATTCTCCGCTTAGGCAATTTGTGGCCTTAAAAAGTAAATACCCAGGTTGAGAAACATGTGAAGAGAGCAAGGATATCCATGCGTGGGTGAACATGTTGATATGACACTTAAAACTGAATGTTGCTTCTTCTCTGAAGAGATGTTTTGGTGTTGGATTATCAAGCTAGACAAAATTCAAGCCTTGCAGACTGCTATTGCCAAAACATTTCTTCACAACCCTTAACATTAAGAATTTCTGGAACCTTTTGATGCAAAAGAATGAAGAAACCTGAATGTGGACAAATGGAAAAGTTGGTAAGGCCAAGATGTTAAAAGGAGTGGAATTTGGAGGGACAATTGAGAAACAGAATGACACACAGGCACAGATGAGTACTGAGAAACTCTTCAAGGTCTAAACTCAAGACAATGACTCATACATTAGGTAGATTATCAGCATTCAACATACAGATTCCCTTCATAAACTGAAGACGTAGCTTATAATCATTAAAGATATTATATCCCAAATCTAAAATGAGATGAAATAAGGCTTGTCCACGTTTGTTGGAGGGTAAAAGGAGACTTGAGAAACAGGAGATGATGGGTAATGGTGGGTAAAATGTGCTCCTCTATGTCATGCCTATGTCCTTAAATGTCCCTCACTGTCCCCTGTCAACTGAGAACAGTCTTAGAATTTGGAACAGGTGAGCCAAGAATGAAAGCTGGTTGGATTACTTTACATTATTTCAATCAATTATTCAAATGTCTCCATTGCCTTCATGACGACTTGACGGGGCATGCCAAATAATGATCCCTCCCTCACGCGCATGTCTGCAAGTAAGCACGCTCGCCCAAATGTTCACTCGCTAATACTCGCCTGAGCATGCAAAATGCACATGCATAAAGCTAAAGCTCACACAACATGCAACACATATAACGTTAAATTAATTTGTGATGATTTAGTCCAACCACTGAAGGATGTCAGTGTCAGGTCGACCTGTGGCGTTGCAGCCACTCTCGCATTGCAGCCACTTTCAACCTGGGGTCCCAATTTCGGCATGCCATGCCATTATAGGTGAACATTTTCACAATTTTCCAAATATTTCCACAATAACAAAAATAGCAGATCTACAAGCTCACAATGCGTTATAATGCAACGTGTTGTTAGATATTTTTGCAGGACAGCATCATATGTGGTGTCCATAAGTATAAAATAGGGCTTAAGTGGTTAATGTCTGTGACAGTGTCCCAGAGAAGTTGCTGAAGGAGCTCTGCAAACAGGGACAGAATTAAGTGTGGCCAAACAAGCGCACGCGCACAAGGCACAGAGTGGCCTTTGTCTCAGACCTTGACTTTAAATGACTGTCAAAAACTAATAAATATTTTAGAATTAGGTGAGTGTCAGGGGGACAGGCTTGCTCTATCAGGCGTCTGCTCTCTTGACTCTCCCAGGGAAACAGGTGCAGGCACATGAAGGGGAATTTTGTTTCTAAAATAGCATTTAGTGTTTTAGTCCTCCTGGAGACCTTCTCTGGGATAAATTCTCATGTAATCATATACCCTGGTCACAGAGAAAACTTCTAAAGCGGATCTACAGACACATATGGCTCATAGGGGCGGGACATAGTATCAGCTTCAGGGACATAAACACCATTTAAATATTCAATGTTAAAATGATTTAATATGGCCTCAAAGACACATCATCCAAGATGGTAAAGTAATATAGCAATGCTGCTGTCTGATCAATCTGTTTATACACAAACATGAATAATCTTTTATTATTTGCACCACCAACTTTGGGCTTTAATCTGAAAAGCAAAGAACAAGACAAGATGCCAAGACAAGACAAAATGTACTGCATTTGCAAAGATGCAGGGTTAACAAAGAGAGAGAAAGAGATCTGTCTGAAGCACTGGAGCCTCCTAATGCGTTCTGAATCTTGAATATAAAAGTAGTGAAATGAAGACTAATACTGTATCTTTGACATTGTCATTTTATGGCTGTCAAGAGGGCCTGTTTATTTTCATCATTAGAGGACTGTGCCGTCTCCTGAATGTGCAGGTCGAGCTTGTGCTCCCTTTGAGCCCTTGTATCTTATTTTTGATTTTTTTTTTCATTCGAGTCATCAAATGCCTGCAACATAATGAGAGATGTGGCAATTAATTTTCTTTTAATCAAGGTCGAAATGAAGTAAATTGGTGCAGCTTGGCGAGCCCTTTGGCAAGCTCATTTTCTATTTTTGCAGTGATGCAAAACAAATACGATAAAATTATGGCCTTCCTCACCTTCTGTAATTAGAAAGCGTGAATGATCAGACAGAGATGATATGTAATATAACTGTACCTCCAACTGTCCCACTCGGTTTCCCCAGAGATCAGATTTCAGCTCTTTTGAAACAGATGACCATGTTTTCCTTCATTTGCTTTCCTAATTTGTCTGTTCTTTCTCTCCCCCTTCCTGCCACAGCTACAGACAGAGGGAGCAGCTCAACATGACATTGACTGCAATGTTGTTGTAATGCCTCTCAAATCTTATTAAAGACCACAGCTGTGAAAGACCTTGCTGACTCCACAAATTTCCATTAACTGTGTTGTTTCAGTAGCCCTCCAAGCTGATTAGGAATTTATTAAAATTAGATTTTAACTCTGCATCTTATCATCGCCATATGGTTCGGTGACCAGCACGGTTGGAGATGGCATTTTTTTTAGTGCAGACATATTTTTGTGTAACTACAGCCACTCTTATGATTTGTCTTTTAGAACAATAGCTTTTATCACAGCTTCCTAATTACCAATCTTGTGAATGGACGGTATTAACCTTGGGCACAGACATAAAGCGGTTGGATGGTGTAATGGTAATATCTAATGTAGATTGCTTAGGGAGAAATATTTTCACAACGAGTCCTTTGGATAAACTTGGGACTCAGGACACTATTCCTTCCCTCAGATTTTACGTCTGTGTTTGTCCCAAGTTTACATTTTGTGATATTGTAATCATTGTGGAAGACCTTCACCTTAATTTCCTGTTGGAAGTGATTGAGGAAGTTGCGACCAACCACCCACCACCACTTATTGTCTGCTAGTTGAATGAGTGAATACTGTGTAGATCGAGAAAACATATTGGGGGGAAGAAAAAAGGGAAACGGAATTGTGTGTTTTCATTGTTACTTTTAAACAATGTTTAGTTTCACAATTACAGCGGAGTACCTTTTGTAAGGGCATGTAATTTAGATATATAACATTGGAATAATAAGTGTTGTATTATGTCTGACAATCTTATTGAGTGCAATTTAATACAAGTCATGAGAAATACATAGTTATCCCAAAGAGAGTTAACTCATTTGCTAAAGAATTCCAGCAGCTCTTGCCCTCTGCTGCTCATGTGTTGCTTACATCTGTCACACCAAATGTGGTTCCACACACTGCCTTGAACATGAGGCAAAACTCATTGGTAGAAAAAAAAAAAAAAAACATATACAAAGGCTTGATAGAGCATTCACTCTAAGTCAGCACTGTTAGGTGGACCCAGCAACAGCTGTCCAATATGCCTGCCCCCCCAACCATCCACCACCACCTTTCAAAAAATGCTCCCTGTTTACCATACATAGGCAGCTGCCACCATGGTTAACTTCCATAAGACAGCCGCCTGCTAGAGGACATTTGTACATGTCTTTATCTAATTAAGGTGAATGCCAGTTCCCTGGCCCCTTCATACAATGTGACTGAGAATAAGTCGACCTTGATCAGGCTCTTGCCAGTCGATGGTCAGGAGGCTTGTGGAGGGCATATGTCTCCATGGATCAAAATGTCCATTTTGCTAAGAAGAAAGGGGTCCCTTGTCTCTTGTCTTCCCAACTTGACTCAAGTGTCACCCTCTGTAATCAAAAGCACACTGTGAACATATGACAAGAGATAAGCTCATTAGACATTTGCAAAGTGTGTGTTTTTAAAGATTTGTTTTGTGTGCTATGATGATCATATGTTGCAACTTGAGCTACTCAAACCTGCTGCGTGTGAATGAGAATTAAAAAGTACTTATGAACAGTATATCACTGATTCTCAGCATGGGGGGGGGCAGGGTGTCCCAGCTAAATGATTGACAATTAGGAACCAAATAGACCCTTACGGGTCTGTAACTCTGACAGTGCACAAATGGAACCATCTGATTCCATTTTTACACTGTCAGAGTTAAATTAACACTGAGGATTTTACAGTGTAGATTGGGATCCCAGAGGTAATATATATATATATATGTTTATCAAATGGGGGTCTGTGGTCTAATGCATATCAAACTGGGGGTCCTTGTTGAGAATCACTGCTGTATATTAAGTACTATGCAGTTCCATATATCACTGTTAACAGTTGCATTTTCTGAGTATACTTATTGTATGCTGTTGAACGTTATTTTGCAGGTCAGTATATGAATATGAATGTATGTATGTATCGGTATTAAAGCTACAAGCTGAGTGTGTTCTCTCAAGATTGAGAGAGCACTTTAGTTTAACCAAACTGTATGTCTTTTCTAACCTTGGACTACCATGTGATTAGCTTTTAATGTTTTATAATTAGTGGTAGCAATGGCAAAGGAGTCAGCAGGGCAGGGGTGGGCTGGGTACGCCCTTGAGAGCAGGCCTTATGAATCAATGGTTGGCGATAAATGGACTGGATCATTACTGAATCAAGTGATCTGCAGAATAATCTATTGATTTTTTGGTCTTTCTTACTTCTTTATTATTCTGTATCACAGTATTGCAACATCAGGAGGATCCCATTGATGGATGGGGAGCTTCTACCTCTGCAGTGACCGTGGGGGGTGTTTACTTAAGAATGTAATATGCGCCCCACATCCCCGGGAATTACTGTGCATACAATGCACAGTAACACACAGGAACTTGCGTCTACCTACATAGTGCACTTTTTTTCATTTAACATCGGCATTCTCTGCTATTAACATGCATTAGTGTTTTTGAGCACGTCATCATGTGGATGTTTTAAGTGACTGCAGAAGTCTGGCAGAGGCAATGTACTGTAAGGCCACATCAACATTAAATATGCACACTATGTAACAACATCCAGCTAGGGATAATAGGGGGTGGATCTGAACTATGAGAAAGCCTTGCAATATTCATAAAAGAGAACATTTAAAATCTGAATATTCAACTTTAATAGTGGAAATTGTTAAAAGGCTATGTATGTATTTGAGAAAAGTCAAACTGTCGCTCTGCACCTTTAATCTCCTTTAAAAAATGAGATAAACCAATTGTGTGAAATTATTAAACCTAACCTTGAATTTCACAGTTTAAGGCTGTAATACAGTTTAAAGGCGATGGTCTAATAGGGTATGATGGAATGTCATATATAATTACAGTATTGCAGTATTTCGTTTATTACCCTTGCATCCAAAACCTACAAGAAAGCCAGAGATTAAAGCACTACCTTGTTAGTTGACTTTGCTATTGATCCTCTGGATTCTTTATTATGTAGAACAGGGCACATCACAAAACTGCTAATTGGCAATAATCTGTTTGTCAATAGTTCACAAGACTGCAGAATTTAGATAAGCAAAGTTCAGGTTTAAAATACATTATCACAGCCCCGTTATTCCTTAGGGCTTTGTGTCTGGAATACCTTCAAGGTGTCTCATGCACAGAATATTTTACAGTACAATTAGTCATGTATAGGTAGTAGGAGAGAATAGGTAGGACACTGAAGATTAGGTATTATTATTATATAATTTAGAATGTAGAAAGTTCAGTTAAGGAGGTCTATTTTCATTGGTCATTTTTATTGAAAGAGTGTAATTTCAACATATACAAATACAGAACCGATATTTGTGAAAATAATTATTCAATACTGAATTGGTTAGTAGTAGTTACCATGCCCACATGACACAAACTGGAAACAAACTTTGCAAGTGTCCAAATCCCCTCTACATTTAAAATAAATAAATAATAATAATAAATGCCACCAAAAATACACTTGCTATTCGATTTATGATGGAATAACAGCTAGCAGTGCTTTGTGAGTGGCAAGAGGACTGTGTTCTAACAACCTGTCAATGAACAAGGGAGAACCACACGAGACTCCATTCCAGCTTTTCCAACCAACACCTGATAGCCGAGAAATTCAATTAAGGACTCCTCTTGCCACTTGGAGCCGGGTCTCCAGGGCAGATCTTCCGGGCGACTCACTCACCCCTGTAAGAGAAATTAGAAAAATGCTACAATAAAACATGAAAAACTGACAAAAAATGTGGCAACTTTAAAATCACGAACGCTCTCATTACAACCCACCCTAAAAAAACACACACACGTCCCTTTAAGTTGGGGGAAGTCACCGAAAGACAACGAAGTACAGGTAAGAGTTTTGCTTTTCACCTCAACAACTACGTGTTCATTTTCCAAAACATATCACACACTCAGAGAGCAGAGCTCAACATCAAAGTGTTCCTACAGCGGGCTTTCACACGACTATACACGCATAGCCTTGGATCAAGACTATCATAGATGTATTTTATCGAGTCTGACTTTTACTTTCGCATCTAAAAAAATGTCAAAATCGATAAAAAAAGATAGCAAGGCTAACACACACGCAGAATGAAACATTAAAAACATAAGACAACATTTAGAATAGATGTGACGACTTATCGGTGAAAGCGATGCAGCTCCTTACCTCGGTGCACACAGCGCGGACAGTGCAGGACAGACAGAGAGCAGACACCAGCAGGTCTGGAGCGACTCGTACCTTATTTCTGTGTAGGTAGCAGGCTGTGGTGTCTTTGAAAATGCCGACGAGGACTGTGTTAAACCCGAACCTGTCAAATTCAGAGCTGTCGTAGGAGAAAACATAAACAAAACCGTGCCTTCCTTCCGCGTGTGTTGCTGCTTCGGCAAGTTGAGGCAGAGATGCAACTTTTCTTGCGTGTACTTTTTTTTTTGTTGCCGTCCTGTCTGCTGCTGCTGCTTTCCCGAATTCCCTAAATATAGCATGTGATGATGATGATCAACCGTGGCGTGATTGAAACGCTTCATTGTCAGGACATCACAGTGACTACTTTACTTTTTTCATTTTAGTTATACAAGAGTAAAATCAGAATGACTGCTGTCATGTCACAGCTCCTGCCGATATAACGACAACGCATCGGTTGTGGTGGGGATGTAAACTAAAGCTGCACGTTTGTTGACAATAATAACTTTGCGAAACGCATGGCTTTCCCCAAACAGGTGATTCCAGGAAGCACAACGATTTTACACAAACTCGTGTGTGTTGTGAACCAGTAGTTCTCAAACATTTTCGTGCCAAGGACCCCCAAATTGATATGTATTTGGGGGTATTTTATTCATCTGAAAATGTTTTGTGCCAGACAGGGATTTTTCAAAAATGTAAAAAAATAGCAAATGTACAAGGTGAGCTTGTAGTTCTGCTATTTTGAAATGGCCAAGGTAACACTTTTAGCTGGGGAGTGGGGACCCCCTGGAAACCCTCCAAAGACCCCTGGGGGTCCCCGGACCCCACTTTGAGAACCAATGTTGTGAACAGTAGACCAGCATCAGTGCAGGACATCTCTGTGTTTAGAAGCCTACATATTTATTTAGAGGAAATAGTCAATATCCAGTGTGTAAACATGAAAGTTCTGATTGATATTGGGACTTTTTGTCGCTTTATTGTGACTGTATTGTAAGTTAAAAGCCTGTAGTATAATATGTGGTTGCACGAATATGAACTCCTCAAACTCTTGGCTTCAGCTTAATCTGTATTATTTTTCAATTATATATATTTTTTAGTTTTAAATAAATTATAAATCTATCATTATTTCAAGAAACTCTGAAACCATCCACCTGCTATTTAGTTATACCTATTGTAACCTATTCATACCTGTTGGCAACTATTTACTTTTACTCTTTCACCCACATACACACACATGCTGTGTAACTTCTACACATCAAAATACACTCTTGCCATTTGTGGCAGATGTCAGTGTGAGTGCAAATATAGCATTTAACTCTATTTCTACAGTACCTGCACCTCAAGAAATAATTATTGATCTGATAATGAGTTAAACCTCCTCACATACAGGATAAGTTCATCTTAAACATTTAAAAATAGTATTATTTTTCTGCATAATTTGATACAGAAGGATTCATTCTGATCAGTAAATACATACATACATACAGTATCTCTGTGATATGATATTTCTTCAAATTGATCACATACTATACCAGTAGAGGGACACTTAACTCTGTTATGCATTTTTTAATTCTATTTTTATTTGTGTTGTTATTCTCACTTATTAACACAGCACAGGAATAGATCACTGGCACTTTAAACCTGGGGTTCTCATATTCTCGCCGGATCTTTCTCCTTTGCTAATTATTGTGTTGTTTTCAGAGCAAATATGTCATATCCATGGCGACCAGGCAGGTTTATTGTCTCTCTCATGCAATAGCTCACATAAGTAATTAATTACCCCTTTTTTCTTCTCCCCTGTCTTTGGTTAAACAGATCATTCATGGGAAGCCATCTACTATATTAAATATGCCAGTGCCAGAACAACACAAGGTAAATATGAAACTTATATATATACTGTGTGTGTGTGTATATATATATATATATATATATATATATATATATCCATTCTTTTTATGTTTTTGGTCTTTAATACTAGACAGATTAATGTACAGTATTGTAATGTACAGTATGTTATACTCTGTTAATACAGCACCTGTGTAGCCAAACTGCTGCTGATGTATTCATGCATGCAAAACAAGAGCACACACCTGACACTTATACAGGCCAGCTCAAAAACACATGTTACACATGAATTCAGCTTGCTTTTTGTATGTCATGAATAACAGGCACTAGTTACCAGTTAGACCCCAAGTACATGAGCGTCACTGATGCCCCTTACAGTACTTTTAAGAGGTCAGTTCTAATGCCAGTCAAAAGTGTGTGTAACATTACTGTACATGAGGTGCAGCCACTTACTCCCGTGTAGTGCAGAGAAGTAGTGTAGTACCAGGGGTTATGGAGCCCGAGCAGTGAGCTAGCTGCACAGTATGTCAGTGGTAGCAGCGGCTCCTCCTTTACCGCCGCAAGCTCCCTTTTAGTGTGCCTGTGGAATGTGACGGCATGCGTCTGCTGTCCGGAGGTCCATCTCTTGCTGGACACTGGCCAGTCCTCACTGTCACACCAGCGGTACAGGTTCTCATCTCGCCTCTGCATTGATGAGACACTGCAACATCTATCTGTCACATATACTGTCCTCCTCTCCTTTCTCTACCTTGCTCCTTCTCTCCTCTCTCGGCTTATATATACCATGTCTCCTGTCTTTACCCCCCCCCCCCCCCATCCATAATTTCATAATATCGAAAGTTGCTGTTTGTGTTTTGTGTTCTTTGTTTATGGGATGCAATCATCTCTAGGCCTCTTGATTGGATCTCTCTTAACTGGCACTTGAAATGTTGCTTGGAGTGCGGTGCTCCTTGTCCACTTGGCTAGTTTTAGAATCCCATTGGTTAATCAGCGTGCAGTGCCTCCAAACCTCCTTATTTCCTGCAGCGCTATCAGTCAGTGAAATGCCTCATGTCTCATAAGTACCCATCTGCATCTTTCAAGAGGTGTGCAGAATTAAACCCATGTGTATTCCTTTTTCAGTTTGACCTTGGCTCTGGACCTCGGGTCTTTGATGTCAAATAACGTCAATAATCCCAGGCGGCATTTGACAGGCTTCAAGGGCTATTACTTTTGTTTCCCAAACACGTGAGCTTTGTCAATCAACCCCAATGTAATGATTTTGTATCCAAATTCACATTGCAGCCACTGCACTGCTTAGCTTTGTAAAAATCTGCCGCCTTCCACACACTACCGTCCTACCAGCAGCACAAATGGCACACATGTTTTTTTAATCATCATTATTGTTTTTATTTTAGTGCTGGGGAAATGTCCTTTTTGCATGCTTGATCAACCAGTAGAGAAATCCAATATAATGGAGGTTCAAGGTGAATTGCATCCTATGCATTTCCCCCTCCTCTGACTGGAGGAATATTCCAGAGCAAAATAAACAAATCACACAGACAACAGTAATATAGGGTTGATTTTGAAGGCATGAAATAAGTATCGATTAAATCCAGCAGTTCATAGATGAAAATGGCCTTTTTGGTAATTTGTCCTGGGTCCTTTCAATACTGAGGAGAAAGAGTGAGCGAGGCACAGAGAGAGAAGGAGAGAGGGGGGAGGGGGGGGGGGGGGGTAGACATAAGGAGGATGGGGAATAGTGGAATAATAGAAGAAACAGAGAGAGAGATGGAGAGAGAAAGAAGAAAGAACGTCAAGAATGAGAGAGAAAGACAGAGGAGGAAAGAACACTGGCAGAGTTGAGAGAGGGAGTTGAGAGAGGGACATGCTCATTATCACCCTTATGCCTAATTTAATACTCCATCATATAGCGTATGTCGTATGAGCTACAAGCTTACAACAGATTGTGGTGCGACGTGTTGTGAGCTTGTAGATCAGCTATTTTCGGCGCAGGACACAGACGTATGACGAAGTATAAATCAGGCTTTAATAAGTCTTAAGGAAAGAAGGAGCATTGACTGTAAATGCACGGTAATCCTAACACTGGCCAAGGTTAGTAGGGACATCAGCACATGTGCACTGTTCCCAGCTGGCCACCTTGGCACAGGGAAGGCACCAGAAGAACACAGTTAAGGATAGATGTACAAGGAGAAAGTGGGGGCAAAGGTTAGGCCCTTTCCCCCTCTCTAGCCTGTATGTTTTCGATGTAACGCTTATGAGGGCCAATGGCTGAAACGCGATAATTTCTTGACCCCGGTGCACATTAAAAGTTCTTAAATGTATTTTTTTTGGTGTTATCGATTGTTTTTATTCATCATATCACAACAGCGATACAATTATGCCAGTATATATAGATGCATCATGAATAAAAAAAAAATATTGTTTAGAGTCTGCACCCGTTCTTGCTCTAAAGTCATCGGTTGAGCAAGGCCAATTCTTTGAACTATTGAGTGGATGTGCCACCTTGGCCCCATGAGGACTCAACAATGGCAGCTGCTGTAAACTGTAACTTTCATGTCCAACCGGGTTTTGAACCCAGGTCCCCCACGTAAGCGCCTAAGCTATTGTACTGCACACACTCCACCTTCCTGGTTTACAAATTATTAGAACTGAGGTGAAGAAGGCATATCAAAAGACTGGAAAATCATGGAACATGGAAATCAGTTGGTTTCTCTGTAGTTACTTGTAGTATTATGACGTAGAGCTCTACTCCTGCTGCCACTATTTCTGTGCAGAGATGGCTTTGGCCAACCACGTATTGAGATCTGATCAATATTTGAATGTAGCATTGTTGTGGAATTTGCTTAAACCACTTGACATTGTATGTAATGTAAACGGTGAGGTTCTCGTATAAGCCCTCCTAGGGTTTCTTACCTCACCGGCACAACAATATTCTGTCATCTTTCCTAGGAAAGAAGTAGTATACTATATGTATATGTATATGTATATGATTCCTGTTGTGCAAATCAATAAATTGAATCAAACCCTAGCGTCCCTATTCTGGAGTGAACATTTGGCGAAAATAGCTGATCTACAGTACAAGATCACAACGCATTGCAATGTGATTTATTGTGAGCTTGGAGATCGGCTATTTTCGGCAAAGAGGCTTTGTGTAGAGAGAATTACTATAGAGGATCTAGTATATATCCCTGCGGTCAGTATATAGGGTTTAAGTGGTTAAAGTAGACTGATTGTTTGATTGTAAATTGGACAATCTCAAAAGTTGACATTTTCGTCCTCTGGGAATTCAGTATGACAAAGCATTTGATGGAGTGGGCTACTGTACACAGTCAGGCCACTGTTCTTTGGGTGTGGTCCAAATGCAAGAGATAAACTGGCTAAACCAGTGACCAATTAATTCATTTAACAAATTGACAGCCGCTGGGGGGGTTGTTCAACCATGTTGGTTTAATGGAAATCCATTGCGGTATTTATATACCTAGAGATATTGTAGCTTACGATATAGGCTAGTATTCTGTCACTCTAAGCAATCTACAATATTACACATTTATTTTTATTAGTGAAATAAATCAGATAATTGATGTGTCTGACATACCCGTCCAAATCCACATTAAAACCACACCAGGAGGTGAGTTTTATGATTTCATCTATTGAGCATGGTAGTTTGCCACCGCTATACGTTTCAAATTTCAAGCTCTGCACTCATTAGGTTCTGAGCATAGATATAAAAGTAGAGATAGGTCATATGCACTCTACTTCACTGTTCACAGCCACCAACTTTGAGGATTGACCAACAAGGTTGTTTTCTGTTCTACTAAATAATAATACGAATTTTGGCATCAACTGTACCTGTCACTTCAACCAGTCGATAAGAAAGTTAGTTCCCTCCTTGAGAACATAAGCTTTATGGTGTCGAATCAATGAGGGTTTTCTTTTTGCTGACGACACTGTGAGTGTCATTATGGGAGTGGGTTGGCTTGAGTGTGAGTAGGAAGGGGGCAACAGTCACATAAACAAACGAAATAAGAGCCGATGGCTGAGAATGAGGTGCCCTTTTGTCTTGTTCATTGTAATGCCATCTCTGTGCCTCTCTGTCACTGTAAAGATGATTTACCCACAAACAGATGTTCTCAACCCCTAGCTCGTGAACCTGCCCCATTTTGTTCTATTTTTTGCCGTTTGAAAGGTTAGGCAGTGAAATACTTTCCCCATAACATACTCAACTCCCATGATTACCACAGTATCTCCTGTGTCTGTGAAAAATAGTGTGGAGAATAGGGCTGCAACTATCGATTATGTATTTTAAACAATTATTCCATTGATTAATCGAATAATAGATATACTGTATACTGTATATATTATGAATTGAATAACCACTTAACACATTCATTGGCAGCTATTCATTAATTAATTCATCCACCACTGCCAGCGGTTTTACCTTATTTTGAGTCTTTTTGACGATCCACAGAAAATAATTAATCAACCCGGATGTAAACAAACATTGTCTCCGTGGAAAGACAAGTCTCTCTTCTTTCCACTGGAAAAAAAACATTGTAACCGCGATTGTTCATTCTGTAGTTATCGGCAGTTGAATATAGCTCGTTTTCACCACAATCTGTGAAAAGAAATCCGAGATGCATGTATTTTTATAAATATGATAACATTTTAGTGGACGGGGTGAAAATGTCATTTCCGGGTGGATCCTTCTCCCGAAGTCAAGGCATCATTCATAGGTTGGCGTAGAGCGCCCTCTAGCGTAATCACTAAAAACAGTGAAGTGTGGATTTGAGATGACGTAATATTACGTCCTTGGCAGTCAATGTGTTATGTGTTATTTTGTACTTACTGTAGTTGCACAACGGTGTTGTGATTTTTTTTGTTTGGAATCTTCAAGCAACGTTGGTTCATTTCATATCACGGACCCCAACATTAATTTAATATGTATTTGGACACAGATCCCCATTTGAAAATATTTTGTGCCAGGAACCCCTATAACAGAAGATTTGTGTTAAAAGATTTCAAAACGATTCAAAATGTCCCCACATTTTTCAATTTCCTTCACTTTTCTTAAAAAATGCAATACTAACTCATTTTGCTGGGGACCCCTGCAACCTCCTGAAGGATCCCTGGGGGTCCCGGGACCCCATTTTGAGATCCACTGTCATTGCGACCTTTTGAACGTTTTCACCTATAATGACATGCCCAAAAGAAACACTGTGGATAGTGGGGTCTGTCTGTGAAAAACACTGTGGATAGTATAGTCTGTCTGTAAAAAAACACTGGATAGTGGGGTCTATCCTGTGTCTGTGAAAAACACTGGATAGTGGAGTCTGTCCTATGTCTGTGAAAAACACTGTGTGGATATTGGGGTCTGTCCTGTGTCTGTGAAAAACACTGGCTAGTGGTGTGTGTCTGTGAAAAACACTGTGTGGATAGTGGGGTCTGTCCTGTGTCTGTGAAAGACACTGTGTGGATAGTGGGGTCTGTCATGTGTCTGTGAAAAGCACTGTGTGGATAGTGTGGTCTGTCCTGTGTCTGTGAAAAACACTGTGGCTAATGGTGTCTGTCTGTGAAAAACACTGTGGTGTCTGTCTGAAAAACACTGCAGATAGTGGTATACCTCTCTCCAACAGGCCAGGTGATGTGAGCCTGTTGTCTTTGTTGCATCAGCAGAAGATACTTTTTGAGCATCTCCCAGTCTCTAGTTGCCTTCCCACTGTCTCTCTCTCTCTGTCTCTCTCTCTCTCTCCCGCTCTCCCCGTCTCTCCATCCTGCACCGTTTTGGTTGGAGCTTGGTTGGCAACCTGCTCCCGTGCCCTCCCCCCAGGGAGCTGGGGAGGCAGAGAGCCATCACCATGGTGATCTGAACACAGATCCCCCACACAGCAGTCCATTGTGACTGGCGTGCGTTGAGGTGAGAGGGAACAAAATGTCACAGCAACAGGTTTTTTTGTGTTTTTGTTTTTTTGTCTCAATACACGGTGGGATTGTTTGTGCTCAGATTTGTGCACTCGACGACACGGGAGAGACTATAGGAGAGGCTGTGGGATGAGAGGAAACAACTTGATTGGATGAATGAATGGAGGAACAGGGAAAATAACTGAAATCCAATGCAAATTAGTCCACATAATGAAGCAGATCTTCTGACTGTTTCATGTTGGACATGGTTTATGTCAGGGAAGATTCTTTTTTTATTTTTTTATTATTTCAATATGTTACATATTGATATGAATATTCTTTTTAATGTATTCAAATCACATGATTGGTTATTATATCCAAATCCTATTGGTTATCCAAATGGGCCAAAATGGTATAATTGATTTGACAACATTTAAACAAAGAATTCATTAATTATTTTGTCATTAATATTTTACGATAGTAGCAGATTAGCAGATTATGTTTACCCCAGAAGGAAGAAAATAAATCCTCACTGTGCTTTAAAACACTGATTCTCAAAGTTATATATTCTACAAGCTCACAATGCGTCACATGGCGAGGTGTTGTGAGCTTGTAGATCTACTATTTTTTAAACGTTTTTGAAAAATCTTAAACTGAATTTTGAAAATCTATCAAAATATTTTCTGATGGGGGTCCGCGGCCAAATACGTGTACATTTGGGGGTCCTTGACATGAAAATGTTTGAGAACCACTGCCTTAAAGTAAAGCTACAGGTTACAGAGCTGTTTGCTTTAGCTCTACCACTGACAGATTGTACTATGTCCACTAGGGGCAGCAAGGACAAATATAAGCAGCCCAACACTTATCAAAGGCCTCCACTGGGCTTCAGGCAGTAAGTGGGTACACATGGGTAAAAGATATATTCAAATATTTAAACAAAAATATGAAAAAAACAATTCCCCGAAGTGAAGATGAATTAATATGAACCAAAGGCATTCAACTCAAATGCTTAATATTTAATACTAGCACCTTAAGGCATACTGTAGACTTCCTTCCCAGTTGTTTACATTTTATGATTAGTCATTGTACTAGCGATAGTGTGGTTGTTATACTATTATTTCAGAATAGGGGTTAATAGATGGCCTACACACACATGAATTTAACAGAAACACCATGCTTCTGTATTACTGTCATAGTGAGTAGTTATTAGTTTATTATGCTAATGCCCTCAGTTTAAGTTGACCTTTTGCCACCCTTTGTTAGGGTAGCATGCTATTGGCTGCAGGGCTTGGACGGGAAGGAGGGGGGGGCTACAGTTACAGCCACAGATAACTTGGCATTGAGGAGATGCAGCAGGTTTTGCCCCCAACCCCGAAGAAGGGCAAATGGGGTGGCAAGTGCCCCCAACCCCATGACAGGTTCAGTGTTGCCCTCTGTCCCAAAGGTGCAGAGAGAGGGTCACCCCGTGCCCCATGGCATGAGGGTGGCATCAAACAAGCATGCAACCCTGGCGTCTGGCATAGTATTTGCGCTCCTGGTCTCTGATAAATGTGATGTCAGCCTATAGATGCTAAGATGTAAGATGTACCATATTGTGGTACCATATATACACATATGCACATACAGTACAGACATACTGTATGAGCTTTGGGTTTTATAATTACACCCAACGTCAAACGTGTTTTATTTTTGTAAGCAGTCTAAGCACCAACACATTTTATACTAGTTATTTATTTTAGTATCTAGTATGTACAGTAGTTGGTATTTCATTTAGTTCATTTTCATAGTTCATTTGTACCCATGTTGGCGCACACTAAATTCCTGTGTTAATTTATTCATTTGTAACTCAGAGTGTCCAAATGTAATCAAATGGACCCTTATGGGTCCATTTGGTTACATTTGTACACACTCTTAAATTTGCAGTACACTGTAGTGTACACTGCCATGTATTTTTGTTGCCCCATCTCAAACAGTGAGTGATTTGGCTGATATCCAATAACCGATTAATTGCATAGTCAAATCGATTGATACCGATGATTCCGATATAATATATAAGTTTCCAGTTGGGTTTACTGGCTTACACCTGTTATACACTAACTGTGATTCTGGTAGCAGATGCAGAGTAGACTTCTAATAAGCAGTGCATTCTTATTACCTGATTTATTAGGTCTACTGATGCACATTAACTTAAATGTAGTAACGATGAGCCTTCAATAGTCAATCATCAGGCTTTTTCAGTTTCACATTCAAACATAAATAATAAAATCTTATTTTGGGATTATTTAGCTGACACCGATTTTACTGATATTTTATTTGTAAGTAAATATTGTCTGACACTGATATAATGAACTATTAATTGTGCATAGTGAGTGCCAGTGTCTTTTTGCTACCCCTGTCCCTGAGCAGATGCAAAGGTGTAGGTCCAGGGAGAGAGGCTTTTATGTTCAGAGACCTCGCCTCACTCCTTTGACTAAGACCTCAACCACAACAGAGCTCTGTCTCAATCAGCCCCTCCACTGTAATCCCACTTCACAATTCCTCTTGGCTCGGGGAGCAAATAAATATTTCAGCGTTTATTAGAATACAGCTTGCCAGAAGGGACTCCTCTCTCTCCCCTGTCCTATAGCTGCTCCAGTAATTAGCAAATTGATTAGGAGAACTTTCAACACACCTCCTCGCCTCTTATCTCCCCATTCTAGGACAATATTGCCGTGCCATGGGATGGCGTAAATATTTTAAGGGAAACCCTCTGTGATTCTCATTAAATGGCTCTGGAGCAGAGCAGCTGTCTCCTGCCGAAGGTCCCAGCCAATTTTCTAAACTGTGATTAAAGAAAAGTTTTGGATTATTTAAACACGCTGTGTCCTGTGGGTTTCTTCACTGCCACTGAAGACCTCTGTGAATTTTTCCTTCTCCTCCTTGCCAGGCCTGCTCCTTTCCCCTTGGATCTATTAGTTTGAAATCGTTAGGGTGATGACTCTTTGAAAGCGGTGGTCATTCTGGGATGCCATGTACAAAATGCAACAAAGACCTCTCTTTTATGCATAAATGCTAATTAAATGTTTTAGCCCCCATCCCAAAGCTGCACAGGGAAAGACTTGGTAGCAATTTGGCAGATAATCAAATTGCATTTTAAATGGAGCCGTTTAAAGATGACTGGAGTCTGCTCACAGGAAGACACAGTGGTGAAAATTGAGATGGAATAAGCTGCTATGTGCACAGAGGAACAATACAGCACATTCCACATCACAATAGTAGGGCGCGTTTATGTAAATGCATCTTACAAGGTTTGATTTGTGTTCTTTTTAATTAGTTAAAAGGAAAACCCAGGTACACAGTTGAATATGTTTTCTCTAAATGCATGCATGCTAGAATATTCTTTTTCTTTTTAATAATGATCTCACCCTTGTTAAATGTTTTTTTTTCTTCCCTGCAACAATGTGCCTGTACAAATCTAACCAATCTAACCAGTCAAGGAAAATGCTGACAAGACATAATTAATGAATAACTGTGACACCTTGGAAGCATTTTGCTCTTAATGTCAGATTTCCGGGTGAGAGAAGTAGAAAAATGGGTGGAAATAGTTGTCAACAAGTATGTTTGTCTACAAAAATCTACGCTTAGAGGCTGTCCCCCCACATTTGGTATACATCATTAAGTTCTGCGTAGCCAATCAAATTGTCTATTCACACAGCATTCCAGTACATATTAGTGACATCTCGTTAGCATAAAACAGAAAACTGACCCAAAAAAAATTGGGAAACAGGCCTGATTGTATTGTTTATACCCCAGAATAACTAGATAGTGTGATTGTCATTAATTGATAGATTTGGATTTAAGTGGCCGTTCCCAAAGCCTGCCTTGCCCCCATTCCCCTTGTGGCTCTGAAAATGTGCTAATGCACCAAATGAGCTATTTAGTTTTCAGCACCCCTTTTTATTCTCGTCATATTTCCTGTAAAGTTTAGCATTCATCGCAAGACCACTACAGCCATCAAAACGGCTTCATATCCATAAAACCCCATTATGGGCAGCACAACAAGTGATGCTTGACTTGTAAGTTTAAAGGCTTCTTAATTGGGTGTCATTTACGTGCTGTATAGCAGTGACTGTTGAAGGCTGCCTGGCTCAGAACAGGCACAGCGTTTCTGTATAGGATAAATATTACTTTTCTGGCAACCTTAACACAAGTAAATGCTACACCTTTATCGATATCCCCCTATTTTAGCATTGCCCTTGTGTCAGTATTGTAATTGACTGATATAACAATGAGTTTGACCTACGAACTGGAGGATGCACATGAAGAGATGAATTGTTGACCTTCCTGACCTTCTCTACAGTTATCCAGATCCACAGAAATTCCCTGGAGGTCTGTTACTGTGATCTAGCAAGGCAGGTTCCCTGTTTTCACTTTGAATTTGTGGTCAGTGGAAGGTAAACACACTCAGAGGCGTATAATGAGATGGTGGAGCCCCAGAGAACACACTGAACTATAGGAATGATAACTGTCAGTATTTGATGCTTGAATACACAGCAGGCCTAAGATGAAGAAAAATAAACCAGACATAATAATGCAAGAATTTGAATGACTGGCTCTGAAGTTGATTGACAAATATTGTTCCAAAGTTAATGGCACAAGTGGGAATTGATTGATCAAGGGGTTGACATAATAAAACTGTGATCGATATTTGGCCTGTAAATTTATCTCTTCTGAACCATGCTAAGCCAGTGTGCAGTAATTCAGTTACTGAAACTGAGACAAAATACTTTAGTTTAACCACTTGAACCCTAGCGTCCCTATTCTGTAGCTGATCTACTACATGCTCACTACACAATGCAATGCGTTGTGAGCTTGAAGATAAGCTATTTTCGCTAAAGGTATACCGTATGTGTAGAGCAAAATCTGGAGGGGACCTAGTATAGAAGACCCCTGGGGGACTCTTGTGACTAGAGTCTAGTCAACTGAGTACAGTATATAGGATTTAACTGGCTCACCTGTGTCCTGCCAAAAATATAACTACCAATGAATTGATACTGTATAGTTAATCATACTTTTGATCTGTAATCTAAACGGCAGTCTAGTCATGATTCGTGACACGTGAAACATAGAAAACAACTAGTTGTTGTTGTTTTCCAAACCAAATAGATAAACACAGAATCTCTGATGTGTTTTATCAGCACAAACACTGATACATGTATTTGCACTTCTCACCATTAATGCTTGGTTGTCTGGGCTTTATTTTAGGGTGATGCTGTCAGTGTCTGCTGTATAGTACAATAACATATGTCATGCTAAGCTGAGAAGTGCTATAGTACGCAGGAAAATACCAGCTCAGTGGCCTTGTGGTTAGAGTGTCCGCCCTGAGATTAGGAGGTCAGGGTTCGATCCCCGGTCGGGTCATACCAAAGACTCTATAAAGGACCCAAATCCCAATGCCTTGGCACTCAGCCAAGGCTGTACCAACGTCATGTCCAAGGGGTGTACTTGTACATCAAGTTGCCTCACGCTACAGAAACAGGAGATAGGCTCCTGTATATGGGCCTCATGGATTGGCAAGACTTACTTACACTGTAAAATCCTTAGTGTTAATTTACCTCAGACGAGTGTACAAATGTAACCATTGGACCAGTATTTATTCACTTCGAGCAAAGTGTATTGTTTGAGGCTGACAAATTTTAGTTGGAATGAGAGTAGGTGGGATGGAAATCTTCCTTTAATTACCGTTCTGTGTGGATCTCTTAGTCCTGGTCCCTGTGCCGCAGATGATGGTATTAAAAAAGTCTCTTTTATTTATGGAAATAAAATGTTAGCTTCTGAGACAATAGGCTAGTTCTGTTTTATGGGAAGCAGACTTTATCTTTTTAATAAAAATTCCTGACTTGGTGAAAGTTTAATTAATAAGGGACTTAAAGCAAGGGGGGGGGGATGAGCAAGGGAGTTGGGTCTTTAAGGGGGTACTTATTTTTCCATCTGGGCTATCCTCCAAAAAAACTGTCAATTAGTGTCTTAAGCTGAAGAGACAAAAAAAAACTATTATTAGTTCTTGCAAAAAGAATAATGGGTTTTAAAGGTTTTGCTCCAGAGGTGGGCAAAGGCCCAAGCTTTGGTTCTTAGGAGTTTTCATTTGTTTCCTACAATAATCAAAAGTTTGCAGAAAGCAGTTATTGTTTGAACATAACAAAGGAAGGGGGTGCAGTGTGTTTGTTTTGTAACCAACTGTTTTCCTTAATTATCTGAGGCTGAACAAATGAAAACTTACCATTGTTTTTTTTATGGGTTAAATGAAATGATGTACAGTAGATTATTATTTACACAGACTGTTATAGTTTGCCTGCTTGCACGCCCTATTGATGTTGGCTCTGCCTCAAAACTATATGTGTCTGTGTGTATTGTAAATATACAGCTGCATAAAGGTGTGTGTGTGTGTGTGCGTGTGTGTTTGTGTGTGTCATCCACATTATGGATATTTCTTTTACTAGGAATAGTAGTTTGTACAGTATGGCAATCCATTTCACAGAAACAAAATACGTTGCAACACATTATAATACACCTTAATTGACACTTTCACTCACATCTACTCCCAAGGCAACTATTTCCACTATCTGGGTCTAGAGGAACACTGAATATAAAATACTTTGATAATGGTGGAAAGTGTCTGGAAGCGAGCAGGACGCGCCCTTTTTCATGGCCTCCTTATCTTGAAGAGGGATATTTGAATATTAGTTTTTTACCCTTTTGTAGGCAGAAGGTGTGATAGTACTGTGGCCACACTGTACAAAGTTTCAGGCTCTGTGCCTAAAAAATGTCACTGACTTGTGCCACAGGCAACAGGAGGTAGCTTTGGCAACACAATGTGGGTACTGGTAAATTATTGGTTACACGAGATACTCCAATAAATTAATTGTTTCCACTCCATGGTTAAGTATGTGCTACTCTTCCAAATCGAGTGCTGGTACTTGGTTATTACACTTTAATAGCTTGCTTGCCAAACTAACGATATATTACTCCATGTGCTGGCTCAGATCAGAGAAGATGAATTGGCTATTAATTAGAGTTGCGCTGAGAGGGCACAGGGGAGAGACTACTCATAGCCCTGCAATCGGTGTCAACGGGGGCCCTTTTCTGACTGGGACAGCCAGGGCAGGACCAGGTCATCAAGGCTAAACATCAAGACTTCAGCGTTAGACCTAGGGAAGAGCACCAAACATGGCCACCATCTTGTTGAGTAAAACAAAAGACAGGACAGTTTAATGTTAATTGGCCACATATGTATTTAATCGTTGTAGTCGGGAGCATGGACGAACAGGAATGCAGGGATGCGTGGGAGGTTGTTTGGCTCCATGGGCTTCCTTAACAAAAGCCTCACGTCCGAAGGACTTTGAATCAGAAAGTTATGGAGGAAATATTTGACGGGTGAGAGATGATTTGTGGGGAATATTATTGTTTGGCTCACTTTTCTAGCGCAGCCTTCGAATTAGGCCTTTTATCACAATTAATTAAGCTTGCCTATAGGAGACGTTCCATCTTGAGCTCATCCACACAGGATAAATAAGTCAAAGCAGCAGGATATATGTCCTTTTATTGGCTGACTTGATCTCAGAAGCATCTGTAGCGGGGAGGGGGGAGCTGTCTCTGTGGCGCGACTTTGTGGAGGAGTCTCCACCACCATCACTCACTCTGAGCGCTTCTTTTATGACTCGTTTTGTTAAAAACCTCTTTTTTTAATGCAAGGTATCAGGAGTTATAGCCCATCTATGCAAATTAGACAATTTTGACAGTTTGTTATTCATGTCATCGCCTTTTTAAACACTTAAAGGCCATAAATTCCACTGTGACAGGCCGTTCTGAAATTGCCACTAAATATTATTAAATATTTTAACAAGTTCCTTGTAAATATGCCTTAAATGTTTGAACGATGGGCAGGAAGAAAAATGGCCTTGCATCAACTTATTAGAGGCTATAAAACTGGCAGTGATTTATCATGAATGTGGCGCAACTTGGAGCATCTTTTTTTTGTTTTGCTTATCCAGTTAGCTTGCTTTGTCTTGATGTGTACAGTAAAACGAGACACATCATGTTAAAAGCTTTCACTTTTGAAAGTCGTGAAATGCTGTCAGACGATATTCCTGTAGCCCTTCAACAATTTCAGGGCAATACATGGCAGCAACATTTTAAATGTTTAAAGCAGCTCGTACCCATTTACAGGTTAAAGTATAAAAATTTGTGTTGGGTGTAACTTAGATGAAAGACCGTTTTGTGTGTTTATGTTGAAAAGATCCCATTAAAGTGACCTGACAATGTGTAGATTTGGCTTTGATATACTGTATGCCTGAAGTAAACAAGAATTGTGGCATTGTAGAGAGCTTTCACTGTGCTGATATAATTTTACTTGTATTTTAAGTTACTGCCATGTCAATAGATAATGTGTACAGTTACAAAAGATTACACCCACTGAATTTGAAAGAATTGCAAATGTACATTTATGCATGTAACCTTTATTTAACCAGGAAAAAGCCCATTGATATACAAACGCATGTCTGTCTGTCTGTCTGTCTGTCTGTCTGTCTGTCTGTCTGTCTGTCTGTCTGTCTGTCGTACATGTAGTACATGGCTGCAAAGTTCTAATATACTACCTAGTGTCTATAGAAAAAGAAGACTAGCATTTTAGATTAGTATATTTTTCATGCCAGCTATTGTAGTGTTTTCCATATACGTAGCTCATAGTAGTGGTGGTTCTGTAGCCTGCATAGATAACATGTGACTAGAACCAAAATCAGCTTAAGAAAAAGCCCTGCTCAGTGGTTAAGATTTAACAGAAAGAAGTCTGTAGTGGTCAACTGGCATCTTTCAAACCCAGCTTTGTCTCTTCCAGATGTGTAATAAGCTCTCTGCAACAGGGCTGGAGATTGGATATGAAGTCACAAATCTATTTGATTATAAAGTCGAGCTACAAAGACATGGTAGGCTGTCTAAAAATAGCTGGAGCACAATAATGCTGTGGTTTGTGGTGCACCTTTTCCTTAGTAAGGGCTGGGGGTTTGACTTCAAATCAAGGGCCATTCAGATTCATTTGTGACTGCGTTTTGGAGGATTTATGTTTTTTTAGGCCATTTCATCAGCCACATTCATACTAGTGACTTTCAGAAATGATCATCCCTTTTTGGAGTAACCTATCATTTTGTGACACTAAGTGGTTTGGTAATTTATTGGACTTCAGTTCAGAAGTTCAAGTGCAAATTCCCTTTCCCTTTAGATACTAAAACATTTTAAGAAATGTTTTTGTCAGCAAAAATCCTGATAGCACAAGTGCAAAGAGAGTTATCTCAGATGGTTATTATTAGTTCTATAACGGCTGGGAAGAGAGCTACTAAAATGCTTTGTGCATATCTTGTCATAGGCATCTGAAACTCTTCTACAATAGCTACAACTTAGAGGTTGAATGTCGTTCATTATCTTGTTTGTTTTTTGGCCCTTAGTTTACAGATCTCCACAGAGCTGGCAGTGGCAGTTATTCTACAAGTGTACCATACAGGTTTCTCAAGTCACTCCTTTGGTAATCAATCAATCAATCAATTGATCAATCAATCAGTCAAGTCAGTCAGTCAATCAAAACTTTATATAGCCCATTTCATTCAACAAGCGAATCCCAATGTACTTTACATAAAACTAAAAAAGTAAGAAATAATATGTGATTAATGTCCATTTACTGTATGTACACAGTCACGAACCGAAATCAGATCAACTATTTCTCTATTTAAGGCTAGACTAAGCAGGTGAGTTTTTTGCTTTCAAAAGGTCAAATGAGTTGGCTGCACAGTAACATCCTCAGTGTTTAATTCATCCATTTTTATGGGTCCATTTGGTTACACTTTTACACTCTCACAATGTACAGTAATTAATGCTCGGGATTCTATAGTGTGTTTTCAGATTAACCAGGAGGTTGTTCCAAAGCCTGGGTCCATATGTGATGAAAGCAGCCTGACCATATATCTCTTTTACCTGGTACATTTACCTGACATTGACCTGAAAGTTATTCTGATTGCACCAGGTTGTGAAATGTAAGGTAATTGGAAAACTCTGCTTGTAACAATGACCATTTAACATGTCAACAAGCAAGCCTGTATAATACAAAAGTTCACTTACAATTTAAAAATGTACATAAAATTGAAAAGAAAAATATAGGTAGACTTATACAGTATTTTGGACACTATAGGTGTCTGTGTGTGTGTGTGTGTGTGTGTATTTTGTAATACACATGTTTTGCAATATGGAAAGAAAGAATGATGAAGCATGCTATAGCTCAATATCACGTAACAAGCTAATATTCAGTGTTTTAGTGACAGTTTAAATTAGTCTCTCCCTGCCCCCCTCCCTTAAATTCATTGTTGCTCACTGAACATTTCAATGTCAAAAAAAAAGAAAAAATCTAAATCCCCATTTATTCTTCTAAGCTTTTACACCTGATATTTATACTTTGTTGTGCACCGGTGTCTCACACCGGAAATAGCTGATCTACTAGCTCACAACGCGTTGTGCTGCGACACGTTGTGAGCTTGTAGATCAGCTATTTTCGGTGCAAGACACAATGTGCAACCAAGGATAAATCATGCTTCAGTGTTTGGTTTTTACAAACCTGTGCGCTTACTGTACCAGTGCTGTCTGTACTCATCATTCTTTCTGGTTAGTGTGACGTGACGCCTGCCATGTCAGCAGCACCGTGCATCTCCTTTCCCCCTCTCCAGAGCCCTCTGTGAGTTTTCCCTGGGGTTGGCAGAATGCGAGTGCCCCCTTGTCTGACTGGCTATAACCTTGCCACCAGCTTGTGTGTCTCTGTGTGTGTGTCTGTGTGTGTGTGTGTCCCCTCCCCAACTCTAAAGACTTGAACAATGATGACTCAAGCCACACAGAGTACACCTCGGGGAAAACACACTGGAGAAAAAAAACAAAACAAGTGGATTTTTTTGACTGCAGTCGGATGTAAGAGGAGGCAAGCGGGCACTGGGCTAAAAGCCTGAGCAGGTCTCTACCCCCCGCCCCCAGTACATTAGATTAGACCGTCTCGTGTTCAGGAAGTGCTGAAAGGCACTGCAGATTGTATCTGTGCGAAATGCTGTCCTTAGGTCCAGAGACAGTTGCCAGTCTCAGTCTTTCAAAATACCAAAGTAGTTCGCAATTCAGTTAAGGCCAGATATTGTGGCTGTCTCTTTGTGGCCCCCCCCTGTCGGGGGTTCTTATTAGCAGGGTTAAGTATGGGGACGCCTGTGTTGGTATTTCTGCAGTTGCTCATCTGTGTACGGCACATGAATTTTCTTAAATTATTTATTTTCCTGACACCACCATATGGTGCTGCAACATGTTTGTCTTGCAGAATCCTGGAGAAATGCAAGACCCTGATTGGATTATTGTGGTGTCTATGTGCATGGGAGACCCTCTTCAAACAATGCCCATTTTTTTGTTATTTCTTTTGGTGGGCGGGCTATATTGATGCAACTGTGTGCAATCTGTTACAAGCAAGTTTTTCTCAGATCTACATGTGAGGCAAGTTATTGTTGCTGTCGGGCAGAAACCTTGTATCTCCATATTTCATGGAGATACAAAAAACGTATAATATATGTTTTTTTCATAAATTAATGCCCTTCATTCATGGTCGATTTAGTTTATACTTTGTCGTCTGACAGTGTCAGGCAAAAGTAATGAAAACAGCCGATCTACAAGCTCAGAATGCAACGCAGCGCGTTGTGAGCTTGTAGATCGGCTATTTTTGAAAAACTGTGAAAAAATCTTTTTGCCTATAATGACATGCCCAAAATAGGGAGTAGGGACACCAGGTTGATATGGTTAAGTCTGTCTGTGAGTTTTATAAACATTTAACCAATTAAAGGTATTAGAGCTTGTGACTACATAATAACTACAATGGATCCACTGGACTACAGGTAATCTTTTCCATTTCCTGAAAAGTAATGGTTTTGGGCTTACAAGGTTTCTGCCCAACAGCAACGATAGGATAAACATAATGGTGGCAAAATGTTGAGAAGTTTTGAGAGACTGCCTTAACAGACCAGCACCACTGGTCCGTTGAGGAGGGCGGTGAGTGAGAAAGAAGCTTTCGGGTGGAGGCCTCTGGAAAAATGGGGTCCTGATCTTCTTGGAAATGCCACAATAAATCGCTGTGCCTTCTCCCCACCAACGCATGGATGATTAAATGTGCTCCTAAACTGCCCTGATTTGTGGGGGCACCTTGCCGATTTTATTTGCCACTGTTAACATTTTCATTCCTGCATTATGCATGGTGCTATGGGGCAAGGAAGTGCTGCAAACAAATGGCCTGAGGGATTGGCGTAAACACAGGCTGCCGTAAGAGGGGGGAAGACTAACAGTGCAGCACCTTCTCTGCACCTTGGTTGACAAACTAGACAGCCCTTCCACAGCTTAGCATTAGCTTAAAACAAAACAACGCTGCACAACAATGCACATCAACGCTGTTGATGTGCATTTCAGTGCATTGATAGATTACATTATTTATGATGAAACCTATATTAACAGGGAAAATGTCCCTTTCTGTCAATTTTGGACTGTTCCTTATTTTCCTACAATTCCCATGACTCTTTTCGCAGCCAAGCACCGGCCCAGCACACCTAGTATGGTCTTTGGCCGCCTTTACATCAACCACAGTTTTCCTCCGTAATTTTACCACCAATGAATACGACTGTGGTTTCAAATCATACATCGCAGACTAGGTAAATTCTCATTATGTAAAGTAAACGAAAGTGAGCACAGTGAAGTCTCAGAGCATATTTTTGGAGTAAGTAATATAATCTAAAAACATTAGATTAGAGCCTAGATTTGACAACTGATTAGCTGTTCTCAACACGATTGTCCCTCCGGATGATGGATTCGGGACAATCGTATGAAACTTTTAGCCAAATGCTGTACAAAATGAACTCCGCACTCAAAACAGGCTTCATTTTGTCTATCTTGCCTCTGGAATCAGTAACATTGTTGCCACAGTTTGGGACTGGAAAGCATTAAACTGAGTTTTATTTTTTCTTTACAAACTGGGGGCATGAAGAGTAAAGGTCACGAAAACGATGTACATACAGTGAAATTATTTGCTTTGAAAAATTTACCTTTTTCCAAATGCAAAATTGGGTTCCTTTCTCACCACGTAATATTTGTGTCCTGTGCGGATGTACTCATGACACAAACCGTTCTGAAAAATATATATTCTGGTGAATTAATCGCACGAAAAGACCTTTACAGAGTGTACATTAGCACAGATACATTTGGAATGTGCAAGTGGGACAAGCTTTTTTTTATGGCAGTGCTCAACAGTATTTTTATTAATCAATTATGAATGGGTGTCTGGGAGAATATTTCTGTGTGATTGGATATGATTCCTCTTCCTACAACATGTATATGCGGCGGTCACTCTTGCTAGTTAGATCTGACAGCCAAAGCACTGTTATGTTGATTCCTCTGTGTTTTGGGATTTTAATTCCTCACTGCAATAATTAGTGACTGATGGAAACCCTAGTGTTTCACGATGGTGAACCAAATGACATGCGCTATCTTTTGAACATGAAACACTCCAGTTGAAACCTGATTTTTTCGCATCAGAGTCCTGTGATTAGCATGGTCTTGATCTTGGATCTTGGCTGTTATTAGTGCATTGCTGCACACATGGCCTGGCTGAGTTGTTGTCAGCTGTCTTTGCATTGGCCCAGAGTCTTGCAGTTGGCAGTTTTCCACCCTCTCACCTCCGGCTGACAATGCAAACACATGAAAACGATGTGTAGCCACTGTACAGTACGGCTCAGTACAGTAAGACCATATTGATGAAAACATCCCCTTGATTTCAGTATCAGCTGACCATCAAAATGATTTCCCCATCTCAGCATTACCATTGTCCTATCTCAAATGTCCATTAATGTCTTCATTGGAGGTCATAATGCAGTGCTTACCTACAATTTTGTCTTTGCCAGGATGGCGTGCGTCTTTTACCCAGTGCATTTCCACCCCAGAGCTCTGCATGACTTTATTAACAGTAACTAATGCACTAGACATTGGAGAGAGGGCAGATATTGTCTTTTTATGACTTGACCTTTAAGATTACTTTTTTCTTTTTTGATGAATAACTGTTGTCGAGCTTCCCCTGAATGAATGGTTTAAACCTTGGATAAGCAAGTTTCCTTAAGGTTTGTAATTGTATCTTCCTGACACAAATGGCAAGACAAAACCATCTCATCCTTTTCACTGCCTTACTGAAGCACCGCAATCAGAGAAAATTCAGTTTTAGTGGAATGGAGGCTAGTGCTAAATAGATGGCAAGCAGTTCATTAGGATGCCTTTTAGACCATGTAAAATGACCTTTTCGCTTGTAATTGTAGTCTGAGTTCATAGATAGTTGACTGGAACCATGGCTTATAGTGACAAGGATCACTGGAAACAATTAGCATTGCATCTTACCAATCACTCTGAAAGTGATTCTCAGTTGCCACTTGCTTCGCACCTCCTCGCTTGAGTGCCAGTCCGATTTGATTATATGTGACAAATAAGTAAGACAAATAATATAAATACAGTACTTGATTGGTGAAATGCAGTGAACCACAACTGGGCGTAATGGGGTTAGGTGATGTGACAAAAATGTCCTATCGTCCACTGTCGCCCCTTTAGCTGCTGACTGCACATGTACCCGGAGAGAGGCAGATAGACAGATCAACAGAGCCCCATAATGGTAGTAGCTGCATATTGTCTTAATTAAACAAATTACACATACACATTTTCAAATGCTACAATGAAATAAGGCCCTGTGTCACTGTCCACCAAGAGTTTTTTTTCCTGAGCGCAGTGCATGTTTTTAATTGTTTATAACAGGAGCGCCGCATTTTTGGAAACTCCAGCAGCTTGGCGTGCGTGTGGTTAGGGTTAGAAATATTTTTGGGGGAGTTTAAGGTTAGGACTAATGGTTACTTCAGAACAATGGACTGTCGGACTAATGCCATGGCAACATTAAAGATGATCATCCAATCGCCCAACCTTACTTTTCATGTTGTGATACGTAGTTCTTTTAAGTACTTAAGCCCTACACACTTCGTCGTATGACAGCATTACAAGCTTGTAGATCTGCTATTTTAGCAGTTTTGGTCAATTTGGAATTTTATTGAAATATTTTGAAGAATTTTGCCTATAATGACATGCCCAAAATAGGGACGGCAGTTTGAAAGTCGTGAGAAAGGCTCTGCCCTGTATAGATATCTCTACACTGAGAGTGTAGAAATGGATGCATGAAGGTCCATTTCTGCATTTGCAGAGTTAAATTAACACAGTGGTATGGTCACAAATCAACAGCCTACGATTTGTCATGGCATTATGCTCTGCATGCCATATTCATCTCATCACACAGCCAAGATGTTGGATTGTTCAGATAGAGGGTGAATTGTATCCCCATTTTTTTAAACACTTGATTGCTCTCATCATGAGAAATCTTAACTTCTACTCCATGGTGTTTTCATAAAGCAATTGTGGTTGAAGAGAGCAAATATTTAAGGTATCTGCAAGTGTGATGCACATCTGTCAAACAGCCCAAGGGTGAAAACCAGCACATAACAAGGCAACAAATGCTGATCTGGGACTTCTCTGCGGCAAAATAAAATATGGCTCAAGTTTTCATTAAGGTGCTATTGATTAGCTTTTCCTGGCAATGAATTATGGACGACATTAAATAAAAAGGAAAATATTTTTATGACTTTGCTCGGGCCATGCCAGAATCCCCCCTTTGCCTCTTGTATGCTCGCCCTGACAGGCATTTTGTTTTCTCATGAATTCTTGTGGCTTTTGTGAGACCTAGCATCAGTATTTTTGTTTCTTCTCTTTTTTTAAGAAAAGAAGATTCCACCGTGATTACATTTTATATTTTGTTGCATGTGTCATAATTATAGCTACAGACAAAACTAGACACAATACAACACTCATTTAGACTAATATAAAAGTTCACACAACTGAAATTCCTTTGTTAGCATAGAATTAACCCATCAAATGTATAGTAACAGAAAATGGGATGCTTTGGTAGCCTATATTGTTTTGGAAAAAGGTTTGTCCTTGCCAATATTGTTGGCATCCCTCACTGTGCAAGGTTAGCATACGTTTTTCAGAGAACTGTGCTTTGTTGGCTAACTATGCAAACCCTTTTAATGTTTTAAAATGTTAACAGTAATAGTTGTCGTTGCCTTCCAATTTTATGACATTTACATAGCCTCGAGTTATCTTTGTATGTGGTAAGAGCCCCCGCCCCCCCAGACAGATATCGTGTTCCGGATCACATTTTAAACATCTGGAGGGTAATGTTTAGTGAATAAAAACTTAGGTGAAGGCTTGCAAATGATATTTCAATAGAACTCAATAGATGAAAGACTTGTGGTTCTGAAGACTGTTTGGAAGATGGGTAAAGTGAGCCTCATTCAACATAGAATTACTTGTAGATAATGGTGTATGTGTGTGTGCGCTGGACACGTTTCATGTGTGTTAGAACAGTATCTCAGAGCGCGTTACTACAGTTTATATTTTACACTTGACTGTATGCATTTATGCAATGATTTCAGCATTCATATCATATGATCTATATATATATAGAGAGATATATAGATATATAGATATAAATGACAGAGCATTCGAATGAGATAAATAGGAAACCATATTTTCCTTTTTTTGATAAAATAAAAAAATCCTCATGCCCTCACCCACAAATGTTATAATGACAATACCTACAATATGTACCATATGTAATATCTAATCATACCACGTAATTTTTGTAGACGTAACACCATAGAGGTCATGTCAATAATCTTTGCATTGGCTTGGAAACGCCACATCCTGAAGTTTAAAGGTTTAATGACATTCACTTTTACACCACATTCAAAGTCTTTGTCCTGGTCCTTCAAAAGTGTACAAAAAGTTTTAAGTGAAAATTCCATTCCAGTGATCCATGGCAGGTGTTTTTCTCTCACATTTCTAAAGCCTTTTCAACTGCAATGAAAAAAGAAATCTTTGCCTGCGGGTGTCGCTGGTGAGGGATTTTGCCTGTCAATCATCGCCTCTGCTCCGCCCCCCCCCAAAGGAAAGGATAGGGGAGGGGAGGGGCGAGGAGGAGAGTGGGCGGGATTAATCGACTGTGACCTCACTGTCGAAGGGCCAAGCTCAGATTACTTTTCAGCCTAATTATTCAGAAAACCCCAGACCACAGAAAATCCACTGAATGTTCTAAGTTCGGGTTTTTTGGGTGTAATTGAGGTCATAAAACCCCAAATAAAACATTGAAAATAAAAAAAGTGAAAATGAATGTCATGATACCTTTAACGTCACTGCAAAGAAAAGTTCCTTGAGCTCTGTTTTTGTACAGTGATGATAGCAATTATGAAATTCACCATACAATAATCATAACCTAAATAACCTAATCAGCCAAATGCAATCAGAGAATGCTACATTTGAGCAGTTATCTTATGCATTTCGTAGTCACAACTTTTTTCTCATTTAAAAAAAGACACATCAGAGTCTAAGGTAAGATATTTATCGCCTCATTCTTTCTGTCTTCACACACCCACACAAGCATTCGCGTTTACGTAGTATACACAATCTTGGCATTAGTTTTTTTTTACTGTGTGTCATTGGAATGTACTGGCATTGGAAATCAACTCTCTTATTAGAATAATTATATCTTTCTACAGTACATCAGCCTTCAACCAGTCTGTCTTGTTTTTGTGTTCTTGAAGACATTTTGTCTCCATGCGTAAAAAAAATAAGTCTATTTTCTCTGACTATCATAGGCAGTTGTATAAGCAGGGGTGGGATTGGTTTATTGTCATGTTTCGTCTGGTATTACAGTACATACAGTACACTCTGTGGAGCAATGACATACAAGAGCTGTGGATTTCCATGTCCACGAGTGAAATGTTTGGATATTATGCTTTTCTTTTTAAAGTAGGCTGAGCTGGGCAATGGTAGAAGGGCCCTTAGGCCCTAGAAATTTGAGTCTTTAAAGATAGCATTTCATACCCCATAGTGTTGCTATTGCCCACTTGAAATGAGCCTACGGCTTTGTTTGTATTGGCCTTTTGGGCCTTTATTCCAACTGACAAATTATTGTAAAAAATGTTAAGCATATCTGAAAGAGACCATTCCATTAATATTCTTTTTGAAAGAAAGAAACAAAAGGATACCCTCTATGTCCTTGGCATTAAAGCAAAGAATCTTTCACAATGTGTTTTTACAGAAATCTAGTTACACCAACTGGGCGTTGCCGCATCTGCGCACTCTTATGTACAGTATAGCGTGGGATTCAGACATTCATGGGGAGATATGAATTACAAAAATGCCACAAAGTCAAAAGCAGAACCTACTGTTCCTTTTGTAAAGTGCTCAAACTTGTTCCTCAAGGGGAATGGCTAAAAAGCCAATACATGTGAATTGAGTTTGTAGTATGTAGTATGTCTGTAAGACCAAAACAGTCTTAAAGCAAACAGTAGGAGTGACCTTAATCTGTATCTAACATGAATGAAGGACAATTTTGTCACAGAATACATCTGGGAGATATTGTACATCACTGCAGCAAGGAAGGACCATTGCTACAGTGTAGGTAAGAGAAATGGTTCAGTCATTTGAATGTCTTTAAATAGTTTCTTAGTAAAGAACTCAGAAACTTGACATTCGTATAGTTTATTAGATTGCCACATGATGACATTCAATGAAGGAATAGGCTGATTTGAAGACACATTACGTGTTCTATGGGGAATGCTTTAGCTGTGACAGTATACTTTATACAACAACCCCATGGCTGCTCTTCTGTGCTCAGACTGGAGACACTTACTGTAGTGTGCCAGGTGTTTTGCCCAAGATTTTTCCACAAGACAAATGGAAACGTGCCATACCCCCTCAAACCTCCCATTAATACGTCTTATAAGCCTCCCACCACCAGCAAGCCCCAAAAGCTCAATTTTATTACAGAATCTTGTCTTTGTCAAGCAAGCATAGCTTCCAGTTTACGTTTTCAAGTAATTACAGCGTTGTGCACAACAGAATGGCACAAATTAGCACTTTGGGGGAAGAATCACTTGGCTGGGTGCCCATCATTTCTTGTATGGCCTGGACACGACAGATGCACTTACACATGCTTGTAAAAAGCAGCCAAAGTGTGAGTCAACATCACAAAACATTGTGTCTTTCCTGTTCAAATGTGATGACCTGACTGACATTAATACTTGACTGAAAAAAGGGTAACTTTGCTAACTGTTCAAAGGTCGTAGCTCTACCTTTTGCCATGACTTAAAACAATCAAGAAATCACATGTTACATTTTTATTTTTACTGTTTGTTGTATGCATCACAGGTGACCCTGCAGACGTTTTGCTGGACAGCAGCTCAAAGCAACAGACAACTAAAACCTAACACATGAACCCTAGCATCCCTGTTCTTGGGCGAACATTTGGTGAAAATAGCAGCTGTTTTAACAAAATAAGATTCACTTACCCTACCTTAAGTGGTCGAGGGAGGGTCATGGCATCTCTTAGGGTGTTAGGGTATTGTCAAATATATCTTTCTACATGATGGTAAACAAGTTTTATATGAGCGAACATGTTAAAGTTGCTGGGCAGTAGGACAATGTGCTCGTTGGACTCTGTCTGTACATGTGTCTAATGTGAGAGGAATCATCAGAAAGGTTTGATGTGGTTTTTCTATCAGAGGATGCCATGAAAGGGGGGTTGTGGCCGCACACCCTGACAGCTGAATCCTATGGTAGGAACTTTAGGATGGAGAGCAGCGATTAAAGCCAGTTCCTCCTTATTACATGTGGAATTTCCTCCCAGCTGATTGAAGTATCAGCATATTGCTGCCATATTCCCTCCCACAAGAGCCCAGAGTTTTAATAATTTGCAGAATGAAGGGGGCAGATGAGAGGCTATCAACGACACATGCGTTCGGGTTTTCAATCTATGAAGCTTTGCCGTTCACTAACTTTTCCATGACAAAGAGAAAAAGAGCTGTTTATAGGCCTTACCAGACAAAAATCTAGCTGAAAGCAAGCAACTAAAACCGTACAAGATAATACACTGTAATCAAGTACAGTATTCACCCAGAAATCTAATCAATACTTGTCAAGAAATAGTATATAGACCATGCTTTGTTTATAATATGATCATGTGGAGGAAAAATAAGTAATAAGTAATCTCATGCCATTTAGCTGTTCCATGCGAAGTTAATGTAATCGTCTAATGTTTAGTGTAACACATCAATCATGTAAAAATCTATTGTTGCATTAGCCTTGAAAGAACAATAATAATAAAAATGCTATAATGGTTTTCGCTTCCTTTCCATAAATCATGCTGCATTGGGGACAGGGGTGGGGCCATCTTAACTTGCAGAGTATGCCTTTTCTACCCATCCCAGTAGTTGAAAGCATGCTGAATATTGATATCATATTGAACAATAACCGTGGATGCAGTTTGGCCTTTTCCAACCTGAAGTGTTCTTTGAAATACTGCGTGACACAGGGAGTAGTTGCTTCCAGCTGAAGTTGACCCAACACCTTTTGCAATGACATAAAGCAGTTTTCTGTTCGATAGCCACTCTACATGACACAGTAAATCAACAGTAAATGCATAAAAACGATGTCGAGCAGGAGATTTACTGTAACATTGAAAACCCTTTTAAACAAATATTAAAATAAGGCCCAAATCAGTCGGAATGTCATTTAAGAGGTCATCGCACTTCAGTTTAGAGCTGGGTGCTGAAAGCTGACAGGCTGAAGGAATTTACATTGGTATTAACATTTGATTGATGAGACGACACACTTGACTCACACGTTACAGTTGAGTGTATATCTGTGATGTGTTTGGCTACATGCAAAATGGAGACCATGATAGGAGCACGATATGCTTTCCAGTGTATGTTTGTATTCATATTTAAATCCAAAAGAATAATTAAGCAAATTCCTTGTCCACTGTAATACCATTATACAAATAGCAGTTGATTCCATACACTTATACAAACACATACACACATACAAATACATACAGATACATACAAATGAATAATGTGTGGAGTCAAGCTCTCAGCTTTGGAAAGAGTGAGTGCTGTTCTGCCATGTGGTTTCAACCTGGGTCCTTTGTGAGGGCTTTTTAGAACAGCGCTCTGAGTACTGCCTGAAGAGGCTTCTCCATTTCACAGAGAGAATACACTCTTCCCAGGAAGTGGGTGGAGAAGATAATACTCCAAAAGAGGAAGGGAAAAAAGAAAACTGTGGAATTAATAAACCTTTTTAGTTGGCATAATCACTCATTTTGAACCTAAACTGAACAGAGCAACAAAACAAATCATTTTTGGGGAAAGAATACATGTATTTTAATGCCCTCAAGCAAAACTAATTAAAGACGACACCTCATTTACATAAATAAGCATTATAATTTGCATGCAGGCACAAGGGAATAGAGTCAGAAAAGAAAGCAATATTTTGCAGTCTGCTAATTTCATTTTATTTAGGATTTAGGCTTAATAAAGATTCATTTTGGAAGGGAAAGGAAAATAATCAAAGGGAGTAATTTGAACTATCTCCAAAGATGCAGCAGCCTTCTATTCAAAGGGCCTTTTCCAAGTCACCAGATGACTCTTAATCTGGAGTGGCGCTTCCTGGCCCAGTTCCAACACCAACTCCTTGAAAGGTAAAAAATTTTAGAGCCCAATTTATTAGTATGCAGTTCTGGCATCGGGTAGAGAATTAATGGCGGTGACTGATAATGACTGTAATCGTGGCACAAATGGGGTGTTGAAATAGCAAACAACGGGCACAAGGCATGTAATGGGGATTTTATTAATTACCCAAGGTCCCTAGCATGAGCAGCCTCCAGGATTTACTGTGGCCATGCCAGCCGGTCGAGGAAGGGTCGCCCAGTCTAATCTGAGAATGAAGGGGTCACTAGAGAGACTGCATTGCGGAGGCAACGTCAAGTATTGTGGCATACTACTGCACTTGCTCTAAAATGACCCTACAATATTCTTAGGGCCTTGAAACGGGATACTAATGCTGAAAAAGTAAAGGAGTTCTATTAAGTGGTGCAAGAGTTTAGTATTTTGTATATATGAGTGTGTTTTACTGTATTTTGTGTTTTTGAGTGCATGGGAAACACTTTTTTATACACAAGTTTCAAATAATGGTGATAAACATGACCATGGCAAAATAGGGGCGGGAGGTATCAGTTACCGGTAGTTAAATGAGCCGCTACAATCTCTTTGTTCAACCTTTGAAAAATAAATCCACATACTGTATGTTTCTGTGTCAGGTAGGATAGCCTATTCACACATCAACTCATCAACAAGAAAGGATTGATTAGAAGTCTTGTTTATTACCCACTGCTTCCTTAATGGACGCTAGACTTTCAAAATGGAAGAAACAATTAGAGTTTTACTGCTTTGTGGGCACTACTGATTTATATAAATCACCGCACGGGTGTAAATTTTCCATTAAAAGACAGAACCACTCCTAGCATGCATAATCAACATGTCCACACTCGGTACACATGCTACTCTTGCACAGTCTTTTTAAATTGGCAGCACTAAAGCGATGATACAGCCAGCTTGAGGGAATTTCTAAACTGTTTGTATGCATTATCACTACTAATTGTTCATAGTATGTTTTAGCCCTGAAAAGTTATTTTCCCACAGCAAATTAAGATTCCTCCGAGAAATTATGCTTCAGCTATTAATATTGAAATGTGTTGAATTAATTAGAATTTCTTGACAGTAAAGAGAGTTAAAGGACTACACACATTTTATTTGAAGTGCTTAGACACACACACACACACACACACACACACACACACACACACACACACACACACACACACACACACACACACACACACACACACAGCAGAAGCAAGCAGCTGGGTTTTATTTCACAGCGTAAAACCAACAATGTTTTGGAGCCTTTGAAATCATTAATGGATAAAAGTGTAAGAGAGACTATGACATCTGGAGACTGAAGTTTGATCACATCTGAACTAAGTTCAGCAACAATAGAACAGTGTGTATGGACTAGTTGACAAGTGAACAATTTCAGAGCAGCATGGT
Organism: Gymnoscopelus braueri; assembly: GCF_963280865.1. Taxonomy (NCBI): domain Eukaryota; kingdom Metazoa; phylum Chordata; class Actinopteri; order Myctophiformes; family Myctophidae; genus Gymnoscopelus; species Gymnoscopelus braueri. The sequence goes on from NC_137614.1 coordinate 16,852,505, forward strand.
TTAGCTGGAGGTTATGCCTATGTCTATATAAAATTTAGACATTTTAATATTGATATTAGTTGGAATGGTTAACGTATAATATAATTGTGTTAGTTACTGTAATGGTCCCATACTTCATCAAATTGACTATTGACAATCTGTAAAAAGACATCATTTCAGTATTCTTTATGAAAGACCTAAGCTCATTACTTGAATACTGCTATGACAGGTAACTACAAAAGGGGCGCTCTGCTGGGGGCATATACTGTATCTCTGCCAGACCGGGTGGCCTATCCAGGGCTGTGTAAGCCATGGGTTGAGTCTGTGTGTGATTCCTGGTGCCAATCTCTCAAACGGCTGGATTGATCTGTGCCACATTTCATGCGCATGTTGCCAGTAGGCCAAGGAAGTAAATCCCTGAATGTATTATTGTTTTAGTTTGTACAACTTTTGTTTTATACTGGAAGTCAAAGGAGGTCAGCTTGGGCTGAAACTCTCCCAAATATGGAGATGACTGACATCATAGTACTGACGTCATAGACTAGTTACATGATGTCCGAGATCCACATGGAAGCCAAGCTGTTATTAAACCCTGTCTTGTTTTGTTTACGTTTCCGCGACGATGAGATCCAGTCCTGAGGTGGGAAGTACATCTTAAAAAACTGCTGAGTGATGTTATGCCCATAGAGTTAAAAATAATAGAGAGGGCACCGGATATCCCCTCTCATCCACTTGCATTGAGTTGCTCACACAGCGCATGGGCCGAAATCACCCCTTCATCCGGGTTGTGAATTGTGGTGGGCGAGGCCTATTTGGGGCTTCTGCGCGTCACTTCTGTGACGCGTTTTGCGTCACAGAAGCGCGCAGCCCTGTGCGCAAGCTCGTGCGCACGCTCGTGAGTCGAGCCCATTGGTCGAAACCGTTTTTGCTCGTTCGTGACAGTGGCCCAAGCTGCAGTACCTCAAATGGCCAGCATGTCCATTACGCTTCAATGAAACCGGTGGGTTCTGGGGGCTTGTGTTATGCCACCTATGTCTTTCCGACTCTTGTGACTAGGGGTGCAACAGTTAATGGAACTAATTAGACATACAGTAACAGAGATCTCCATATATGGGCGTAAAAGGGTCACAGACAGACAGACAGACAGACAGACAGATACAGAGATCTCCATACATGGGCATAAACAAGGTATTGTATAACTGGAGGGGCACACGTTCCCAAAGGGCATTGTTCCTAAAGGGCATCGGCAAAGTATTCATTGATTATCAAAAATTATCCTTTTTAATAAAATAATTGATTTAGCAAAACGCAGCTCTACAAGCTCTGCAAGCTTGCCTTGGAGGTAGGCTATCGTTAGCTTGGTAAACCCTCCCTCCGGAAAATCTCATTTCCATTTGATTTCAGGAAGGAGTCTGGCCTGAAGGCTTGTATGGGCGTTTCTAGTGCATTACCAAAAAACGAGCCTATCAGCGTCGTCGCTCATCGTTCTGTGATTGACAGCGAAAGTTGGCCAATCAGGTGGCGAGTTCGAGTGAGCCCGAATGGCACCGAGTGCAGCCTGAATGCAGCCGACAAAACACGAACGGCAGCCATCTTTTCTGTGCGCTATTTTCTCCGCTGTTTTTTTACTTCAAAAAGCTCTCAAACTTCTATTTTGAGGCACGGAATTTACTTATAAGATATTGTTTGGATAGAATTTAGTTGTTTAACTTCATATATGTGGTCAATTAATCATGACAGAGCCTATTTAAAAATAAAAATTTAGAGAACCGGCAGGGGCGGGCAGTGACACGCATGTATCCGAATAAGGCAACCTATTTTGGGCATGGCCGTCTCAAAAGTCCCGTTGCGTCACATTAGTCTGTAAGTGGTAAAAATGCACTGGCTGAAGTGGGAAACAGCTGATTGGCTGAAGGGGTTGTCAGTCAACGGTATTTCTCCCGCTCAACTCCAGCCCACAGCCAAAATTGCAGAATGGGCGATCATGCCAGACTCACTCCTGAAATAAATTACAAATGAGATTTCCGTAGGGAGGGTTTACCAGGCTAGGCTATCGTTGCAATTTTGCGTGAAACCAGTGTACAATAAATTAGGGCATAATCAATTTAGTCAATTATTTAAAAAAAACTATTCGAATCAATTTGAAACTCAGGTTAGTACAATCTCCAATGCAGGGCCAAATTTAGGTATTGAGGACCTTATCTGACCTCATATGAGTATGGAAACGAATCCAGAACCCTTTACATACATTTCATGGCACGGCGCGTGTCATTTATTTCTTCTAGTCAAAAAGAGCCTTAAGTGAATGCAAAAGGCCAGCCTTGGAGAAAAATATTCTTTTGTAATGTAAGCCTCATAATGGTGAACTTAGATGCTCTTTCAATTTCACATTGCGTGACACAGGTGTGGATAACTTACATTTATCTCACACTTCCGCCTCAGGGCAATTGTAGGTGTAGCATAACCGCAAAAAATCTCACCATTCAAGTTCACATGTTTTTTTCCCATTATGTCAAGAGCTTCCTTTGAGGAAAGAAGGGGATTTTAATATAGTGCTCCAAAGGTTACATGCTTTATTCTCTGGTAGGAACATTACCAATCAATTTGAGAAGTTTGGGTTATCTCATTTGTTGAGTGTGTGAAATATTTCACACCATGTTACTGTCAGCATAACACAAGAACCTCTGCACCCTTCTGCACACCTGCCTCTGAACATTTATGAAAACACTGTTTCTAAGCTGCAAAGCCCTCATAAAAGCAACACACTACAGAGACTACATATCAAAGGACTTAGACTGTCTTTAATACAATATCTACATTCTAATCTTTTGATTTGCACCAAAAATGAAAACCAATTAGCAAAGACACCAAGCTTGTGGAATTATTGCAAACTTATTCACTTTTTTCATGAACAGAATAGATTTTAATGAATATGTGGACTGTTTTCATCAGTGAACAATGTTAATGACATGTTACCTGATCAAAAGGCTTTACAGAGGTTTAAAATCTGCAGTCATTGAATGGTTAACTTCTTACAGCTTTCTGCGATCATTGTTTTATCACTAAAATCTAAATATGCACGTTTTCAGAGCAACTCCTTTATTCACATGTCCTGACAAGGCTTTCATACTGACTGCTGTAGGTAGTGTTTATGGTTTATGGATTTATTTTATTTTTAACGAATTCTAGAAATGTTTGCATGTACAATAAACTAGAAACCTGTAATTAATGTATATACTACCTGTTGTTGCTTTTTCCTATAGAAAGAGCCTCCAGTGTAATGGAAAAACTTACCAACCTGTGGCAAATTATACAATAAGTTACATACTCATTTTACTTAAATACCCATCATTATACTGTATTTGTTTGATTGAGTAATTGATGGTTTTATTGACATAAATACATGAACATACATTTGTACATCTGTTGAAAGGATGAAACGGAAAAAAGGTTGAAAGCTTATTTCCATTGTAGTCCTTTTACATGTTGACAAGTACCTGTTCAATGGGTGTGTGCATTTTCTTTTTTTGCAAGATGTGAGGTCATGTGTAAAAAATGCATTGAAAAACATTCATGTCATAACATATCGAAACCTTTTACATAATGATGTGGATTTTCATTTTTTTTTATGTCTGCCCCAGTCGTCAAACACACAATGAACGTTCCTTTTTCTGGTTTTGTTTGTATTCTTGTTCTTTGTCTTTTATTTTCCCTCCCTCTTCCCTCTGAAGTGAGAAGAAAAAGAACATAAACTTGGCAGCATTCCTTGAAAATGACACACATAGAGTATCATCTTATGTTCTTGAGAAACGTGTAGAATTTAATCAGCCTACTGTTTTTAAGGTTGGAACTTTAGACATTCATTGTGCTTATGGACATAACTGTGTATGCATATTTACAGTGAATCGCAAATGATAGCTTTTTTCATTTGATGACGGCTTATACTGCAAACCCGAATTTGACTTTGTTCAGCCTGTGGTACATTTTTAACTCGCCATTGCTAACTATAAAAGTACCATGGCATGTGCAATGAAAGTATTAAGTATAGGGGGCCGATGGAAGTGGCGATCCCTTTGTGCTGCAGAGGTGTCTCAGACAGGCATGTTGCCTCACCTGGTCCTGTGTTTGCCTCAGATGGTAGGATTAGCAGGCAGCCATGTGGAAGATATGGTTCTAATCCAGCCTGTCTCTACTTGGCACCCAGACACAGTCCTGCCTCTTGCTAAAGGTAGCACAACACCCCTAAGGAGGACACTGAATATATCAGCAGTGTTTTGTGCCTCTCGGTGTGATACAGCAATATTTTGACAACTACATTTGCAGGGTGTGATTTGCCTTGTGGAGGGGAAGGATGGCAGGTGGGGGGAGGTCGGCCTCTGTGTTAGAGCATGGATGTGCGGAGGGGGGTTGTATTGTTGATCTTAACAAGCTTTAGTGGTCAGCACCAATTATGGTGACCTGCAATAAGTTGGCTCAGAGCACTACATCGTTCCTGTAGTGTCGGACACAAAAGATGTCCAAAAAACAGGCCTATTTTGAGCATAATTATATTTTGAGAACATTTTCAAAGATTTTCAAATTTCAGCTAAAATAGCAGATCTACAACCTCGCAACATGGCGCCATGCGAGATCGGGTATTTTTGTTTTTTGCGACACTGGCATACCCCAAAGTATAAAATTGGGCATTCATTTCTGGAATAACATAGAAATATGGAGGGACAGCGAGTGCATTTTCCGGCAGCGGCTGCTGCCGGTGGCGGCGGCGGCGGCGGCTGGAGCTGCCGGTGGCGTCAGCTTTGGGAGTGTGCTGCGTTTGTGTAACGCAGTCCCCACCAATATTATTTACGATTCTGTGCCTATCGGTACATAACTCGGACGGCGCTTAGTCGAATAGCAGACCATCGGCCGGTCGTCGCGGGCACTCGCGCCTGGTGGCGCTCGGGCGCGACTCCTTGGCCTCAAGGTCTGCTGATTCGGCGCGCCTCCGTCATGGTCCAAAACTATACTTTATCGGCGGAAAAAAGAAGTTGACTGCCGCTCCTCCACCGGCAGTTCCGCGACTGCCGCTCCTCCACCGGCAGTTTCCGCGGCAGTTCCGCTGCTCCACCGGCAGCTGCCGCTCCACCGCCGGCAGTCACTGCCGGGAGCTGCCGCTCCTCCACCGGCAGTTCCGCGGAAGTTCCACGGCTGTTGCCGCTGCCGGAGAATGCACTCGCTCCTTCTGGAAATATGGCACCGAGGCTAAGTGTAGCCTGACAGCGTGCCGCGGGTTCGAGTCCTGATCCTGACGGCCTTTGCTGCATGTCACTCCCCATCTCTCTCCCCATTTCCTGTCAGCCTACTGTCCTAGCCATAAAGGCATAAAAGCCCAAAAAGCCCATAAAAGCTCTAAAAAAAATAATTATGGAGATACCAGGTTTCTGCCCGACAGCTACGATATGCTGTCCCAGTGTAAGAAGAAGTCTGAGCAAAGGGATTTGTGCCTGGCCTGTCTCATAGATTATTTCCAACTCTTTTATTAACACTCATCTTGAACTGTAAGTCCACAGTAATTGCTCAACCTGGACGGGTCACGTACGGTACACATTATTTGGTAAGAGATTACCCCCTGTTTGGCGTTTTGGCACACTTATACTGTAGGTATGTTCCTACGCTAACTTGTCAGTGTCTACATGATGAGGCCACAAGGAATAAACTAACCTTTGAATTCTAAAATATGTTAAATCTTTCAATGTTTGAAAAGCAACATCAAGCTTTGTGAGGAATGTGAATAGTCATTTCATATCACCCATCACCTGCAGGCAAATTGCAGTATGATTATAAGTACATGATTATTACATTGATTATTAGTACATTTTCTGTAATGGCCATAGACAGCATCTGTCCTTAATATATTATCTCCTCATAGTCTGCTGATATACTCTCTCACAGCATGATGACATTATAACAGATTGAAAGGATAGCTGGATGTCTGGAACAACTGAGTCAAGATAAGATTGTGCGTGTGTGTGTGTGTGTGTGGGGGGGGGGGGGGGTCCAATACCAGCCCCTGCTGGCATCATGTCGAAGTGTCCTTGAGCAAGGCACTGAACCTCTAACTGAATCCTGGCCATCAGGTTTTGGTGCCTTGCAAGGCTGCCTCTGCCATCAGTGTGTGAATGGATTAATGTAATGCATACGTGGTAAAGCACTTTGGTAAAAGGGGCTATATAAATGCAGACCATCTACCACAATGTTTTGGGTGATCAGTCTACACAGTGAGACGAAGTAACTATATCTAAGGACTGTTATGCGTCCCAAGGCTCGTCCACGATGCCCTAAACACTGCGCCACTACTATTACAAATAACAGAATAGCACAACTTAATCATGCAATATGCTGACAATTAAGTCCTTCTCATTAGTGATATAATGGGAAATGTAATTAGCAGTAATAATAATTATTGTGTTTAATACATTTTCTGTTTACTTATCAAGCGCATTCTAATTTCTAATTAGTAGTCATGAGGATTTCATACTTTTGTCTTGAGTCATTTTGGTCAACATGTTTTTTTTTAATGCACCAACTCAAACAACTTGTAGATTGTAGAATGAGACATTCCATGGTGAGCTTGCTTTGTTTCCCCTTTGCAGAACAAAAGTTTTTCTTAACCTATTGGCACAAAACGAATGGGCAATGGTTGCTACTTACAGGAACTATACCGTAAAGTGCTCCATGGGTCTTTTGCCTTTGGTCAGTCAAAAGATCAGGATTAAATTATGAAGTGCTTTGACTATAAAGTGATACTTCAAAATATTGTCTGATCTATTGGACAATGCATTTCCTGCATGGCTACCATTTATTCACACTGGAAAGAAATGTGGTGCTACACAAATGAGATCTTTTTTATGGGGAGCACTCAATCATGAGACCCCTGTCGAGTCTGTTTCTTGGTTTGCCCATGTAAGCTTTTATCTTTTTCATCCCCATATTTGCAATGACTGAATGGTCATACGCAGACATCTTTTTTTTGTTGTTTTATATAAATACAGTGGCCTATTTTTCTTGAAATAATTAATCTAATATGATCACAAGATAGATGATGTTGTCCTTTATTAACTTAGTGAGTCGGTGAGTAACACTCAGATGTGTGTTGCTATATTGATGCCAGACGACTGTTATATAGGGTAGGAATGTTTTCCTACAGATTTGTTTGTTTGTTTTCGTGGCTTTTAAAGAATGTCTTTTAACGAATGCGTGAATCTACAATCACACCATAATTGATTACATTGGCCATGGCATATTTACTGTGGCCTGCTTTAGTATCATTAGTTTCAAAGAAACAAGATGTACTAAATTGGTATTTTTATTTTTATCTGCAGAAATCAGATGGCGCAAGAGTGAGTGTCTGTACAGCCCAGAGCAGAGGCCAGAGGGGATAACTCACAAGCTGATTGGACAACAGCTTCAGGAAGTGTTGTCAAGGAGAAAGGTCAGTCCTCCATAAGAATTCTCCTTCCTTTATGCATTTGCACAGTGTTTAGAATTTAGATTCTGTGCAAATGTAATTTTAATCTTAAATGCTTAGAATGAAAGTCAAGTTACATCAACATTATGCTTGTATAATTATATTTACTTAGATGTTACTTAGATGGTCCCTTAATTCACCGTTTACAGTAAGTATCTTATGCAGAAAACGCAGGTTAATCTACAATACAGATTAATGCAGCAAACAGTTATCAGAAAAACACATTCTCATATTGTTATCTGATGGCATCATTTGTTATATTTTTCCTGTGACCTGTGACCTTCACACGGTCGTCAACATTCTTCTGTTACCTTTGGGGGGGACCAAAACCTGGGTTCATTGGCTTCCTTTTTATAAAGCGGAGAAAGCTGCAGGTAATATGCAGTATTGGTGTCTGTGCAGCGTGTTTCGGTTGCACCTCTGTTTTGCGGAACAACTTAATTGTCTCAAACATGCACGCAAGCAGCACACACGAGTCATGATACCCCAAGGCCTAGATTAATTAAGCTGTGAAAACCCATGAGCAGAGAGCATTCAGCAGGTGCCTGTTTGCCTTGGTGTGGGACTTGCTTTTGGCAGTGGTGCTGTGGCTCATTATAAATCTATAATTAAGTTACAATTTTATTTGCTTTTTTAACCTACTGTCATATGGGATCAGCATGGCTTAAACTCTGATTTAAGAGCACTCTTGGCTATATTGCTATTGTATCCCTCTATTCTTCTCCATCAATTAATGAGGGGCTGTGAATGATGTTGTGCGATCTTTCTGGCCGTAGTTCTCCAGTCCCTGGTACCACAGGTCTATCTGTTTTCAACTTGCTGTTCTACCAGCACCTATACAATCTCTTGATTTGTTCTTAATCCAAAACAAGCTGATTTACCCACCCACCGTCCTCGTCACTACCTCAGCAAAACAAACATACTGTAGCGCCCCCCTGCTGGCTGCGGGGATGGTCCCCAGAAACCCCTGCTGTTCAACTCATCCAGCGTTGTGGGTCTGTTAGTAGCGCTGCATGAATGGGAAGAGGCAGGTCTGTCATTTTGGAGTCACCTGCTGGCAGAGAGGGAATGGGTGGGAGGCCCAGCAGGCGGTCCGAAACAGGGCCAAGCCCAGACTGTGGGAGACGATATCCCCACACTGCACGCTGGGTGGCCAGGCCTAAATGAGAGCCAAGGGCCTTCTCGGGCTAAAGCCTAATTCAAACTTCGTTGCACAACGGTGCCTAATTTTCCTGCTAACAATGTTTGCCAACGTTGGAGGGAGACTGTGATGGAAATAGAGGTTAACAGTCTTGTTACATAATTTGAAGCAGTGCTGGGATGTCCACACCCCCTGGTAAGAGTGGAGGTCCTCTTCCTCCATTGTGTTCAAGTGAGCGGAGTAGTGCATAGGTAAATCCCAAATTAGTCAGGCACTTTCTAAAAAACGGTTAGTGAGTGAGAAGTGAGCTCCCCTTGATGTCTATCTTTATTTTACTGAGAGACGAGAGGAATTCTCTAAGAGAGAGTCAATGGGATTCAGTCATGAACCTGGACTGGGTACAATGTGGGGTTTACCCACTATTACACAATTCTGCTAGTAAACAGTATCACTAAATACAATATTAATGATCAGAACACCATAATTATGTCAGTCTTATTAGGATAAAGTGTAAGAAGTTCTTAAATACACTACCAGTTGTGGGGGCATCAAGGCTCTGGGGTAAACACCACCGTGGAGACTGGGCGGCCATATCTTCTGTGACCAGCGCTATGCGCAAGACCATTTTTTTTTTTATGCCTTTATTGATAGGATAGTAGTCTGACAGGAAACTGGGGGAGAGATGGGGAGTGACAATTCAGGGCCGGACTGGGACCAAAATTCAGCCCTGGCATTTTGGTCCGGACCGGCCCACCACCCCCTGGGCCGTTTTGTCAACGGGGGGCGGGGGGTCCGTTTTGTCAACGGGGGGGAGCCCAGCCCAGCCCAGCCCAGCCCACATGAACTCTGCAGCCGCACTGAGGCCCCTGCTGGAAAGCATCCCAGCCCAAACATTAACGGAACTAATAACTAATAACCCGGAAATGACCGTAATAATCCTAAAACGGGAGCGAAAATATATTAAAAAAATATATAAAAAAAATTTTATTTATTTATTTTTTGGCCCAGCGGCCCACTGGCTCTGCAGCCCACCGGTACGCCAAATGGCCAGTCCGCCGCTGAGTGACATGCAGCAAAGGCGATCGGGACTCGAACTCGCAACGCACTGTTAGGCTGCTTTGGAGCCTACAGTAGGTGCCTGGACCGCTACCCCAGCGGTCCAGGCCACCAGAACAAATGTATGCCGTTGTCGGTATCTTCCCGACGTGCAACTGCTTTGTGCTCACGATTTTGTAGATACCATAGCGCTATGCACTGACTTGGCACGTGGGGGTGTGGTTGATCTTAAAATGAGGAGATACTTAGAGCTTGTCTTATCCGCAAAGCGCAAGGGTTTGGTTGTACACAAGAGCGTGCCTCGGCAGGGGGCTTCACAACGCACATACACTTGAACACTTCTGAATTTAGCTATGGTGATTTTGATTGTGAATGTGATTCAAATCTTCCTGTAATCCACAAAAGTGTAACTGTTAATTACTTGTGTCAATTATGTTATCACCAGTTAGGCTAATAATCAAAGACAATGATTTAAAATGTAAGTGTAAGGTTCTGCGTTCGCTCCTATTGGGAGCAGCAAACACCTCCTAACCACACCATTCAGTTTCATTAATCCATCTATACTGCACCCAATTCCCAGCAGATTGCTATAATTCAAAGTTCTCTGTAATCAGCAAAGTGTCGCTGTTAATTTGGTGTATCAATTATGATTTGATTACCACTCAATCAAATGCTATAGCTTGAAATGGAAGTGTTGGACATTGGGTTTAAGCATGCACGCAGTGCGTGGGGAGAGAGAAGCATTATTTCCATTATATGTGTTCAAAACAGCCATCTGTCTTGTCATGTAAGAATTTTGTGAATACATCCTCTTCGCATTCCTTACGTATCTGTCTCTGTAACTACAATAATATCCTGACATGAAGAAGTAAAAAGCAACAGCACCTGCTCAACCCGTTTCAATCCATCCAACCTGAACACAACACTCAATCCTACACACAATTAAGGTGGCATTTCAGCTCTTGATCCTTCATTAATCCTATGAAATAAAGTTTTACAGATCAGATTTTTTTTGGCAGCAGTAGTAGTAGTAGTAGTAGCAGCATGCAACTAAGTGAAACATACGAATGTCTGTCAACTCAGCACTTTTGGAGAGATCTGTCAGGCTATCTCTGCACATTGGGACACTTTAATCCTACTGTATACTACAATTGGCTACTGGGACCACGGCCACGTCACTCTGACTCAGACATAACCATAAACAAAGACGATACGCCCATATATAGGCATGTCACTATGACTCAGACATACAGTAACATAAACAAACCCGATATGCCCATATATTGGCATATATGGAGATCCGGTTGTCCACAGCCATAGATCCGATCGATATGCCCATATGGTCATGTGCATATAAAGGACCGACCAACTTCAAACTCGGCACGCACATCAGCGATTACTCGAGGGAGGTGCGGTGCACGCTGCCGAGTCGTTCGGATATGCAATTTTCCATAACCACTGATCCAACCGACATGCCCATATAATGACATCAGGGATCTCCATATATGAGCATAAAAGGGACACAGATAGACCTCGAACTCTAGATGTCTCTCTCTCTACGTCGTCCTCAGACGAGCCCTCCATCGGAGTCTCCAGTCATCTCGGTTCTCCATACATCTGGCCAGCTCCATTGTGCTTTCTGCACCAGCATCTTTCCTTAGTTCATCCACGTAGGTACAGTAGGTGTGGGACGTCCTCTTGATCGATGCCTGTGTGTTGGTTCCCACAGTAGCTTTTTGACCGGGAATTCTTGGTGCCGGTGGCAGTGGCCGGCTAGTCTCATCCTCCTGACTGCTATCTTTTCTGATACACTTGGTAGTGCCCCGTACAGACGCTTGTTGGTAATGTGCTCGTCCTGGTTGATGTTCAGTACCACACGTAACATTCTGGTGTAGCACCCGTCCAGGGACTTCTGTAGGGCTTGCTTTAGTGTCCAGCATTCACAGCCGTAGAGGAGAACGGACTCCACAGTTGCAGAGAAGAAACTGATCTTGATGCGTCGGGTGAGGTTGGATTTCCACACACTGGTCATGCCATTAAGAGCTCTCCAGGCAAGTGCTTTCCTCACCTTAAGGTCCTTTTCTGTGGAGCCGACCCATGCGCCCAAGGTATTTAAAGTCACTGACCTCCTTTAGCACAGTGCCTTCTGTTGTTGTTAGGGGCGGATGTTCTTGGGGGATGTTATAGGTCATGACCTCGGTTTTCTTTGCATTTAGCATGAGGCCAACCCTAGCACACTCTAACTCCACTCTGGACAAGAGCTCCTGTGACTGATTTACGTGGTCAGATAGCAGGCAGATGTCGTCAGCGTAGTCCAGGTCTGTCAGGGTTTCTGCAGGGTGTCTCGTTGACCTTCTGGGCGTGATAGTGAAGCCGAGCTCATGCTCCCTTCCTTTCATAGCTTGTCTCAGAGCATAGTCCAGTACTGTTATAAAAAGGAAGGGGGCTAGGGTGTCACCCTGCAGCACTCCGGTTTGGATGTTGAACTCCTCGCTGTTACCGTCGGGCGTTGTCACTTGGGCTCTCGTTCCCGTGTACATGGTCCCAATGGCTCGGAGTAGGTTGGGAGGAACATCGTAGGCCTTAAGTATTCTCAACATCATTCCTCTGTGGATAGTGTCGAAGGCCCTCCTGAAGTCGATGAAGCACAGCACCGCCGCCAGGTTGTTCCTCTTTACCTCCTCAATGATCCTCCGTAACGCAAGGATCTGGGCTAAGGTGGTTCTCCCCTCTCGGAATCCGTTTTGGTTTTCCCTGAGGTGGGGGTCGATAGCACTCAGTATCCTGTTCAGTATCATGCGGTTGAACATTTTCGCAATGATACAGGTCAGGCTGATACCACGGTAATTGTCAGGCTTTGAGAGATCCCCAGATTTTGGTACCGGGATGATGTGTGAGAGAGACCATATTTCTGGCATGATGTTTTCCATCAGAGCTTGGTTGCAGATCTCCGAGATGACATCATCAAGATTGCAGTTCTTACCTCTGGGGGAATGCCGTCAGGTCCAGCACTCTTCCCCTACCTCAGGGAGGCTTTGACCGTGGCAAATTCCCCAGCTGTGAAAGGGCCGTCATCAATGTTGAGATCCCTCAGGACTGCAGGTATTTCCTTCTCGGCATCTTCCACTGTCTGGTGTGTACCAAGAAGGTTCCTGAAGTGAGTTAACCAGGTGTTCACTCTCTCTTCTGGGCTGTTTCCTGCAACCTGTCCCTCTTTCGGTCTTTTCCTTCCACACATCTCATTGATCACCTTCCATGATTCGCTGTACTGTTGTTCTCCCTGAGCAGCTTCCACTCTGCGGACCTTTTGCATCAGCTCCTCACCTCTGATTTTGTCGTTCTCAGCAAAGAGAAGTCGCTTTTCCTCCTTCAGTGTCTTGCGTTGTTCTGCGGACGGGTCTTGACCAGCTGCGTGGCGTGCGTCCTCCACTTTTTGACATGCTGCTATGACATAGACAGACAGATACAGAGATCTCCATATATGGTCACAAAAGGGACACAGACAGGTACAACGGGTACTCTGACAAATCCTCCGACACTTTGACTCAGACGTATTGGTCGATCGGGTGGTGTGATGTAGGTGTGAGGGCTGCATAACGGCCCGAACTTAGATGTGAGGGCCGCTGAGTGACCCAAACCTCTAGTATAATATATAAACCCAACTGAGAATGTGAATATTAATTGTCTGTTGGACATGAGACATGATTAGACAGAGGCTACAGTGATTCTGATGGCCATGCACTGCGTTGGACAAAAAGATTAATAGATAGACACAACTAGTTGTTGTGATGCGTGAATTTGCAGAATAGAAAATGTTGTTCTGTTGTTAATGTCTTTATTGTCTTCATCTTCTTGGTTGCTCACCCCATTGTTTTGCAGATTTGCCATAACTCACCACAGAAAACGTCCAAACAGAATCATGCTCGTTTCAATTCCTGTTTCCTCATATTGAGACTGAGAAACCAGAAAGCTTGTTCTTTTTTTTTTTTTTTTTTTTTTTTTTTACAGATGCGATTAATCAGATCTAAACTGGGATAATATGCCCCGATAAACACCGCTCAGGTAAAGTGACTAGTCAGCAAATGGTGAGATATTCTCAGGTACTTATTGTACATTACAGCGTGGACCAAAATAGTACATCTGCTTACACAGCCTAGGTCTGAGCCGCACCAGCTGAATCTCACCGCTTTTCCTTTTTCTTTCCCCCCTCTGCGATTTGCCCAGGGGACAGACGCCGTTCTACGTGTTGTAATAAGGGGAGCTGATATAATGAAGGTCATTGTAATCAGAGCTAATGTGCCAAGGAGTCAAGACACTGTAGCTGTATTTGCCAGCAAGGCCCGGCATTTAGTGCCCATGGGGGATGGGTCTGATAGTGTTATCTCGGCTAACCTGACTCTTAATACAGGCCTCGCGTCGCTGTGTATGTGTCAGCATCAGGGCTGAACTTTTTTCCCAGTGATCCGTTCCGTGTGTGGGTGAAGGAGTGGATGGATTGGGGCTACACTCAGCGAGCTCCATCCTGGTTAAATCCCATCCCAAGGTGTTTGGCTTCTCTCAGTTCACATGCTTAAGAGAGCTGTGTTTTCTCTCTCTCTCTCTCTCTCTCTCTCTCTCTCTCTCTCTCTCTCTCTCTCTCTCTCTCTCTCTCTCTCTCTCTCTCTCTCTCTCTCTCTCTCTCTCTCTCTCTCTCTCTCTCTCACCCATTTGGATAGCAAGCAGACTGGCCTTAGTTGAATATACTTGACATACTAGAAACATCACACTGATGTCTGTTGAGGACACAGTCTTAAGATGACCTCTAAATCTAATCCTGTCCCTTGGGATATGCAAATGGCCCCAGCTCAAATTTGATTTGTTTTTGGCAGTCTGGGATGTCACAGCTTCTTTACACACAGAGTAAAAACAAACCGTTCACGTAGAGTGTTTCACCTTCTATAAAAGTTTGATTCCCTGCTCAGTAGTCTTCTTGATGTATATGTATACATTTTTCTCAGAGGTGATTGCTTAATTTCTATTCTCTTACCCAGGAATTATAAATAATGGGTTAGCTTATATAGCAAAGCCTTGCGATCAGCTAAACCAAGACTGATCTGATGATCCGACATCTGGAGTCTTCATGAATAATTGATTCTTCTTATATTCTCTTTCAGATGTAGGCATGTCTGCAGGGTGCACGTCAATAGCTACAGTTACAAGACTAACAGGACAGTTTAAGAGCTGTCAAAATGTTTAGGCATGGCAACTATTAAGTAATTCTTTAAGTACATTTTACAATTACTAAATGCACAGTGTTAAAATATATATATTTTCATTGTAAGTGCTTTTGTCAGCGCTGTGACACTATGAAATGTTGTTCAGCTGTCTTTACTGTCATATTTTGTCAGTAAGAATTGTACCTCACTGGACCCATGTATAACTGGGAATTCATCAGGAATACACAGTCCATAAAATCTGAAAACAAAAACTCACCTCCAGTTGGAAACCCCAGTACAGATAGAAGGTTGATCACCATTACTCATACTTCTTACGCTTCCCCTGTTTTATGTGCCTCTTTCTGTTCATAACATCAAAGGACATTTTGCCCCTCCTATTCATTGTAGCACCTATAGAATAGAAATGGCTGCCCGTGTCAAACCCCATGTGACTCGTCTGGCCCTATCATTTAAACTTCCACCCGTTCTCTTTGTGGCTTCCTGGAGGACCACAGTGAAATGATCTCTTTTGTTTCGCATCATTAGTTCCATCTGTTGTGCGCGCATGCAGGCCTGTCTGTTCCGGAGCATGGCAACGTGATGGTCGCCAGGGGCGATTGGAGATGCCACCGTCCCAGTGGCTTGTGGCACGACCTCCGCCTCCGTCCACGATCCCCGCGACACTCTCACACTCGCTCGACAGTTTATGCTTATTTATTTATGTGCCTGGGAGGAAAACAACAGCACACGTGTGTTTAAACATTTTTGAAGTGTAGTCTGATGTTTTAGAGGGATATTAGCTAGAGAGCTGATTTTATATTGGTTCTTGTACTGCATGTTTGGCATTGTAATTATCATAGATCTCACAGTTGGAACAATGTTGCTAGTGACGAGTTGTGTACTGTAAATGTTGTAAAGATGTTTTTCTTCTGGAATGTTGTATACAATAAACAAGTCCATGTATCACTAGAGTAGACTACATGTATACATCCACACTATGTCCACTCAATGGCCAATTGTGAGCTTTAATGGGTTAGTTTTGTGTGCTTATTTTCTTATAGCAGGAATTCAGTGATGCACCAAACAGATGTAGTATTTTCTCTCAACAAGGAAATATTTTATTCATGATTTACATGAATGATAAATCTTCAGAAAGTCTTAGCGCTGATGGGCATACACAATTTAACATCTGTCTTCCTCAGAATAATTAATAGCACACCAAAACACTAGGGAGTCAATGTTAAGATTTTCTCCTCTCACTTTACTTGATCTACTTAGTTCTCAAAAAGCATTCTCTAAAGAAGACTGGAATGATAAACACACTGTACCGATGGCAGTCATGTTTGCTTCCTCCAGGAAATATGCGGAAAGCCCCCCAAAAACAAACAAAATCTCCTGTTCTAAGGAATGACTTAATTTCCATGGTTCCCTGTGGAACCATGCAAACCCACACCGTGTATAAGAGAGCGAAAAATGGCCTTACTTTCTAATTACCATTCCTAATTCTCAAATGAATATTTTCTTAATGTCTTCCTAGTGAAGGTGTCTGGCCTTATCTCCATAGTGTGAACATACGGGACAAGGGCATGCGTGTGCATGTCAATGTGGAGATCACCAGATCATTTTCATTGAAGATGGAGTCGTCAAAGGTCACAGCCATCCGAATGACCTAACCTTGCAATGTAACACCTGGGTATAAAAGTGGACTCATCCTATCTACTGGGATGGGTGTAATGTACCTCTAATGTCTAAAGTGCGGAAATAAAATAAGAGTTATAGGTTGGTGGAGGGGCTCTGTGTGTGCCAGAGAATACTGTAACTCTATAGGGTGAAATAGCTGTGTTGGTATCACCTAAGGTGACAGTCTATTGCCAAAGTGCTGTATTTGTTGGAGCCATTATGAAATAAAAGTCTGCGAAAAAGGCCACTATTCAGTTTGAATTGATTCCTGGAATACTCCAGAAGTGAATATGCTTTCATTTTGATGGTATTACTATGGACCAAATGTGTTGTGTCAGTTTCACCTCTCCATTACTTTGCTCCATTAAGGCGAAACTTTTATTTTTGCAGTCTATTTTCTGTGATAAAATGAAAATCTGAGAGCTTTATTAAGTCTGAGTGACAACCAGAGCTGAGAGCCAACAGGAAAGTAAGTCATGTGGGATCTGGTTTCAGCTCATTTTTGCTCAATTTTCCTCTCCTGATCAAATACTGCACTTTCCAGTAGAGGCCTAATGGGAGTGTCAAGTTCACAAAGGCCCTCTCTCTAGCTTCCTCCGCCTCCATTACCTGCTAAGAATGCTAGTTTTTAGTACTTACAGTATGTGTACCGTCGAGCTAAGCTTCTATTGTGAACATTTTTTCCAAAGCTCGCCTGCAGATGCTACAGTATGTCGACATGGAGGCCACCATAAATCATATTATTCTCCCTTTAACTCTTGGATTCAAGCTCCCCCTTTAGTAATGCTTTTAAAAAGCCCTCATCTGCTTTAACCTGAACAAACAAGGCCACCGGTGGCTGGGGTTCAGGGCCTTTCAAACAGCCTTTCAATAAAACACGCTCAGCTCAGCTGTGAGACCTACAGGATCTCCCATGCAGCGCTGCCCCGCTGAAAATACCCTTCCTCCTGTTTCAAAGCCCTGAGCTTTTGGTTTCCCCAGGAGATCCAGTATTATCCTGTGAGGTTTATTTAAACTTGTTGGGGAAGGTCTTGGCTTTTTTTGTCGTACAGTAGGCTATGACATTTAGGGGAACTATATGAAAGTGGGTTTTATTTCTGCCTCGCTTCCTCCGTCAGGCTTATTGATCCCCAACGCCAGGTTGTGGTAGCTGGCTTCCTCGGTCAGGTAAATAAAGGTGGGTTTTTGATATGGGCCCATGTGGTGCTGCGGTGGGCCGCATCTGCAGCTCCATCTGTCTGTGGCATAAGCATGGGGGGCATACTGCTGTTGCCAGACCATGCAGCACTTTGTGAGTGACGCTAATCCACATGGCGAGAGAAACGGTGGGAGAAGGAATGAGGAAGACAGTCAAAGAATGAGTGATGACAGTGGCATTCTTTAAAGTTCAATACTGAGGACTGTAACGTATTTTATATTGGCCTTTTATTGTGTCTTTCCCATAGCTATCTGCAGTGTATGACATGCAGGGGAAATAAACGTAATTTGACCATCTCCGATTTCACTGCCACAAATAAATGCAATATAAATACAGATACACGGCAAGATGATATTTCGCTAGAACTTATTTATTTATATGGGTGCTGTACCCATTCTAGCCACAACATTTCTTCACCTTATAGAGCTTTGTTTAGAGCTTGGTTTTACTGAATATTGAGTTTATAGACCCCTTTCACCACTGTGAGATTTAACTTCCTTTTAAATTGTCAAACTGGTCTGTCTCAGTGCGTAACTTTTTTTTTTGGCCCATCTTGGGAGGACAGTCGTGCTTTGGCGAAGACATTATTGGACTATTAAACCACAGCCCCTCCCCACTCTAAAGCACTTTGTGCTCTGTATAAATGTATTGGAATTACTTCCAGAGAGGGAAGGTGGTGGAAAAAGGCTACTTATTCTCTTAATGACGCATCGTCCTTTTAAAAGTTGTCATTCTCATTCACAAATGGATGAGTATGGCAGAAGTGGACCCCATGGGAGTGAGGTCATACCAACCTTCGTGCCCCTCTCCCAACACAGGAAATTACGTTGCGTGAATGAAGCCATGATAGTTGAGGTGTATTCTCCATATAAAACTCTATGATTTGGCCAATTGTCTGAAAAAGGGACACAACTTTTCAATGTAAATTTGGTGTATACTTCTGGGCAATTTTTTTAAGATACTGAATCTGTATCTGAATCTGTATCACAGCTGAGTTCGATTCCCGCCGGGGACGCTGTGGGCGTGTTCTCCTCCGCGTCATCGGTGCCCATACCCTAGGTGGGGTTGGTGAAAGGGCCTTTCTGTGCGGAGTTGGCATGTTCTCCTCGTGTCCCTTAGGGTAGGTACCCTCAGAAAAAACATGCAGTAATCCTGGTCTCTATACTGCCTCCCCCTGGTCAGCCAGGGCGCCTGATAGAGGGGAAAGGAACTGGTTGAAATAACGTGCTCCTTCCACTCGCTACGTCCTACCGCGGAAACTCCCTCCTGTCAGGTGATAAGAAGCGGCCTGCTCACTCCTCATGCATTGAAGGAAGCATGAGCTCAGTTCGGGGCTCTCCCCAGGCTGGCAGAGGGAGAGTACCGCCCAGGATTACATCTTAGGCAATTGGCACTGGGTGAAAAAATTGGATAAAAATATATATAAAAATATAAAAGAAAAAAATATATTTACTGAATCTAGTTTTTACAACAGTTGCTTAACCACTTAAACCTTAAATACTTCAGTTAACCGGGGTCCACCAGGGGTCCACTCTTTTTTTCACTTCTACTGTACAAGCTCCCAACATGCTGCAATTCAACGTGTTGTGAGTTTGTAGAGCTGGTATTTTATATTCACCCCAGAATAGGGACGCTAGAGTTTGAGTGGTTGAACAGTTAATGTTTTTTTCCTAAGCGCACTACAACATGTACTTAATACCTTAACTGAAAAAGGTCATAGGTCCTCTCTGTAAATGGTTAAACAGAGTAGTACTGTATGA